>NC_138372.1:154446267-154468670 GCF_054177405.1 Leptonychotes weddellii
ATGATTTTATTTATTTGGGTCATGATAGACATTGGGAAGGGTATGTGCTATGGTGAGCACTGTGAGTTGTGTAAGACTGATGAATCACAGACCTGTACCTCTGAAACAAATAATACATTATATGTTAAAAAAAAAAAAAGAAGATAGTAGGAAGGGAAAAATGAAGGGGGGGTGGAATCAGACGGGGAGACAAACCATGAGAAACTATGGACTCTGAGAAACAAACTGAGGGTTTTAGAGGGGAGGGGGGTAGGTGGATGGGTTAGCCTGGTGATGGGTATTAAGGAGGGCACATATTGAATGGAGCACTGGGTGTTATACGCAAACAATGAATCATGGAACACTACATCAAAAACTAATGATGTAATGTATGGTGACTAACATAACATAAGAAAATAAAATTAAAAAAGAAAAAAAGAAATAGTGAACCACAGAAGATAGTTCATAGTCAGATTTAGTTTTCTGAACAGAATATGAAGTGTTAAACTCACAAGAAGGGACTCCAGCTTAAGCTGCAGTACCTAGGCTTTATGAAAAAAATGGGTCTTGGGCTATGCATTAAAAGGTGTTTCTTGGAATGGTATTAAGGAGAGAAGTTTGATTTACTTGGTTGGATTAGCTATATATGTAATATGAATGAAACATGGCTGTGTAAATGTCAATAAAGAGAACCAAAAAACAAAAACAAAAACAAAAAAAAGGAAAACCATGGCAAAGTGCCACAGTTTGTCTGTGTATTTGTTCTAGGAATATAATTTAGAAGTTAGCTGATGGTCCTAGGGACACAATTAATAAATTTATTTGAATTGGTAGCTAAAGTGAAACCTTTTTTTAAAGATTTTATTTATTTGACAGAGAAAGACAGAGTAAGAGAGGGAACACAAGCAGGGGGAGGGGGAGAGGGAGAAGCAGGCTTCCCGTGGAGCAGGGAGCCTGATGCGGGGCTCGATCCCAGGGCCCTGGGATCATGACCTGAGCCGAAAGCAGACGCTTAACGACTGAGCCACCCAGGCACCCAAGTGAATCATTTTTTTACAGGCAATAACTCTTGGATCAATACATTGCTTAGACAATGTGGACTGACTTTGCCATTTAGGTTATAGAGTAGATAGTTTCTATAAACTGTGTAGGTTCAATTGTAGTGCCAGGGTTTGGGGGAAAATGTATTTAAGGAACATGATAAGACAAAATTATTTTACTAAAAATTAGTATTGCCAAAATGTATTTAAAATAACAATATTTTGATATTCTCAAACCTTTCTGAGGATATTGGATTAAACAAGGTGCCACTGTGTGAAAAACCAAGAGTGATTTAATAAGACTTACAAAAACCTTTTTGGTATATTTCCCAGAAACTAAAAAAGTGAGTGATTTTCATGACTGGATAACAAATCATTTCACAGGTCAGGTACTTTCCAATTCTTGGCTTTCAACAAAACTGAAGGAGGAAATAACTAAGTTGTCAGTTGAGAGACTATTAAAAATAATTTTAGATGATAGATCACTACATGGGTTTGGCATATAATTTGGAGGAAATTCAAAGAAATGATGATATTTCATTAGAAAATTCTTGCATCCCATTCAGCTTGTGGTAATAACAAATTTTTTTCTCAGAATTTATGTCTATAAAAATGAAAAATAAGAAGGAAAAGAAAGTAAGAAAAAAGACATGATCCTGAAAACTGTCTCATTTTAGTGACAAGTCATACTCATCCATGGATACATGAACTAATTTCAAAGAAACAATCTCTTTAAGAGATAGAGTTCTAAAAAAACTTAATTTTTTTTGTTTGGAGAGTTTCAAAATTTTAATATATTTGTTCTTTTGTTAAATTGTGGACTACTGATAATTATGACAGAATCTAGATGATTACTTAAATACTTAATACTTAAAGCCTAAAATGTTTGTTTTAAATATAAATATTTTTGTTGTAGAATATAAGTATGATAAGGCGACCTTTTAAATATAAAAATATATAATGCTAGGATACTGTGTGTGTGTGTGTGTGTGTGAAGTGCAATGGGAAGTAGGTGCAAGGAGAAAATAGATGAGATAAAATTGCTAACTGTTAAGAAAGATCTTGTTTATATCTTTAAATGTATGATGGGAAGTATCTATCATTATGGTTATTTAGATTTACTGGACACATTTAAAAGGGTGGTGTACCCATATGACTTTACAATATCAATATTTATAATATATCCCAAATCATAGACATTGTACCTATTTAAACCTTTGATTTCAAAAATGAGACCTCTACCCAAATTTTACGCATTTTAGGGAGAATATAAAACAGTTTGAAGACCACCAGCCTTATTCACACAGGTAGTAGGAAGCAGAGAAGGCATTTAAAGCCAGATTTTTGACTCGAGGTTGGAGCATTTTGTATCTGTTATAATTCAATGGAAAGGGATCACATGGCAGTAGGAAGCATCATTGTTTTAGCTCCCTACCTCTCTCTCCCCCACCCCCAACTATCTGAGAACTTGCAGACAGGCAAAAATGGAATCAACACGCCCAGAGAACTGGTAAATGACTGTCCCAGTTACAAATTATATGCATGCATCTGCCTAGCACAGTGCCTGCCACATATTATTTCTAAGTATTAATAAAAGTTTGTTAAATGAATGGTAAGAGTCTAGGGCTTTTCCCATTAATTAATAAAATTTCCTAAAGACAAACATTTCAGTTTATAATTGTGTTTTTATATTTAGATCTAGGATCAATTTGGAGATTACCATAAAACTTGTATTATAAATTTCCATAATGATCAAAAAACAAGCAAACAAAAACTCTAAATAAACAAAGAACAAGAAGAATCTCTGACACTCTTTTTGCCAGACAGATGCCTATTTTTAAATCCAATCTTGTTATCAGATTTAAAGGTAGTAACTCCAGTGAATAATATTAAATTACTAAATGTAAGCTATGTTCACACTATATTTAGAATAGGATCAATTCAGTCCTTAAATAAGGCAAGATAGATTATACCCTTACCTAGTTTAATTGACAAGAGGACTCTGGGGCGCCTGGGTGGCTCAGTTGGTAAGCGTCTGCTTTCGGCTCAGGTCATGATCCCGGGGTCCTGGGATGGAGCCCCGCATCGGGCTCCCTGCTCGGCAGGAAGCCTGCTTCTCCCTCTCCTGCTCCCCCTGCTTGTGTTCCCTCTCTCACTGTGTCTCTCTCTGTCAAATAAATAAATAAAATCTTTAAAAAAAAAAATTGACAAGAGGACTTTGCAACCAATTCTTGTTTGCTCATGATCAGTAGAAATGGATTAGAAGTGATTAAAATCAATGCATAATCTCAAAATAATTAAAACCATACTCCTGTGCATTCACTATTCCTTATCCTTTACTTCTTTTATTCTTTCTCCTTTTTTTTCCTAAGCCAAACACATTGTGTTGAGTTTTAGCTACATTAATTTCTCAGAACCATTGTTGTAATTAGGAAGGTCTTAGAAATGGATTTACCATGAAATTATGTAAGCATAAACGTTAGGGTTCCTCACTTATATCCTGGAAGGATCCCAGCAATACTTTCCCATGGTAATATATTTTTTATAAAATTTGAAAACAGTAAGATATATTTAACATAGTTTGAGTTTAATGGGCTATGTTTATGTGATTTGTGGTCTCTTCCAGGCATTGTTAAATTATTGCTAGCCATCTCATTATAGAAATGACTTTCAGGAATATTCCTACCAACCATTTTTCTGACTCACTCAGGGTCATGTCTCAAAGGTGCCAGAAATAATGTTGCATTTTAAATGTGTCTTTGGCCTCTGGCTTGTGAGTATGTCCATAGTGTGGAAAATACAAAGTTTCAAAAATGGAGAAGTAGAAGCTGCTCTGTGGAAGATTCTTCTGAATCTTAGAGCTCGTAGACAAAGATTATTGGATAGAAGTTTCCTCAAATTTGTTATCATATTAAATGTTTACATGAGATTGCTAATAATATGTGTTGAAACTGAAAGAAATTTTCTGAACAATAAACTATAAACAATACAGATTTTGATTAGCCCTGATAGAAGAAAGACTGAATTGTGTTTCTCTTTTCTCTGTAGACAATAATATAAAATTGTTGTCAAAGTAAGAGTCCATCAAGATTATGCAGCCAAAATTGGTAGGGAAATAAGTATTATAGATATGTGCCAGGAAGGTAATTAATAAAACTATTTTTTCATTTTCCCCTATTTTGTGATGTGTATGGTATTGGTCATCCTTTTAAAATTAATAATTTGTTATTTCTTACTATAAATAAATGTTTCATTTTATATCTAACTTCCCTTCATATCTACCTTTCATAATTTTGAGTTTGCTTTTCTTACCAAGGGCCCCCAAATGGTATAGATTTGTCCCTGGCCTTAGATATTATTTGGTAGGACACTCTTATATACATGAAAAAACAGGTCTAGAGATAAATTCTTACCTCTCAATTATTATGGACAGGATTATAATAACAACCAGGCTCCTGGGCAGTGAGTTAAATCTCTCATGATTAATCCATGGATAGAATAATTTAAGTTCTCCCTGTATATGAATCTGCACCTAGGATTTTAGCTAGGAAAACAGTATTGTAGAACTGAACTCTAGAGTAAAAGTCTATAGATAGAAAAAATGTCAGCAGTTGTGCATGGATTTCTTTGAGAAAAAAAGCATTTGTCAAAGTGGCTAGAAATAAGGAGGGAATCTCTTTAGGGTTCTGCCAATTCCTACCAGCTAGATAGTCCCAGAAATCTTGTCCATGACACTCTGAACTTTAGAAATGCACATGCAAACAACATTCAACAGCATTGTTGAATAAAGCAGGAAAGAACAGATAATGTGAAACTCATTTGTTACTGATTGTAATGACATGGCCTGTGTTAATATTCCCTAAGGCTGAATTCTCTCTGAATAATACACAAGGGAAGCCAGAGGATGTTTCAGAGCTTGGACAGTGAGGGGGAATTTTACTAACTCAGGTCTGTCATTGCAATCTTACCACGAACGTGGTCTAGAAATCCATTTTAATGCTATTCTGTAGCTGTCTTTGTACAACTAAAATGAATGTGCATTTGGGAACCTCCAATTACTAACATTTGCAGAGGGCAAATAAAATACTGATTTTTGTCTTCTAACAGGACAGAAACTTTGAATTTGAAAACCAAATAAATCAGACTTTCTCATACTGATGAAGACTAACTGGACCATAATGGAATTTAAGCCCGTAAGCAGTAGTGATTTACTGAGGAGGCTTACAGTAGCCGTCCAAAGGATATTAGACTGCCATTAAAGACGTGCTTTCCAGGCTAAGTAGACTTTATAGCAGGGGTACTATACAGTCTTCTCAAATTTCAAAGGCCATTTGAAGGCACATTTAAATGCTAGGTCAGAAGCAGCCCCTGATGGAGGCAGGGCTGTTTCTGTGCTGTCTTTGAACTCAGGGAAAGGAATGGGTGTTCATTCCGTTTCCGTTGCTTTAGAGACAACTGGTCCCTCCAAGCATCTCCATGTCTCAAGTGTTCTCTAAGTCCTGAGAGGTACTCAGCTCAAGGTTTTGCAAGAACTGCCTTTGTTTGAACTGCTAGAATCCTCTCTCCTTGGCAGGGAAATTAGAATAGGGAAAAGCAAAATAAAGCAAATCCTGGGAGAGGCAGAGCAAAAATTACCCTGGTGAGGGATGATGCTATGGAGTGGGAGCTACGAACTGGCCGGTTGTGGTGAAATCCCAATGGTGGATGTCTTGTTTGGCTTACATGTGATTTTTAAGAGAAATTTGAACCAATATTTAAAAGTTCTGATTTTGACATAAAGAACATGTGGAGTTTTCTCCAGAAATATTTTGCAACTCTAGGTTTCATTCTGGCAGGTTTTGCTGTACTGCCGGGTGGTAACCTGGGCATACACACTCTCCTAGTACTCTAGCTTCTCAGTAGTTGCTAGTTCAGGTCAGACTTTCCAGAACCCACAGGGGAGAGGGGAGAGAGCTGTGAGAAGCTGCGAGAGTGTTGGATCTCTCGATCAGCTGAGAGACCGTCTGATCTGACCCTTTGAAGGAAGAAAGTTTGGTTGGCAAGAAGAGCCTAAGACAACAATTCTAAGAACATCAGCAAGGCTAATGGCAAGTCTTAGAAATTCGCCTGGCCCACAGTCCCATGACTCCCAGTAAAGGGCCTTCTATGGGAGCCCTGCAGCCAGCCAAGGTGGGGAGCAGCTTGTGGGAGCCCTCTGATGCATTTCCAGAACTTTGCTGCTGGGACGCTTAGCTCATTGGCTCCCCTCAGACAGGAATCTGAGAGGGGTATTCTCCTAACTCCCATGCCTTACTTTGGTTCCCCACTACTTATTGTTTGTAAAGAGAGTTTGATTAGGATCCTGGTAGTTTAATTTTCCCATGTTCAACTCTTTCCTTATTTCCCAGGCCATAGTTGGCATTGCATTTGATTCTTTTGTTTTAAGTCTGAGGATTGTAAGGCCATGGCCAGTATGTTCTTTTGTCCTTTAAGCTATGAAAAACAAGAAGAGGAAAAATAAAGCAACAACGGAACAGCAACCAACACTCAAACAAATCCAGAGGCTATATTTAGATGAAAAGTAATATTATTATGGTCATCGACAGATTTAGATTCTCATTCATTCATTCATTCATTCATTTATTCAACAAATACGGAATATTTCCTATGTATCACAACACTGTAACAAAACACTCTCGTTACCCCTTGGTGTACCTCTAGCCTGTTGGTTGGGAGAAATACCAAAGTAATAATCTTTACTAAAGTAACAGAATAAGGCCACAGTATTTCTTTTTCAAGTATGTCAATACCTAAGTGATTTTGCTACCAAAACATTTTCCACACAGATGGACTTCCCACAGTTTCTTCTTTCCCTTCAGCTAAAGGGCATCCTAGGTCTGACTCCAGTGTGGGGCATTTGTGTGCTGGGCACTTCGTGGCTGGTGAAGATATGCACTTTTATTTCCTTTCCCTGTTTCTCAAGGAGCAATATCATTTTATATCATACCACCTTACCTTGTGTAAACTCCCTTCTTCCCTTAGGTGCTGGCTTTTTTTCTCAGCCTTTCCACGTCTTTCCACATTATGTCAAATAATTGGCAGTTGAGGGGAGTCAAACCATATGAAGGCTTATTTAGGTGGTCCCAGGGTGGGGGGTGTCTCTGAAACATCCTGGTATTTACTGCTGTGACATCAGTCAATCCACACAGCTCCAGCAATGTGAGAGACAGGGAAGAAGTCATAACCCTGCTTCTGGATCCAGAGAGGGAAAAAAAAATTCACATCTTGCAAGTCATCTAGAATATCCTAATACTACTTCAAATTAAAGACTCCGTTCAATTTCTAAATATGGGTTCTTACGTCCAGAAAGTCATCAAAATATGGAAATTCATTTAATATTAATTTTTTTGCCCTTGCAGCTGGAGCGTACTTTTGTCTGGCAACTTGTGTTGGGAGTAAGGGTGTGGTCACACTTTCTTTTCAATCTTCACTCAACTAGCTACTACTCTTGCCCGTCTAAATAAGGAATATAGGGAGGGAGGCGGGGATAAGGAAACAGTGCATTCTTGATTTGTGCTGTCAGAATATGTTTGTCCCTTCTCTGGCCTTGCAGGTGTGTGGAGCTCACTTCCTGTCTCTGTGCTTTGTGGGCTCTTACGTGCCATTCCTCCTGAAGAGTTCTATTGGCAGCTCCTCAGTTCTGAGGACAATGCCCATTTTTTGGTTGCTTCCTCACGGCCCTTGGGTCTTCAGAGGACCTCTCCATAGGTACTTCACTTTTGGAAATCCAATATTCCTTCCAGAAGACTCTCTAGGGCAGAAGTTAAAAAAAGGCTCTAGGCAAGTTTTCTCTCCCTCAGGAGAGAACTGGTCCATGGGAAGCATGCAATACTTTTGTACCACCTTGCAAAGGGAAGTGCAGTTTCTTTCCAGATGCACCTGAGCAAAGCTTAGTTGGCCATATAGCTTGCTCACCCACCTATCCTTCCCCCCAGCCTTCTGGTAAGAGTCAGATCTCAGCCGACCATGCCTACCAAACTCATCTGAGGCTCTACAAGGAGACCTGGTGAGGGTTCTTTTGCCAGGCCAAAGGTGAAATGACTCAGAGCTGGCAGAAATCTGTTTAAATCCTCTCGCTCTCTCCACTCTTTCAACCTTTTATATATTCAATTTGGTTTGGGAAAACAGTCTAGAACACTGATATTGAAAGTTTCTATTTTGGTCTGGCACATTGGAATGCTGTATCTGTTTATCTTGGTGTCTCCATTGAAACTTCAATGATATTATTCTGTTATGCTATTATAAAGCATTTGATATGTTAGTAATCTCTTCTCAGTTTCCTTATTTATAATTTTGGGATAATAATATCTGCCTTATGGTGAAAGATAAATTATACACGTGAAGCACCAACCACAATATCTAGTAAAGAGGAGGAATTTGACAAAAGTTAATTTCCTTCCTCCCACTCCTCTCCCCTCTCCAATTTAAATAAAAAGGCACTGCAGTACATTCAGATGGGGTCTGCGCTGTGCCCAAGCCTTCGGTTTCCACCATGACAGGCGCCCCATGCTCCCAACGGGAGCCCTCAGGCATGCGTGACAGGCATTCAGATTGACTAAGACCTCAAACTGAAGCTTGATGACTTCTGGCCAGTCTGTGCTCTCACTGAGGCTCAGGCAGCTTATGGACCAGCCTCCTTGGTCCCCCTTCTCCTCACTCCAAAAGCTAAGCTTGCTATTGCCAGGTCCCTGGGAGACCTGACTACTCTGTCACCACGATCTTTGGAGGCCAGGATGTGACCCTGACCAATAGCCAGCCATGTGTCTTCTCCAGTGTGCTCTTTGCCAAGCCCAGGAATGGCTGCCCCTCCAGCATAGGGGCCTTCACTGTCTGTAAGGGTTATGACCCCGCTGAGGGTTTCCTTCTGGACCTGACCAAACCCCTGCTGGATGACTCTTACGATCCATATTTTCACCAATTAGATGGTCCCACTTGCATCATTGTGCCATTGGTGACCTGTGGGGACCTGAGCTTCTATGGCTCAGATTGTGGTTACCCACTGGACCCAGAGGACGGCTCCAAGTATGAGTATATACTCACGCAGCCCCCCATCTCGCCACCATCCTGGGAGGACTGCACGTTGACGAAGAAAGGGTGGCTGGCCAAGGAGACCCATCCCCAGGACTGCCCCATCAGCACAATGGACACATTGCCCCAGCCCCTGGCTGCTCCCAGCACCATACCCTGCTGGCCTCTGAGGTGGAAGACAATTAAATGAATTGTTCACCTTAACACTTTAAGTTAGCTGGCAATCTGATGCAACCCGGAACTTGCATTGATGAACTTATTTTCAAATATCTCATCAATGGGTCCTGAACATCCAAGCCCCCAGTGGGAACCTGCAACAACCACCATGACCATAACAAGGAAAGAAACACTGCAGAATGCCTGTCTGCATTGCAGAGGGGATTCTTGAGTGAGGTCTTGCTTCTTTCAATCTTTCCAGGGGTGTCCTGAGTATGTCTAGGATTGTGCCCCAAAACAGGGGTTCTTAAAATGGACAGCAATTAGGAATATCTGTGAACCCAATGGAGGAAAATATTACATTTTTATTTTCACTAATATAACTGAAATTTCACTAATATAACTGAAATTTAGCTTTACTCCCCAATATAAATGCCGGCAACAAATCACAGTAGTAAAAGTAGTGCCTGTTACCTTCCCACCAATACAAATCAGTTACTTTTTATGTTACATTGCAGTTTTTGCAGGCATCTAGAAATGCTGTTCACATTTGTCACTACGTTGAATTATAGAAGATCTTATAATTTGATCTACTAATTAAAAAAAAGCATTGTATTTTGTTATACCAAAAAGAGATTTGGGGCCAAAGTTATTTTTTTTTTTTACAAAAATAGTCAAAATTGGCCTTTGACTGATGATTTAGTGATAACTTTCCAACAGATTCATTTTTTAAAAAAATATTCAATGTGAGGGGCGCCTGGGTGGCTCAAGTGGTTAAGCCTCTGACTCTTGATTTCCGCTCAGGTCATGATCTGAGATGGAGCCCCAAGTGGGGCTGTGTGCTCAGTGCAGAGTCTGCTAGAGAGCCTCTCTACCTCTCCCTGTGCCCATCCCCCTGATTTTTCTCTCTCTCTCTTTCTAAATATATCTAAATAAATATAATCTTAAAAAAATTCACTGTGTACCTATATAGTGTAGATATAGTAATAGATACCTTTTCTAAATGCAGTGTTGCTTAGAAAAATCAACAAAAATGCAATGAAGTTTTCAGCAGAGAAGTGAGGATTTCAGCATAATAAACCTAATTTTTCTCAACCTGGTGGTTGTTATGTCTAATGAATCACATTTTTTTTTTTGTCAGATGAATAGGCACAATACTACTCCGTTGATGGTCAGCTAAAATAGAATCCTATTTTATGCAGACTGGAAAAATTAATATTCATAAATATTTATGAAGAGTAGTTGGAGCTTTTTTCCATTTCTGTTATATCTGGGTCTGTTTTCCATAATACTACTAAGGGATGAATATTTTCATGACAATCTCTTTCATGATCTAAAACTGAATAATAGTACATGAATTGCTACTTGTTATTTTTGTGTAACTGTAAACATAGAAAGATTCTTTTACTCCAGGGAAAGCAAAATTACTCTTTTTTGCAGGAGTATACACTTTCATATTTATATCCAGAATAGGCAAAAACCAAAAAAAACAAAAACAAAAAAAACCCAAACCCAGAACAGCTGTTTCATTAAATTGCTTTCTTCTCAATCACTTGCTGTATTAATCATGGCTCTTTCAATATCTCCTTTTATTTTCCAAAAGCATATAAACTTCTTATTTGACTGTTCCCTTATGTTGCTTTTTAAATTGGCCAAGCTGATGAATTACAAATGAAGTTCACAAAAAAATTATTGTCCCCCAAAGAATATTACTTTATTTCAGATTGAGACACACCAATTAATACTCCCTTTCCCCCCTTGGGGGTATCTGAGAACTCATTGCTTCTTCTCCATTGCATTTAATTTTAGTATAAAGAATAATAGCTTGTATTATAAGACTCTGAAGCCTTCTCCAGTTCTTGGTTCTAGACAGTTAGATTTCAGTTTAAATTAAAGGGGGTTTAATCCTTATACTTTAGCACTACAGAAGTCAAGAACTTGTAAGCTAATTGATTTGGAAAGGAATAGTTCAAAATACAATAAGGATATATATCCTTATCTGACTAGGAAGCCAAATCTGAAGAAATAAAAGAAGAAAGAGAGAGGTCAACAAAAGGAAACATGGACCATGCTTTTATTTCAGTAAAATATAGTCAATTTAGTTAATACTTTGAGTCAAACCAGATGATGGACTGATTGACAAAATAAATATTTTGGCATCATAAACACATAAAGTTTAACTTGGGATATAAGGAGATAGTTCAAGATGATTACATTTATAAAATAACCAGAGCAGCAGGTTAATTTTTTTTCTTTTGTGGTGGGGTGGGAGGAAGGAGAAGAGACATTAATTCATTTGCAATTCAACACAATTCAACAAGTTTTTATTGAACACCTATTATGTTCTACACCTTTTGCTAATCACTGGGACTAGTAGTTTTAAATCAAATAAATAATTTATGCCTGAATTTTTGGTTTCAAACAAACTGATTTTGTTTGAAGAGGGCAGGGGAATTCTGTCACCTGGGACAAAGATGTCAAGTACAGAACTACACTATAACCCACTTTACTCCATCTGGACTCATAGGGCTGTCCTCACATGGTCCAGATTCACTGAGCAACTAGAATCCATTACATCAACTTTTCATCCCTGTTGAAAGAAAAGCTGGCCTGAGGGTGTTCTTGCTCAGGCATTTAAGATGATATCAATAGTTCAATCCATAATCAAACACTGATGGAATTACACTTAAGGAAGAAGCTGGATTTCACTCCTTTCCTGTTTCTAAACATTCCAGGTCATTCAGTGATCTAGTCTAAACATGCACATCAAAATGGAGTCTTTTCTCCCCTAAAGGTATCACAGTGATCTGATCTTTCCTGAAAACATTTTTAACTCATCACTTTCTAGACTCCCCTGCCATGCTGGAACAAAACCTTTGCTGCTGTTATGGCCTAGGTAGATAAGTTTAAACTTTGAGGAAATGCCTATCCTGTTTTGTATCATCTGTTGTACTCTATACAGAGCTATTTTATTTTCATCTATCTGTACCCTTCTTGAAGTACTTATAAAAGACAAAGATATTACTGCTGTTCTGGATGTACAGAAATGATTCACTCACGACCGTGTAAGAGCTTACAATGTAATGTGTATGTGGAGACCTGCAAAGAAATTAAACAATACAAGCAAATAAAAATAAACTCTCTAAGAGAGGTACACAGTGCTTTGAGGGTGATAAATTCTCCCATAGGGATCAGAAAAGCTTCCTACACAGGTAGTATTTAGCTTCTTGTGAAAAATTGTAGAGTTTCTTTTTAATTCTTTCCAGTTTTCTGCACATGCAAACAGGGGAAGCATTGACCAGGTAGAAAGCATTTCTGATGGTGAGCTGGACAAAGGTGTTCAGGTGTAAGATGACACAAGGGGACACTTTTCAGAAGTCTCCTGTAGCTAAGGTGCAGGAGGCATGAGAAGAAATTTAGACTATCCACATCTGTAATGAAATTCCTCTCCCTGAATTCCCACCTATGAAAGTGGTGGAGGATGTCATGTTTCAGGAGAACTTGGTTTATACTGGGAATATGAACAGTTTCCCCCTCATGTACAAATTATAACAAAGTGCAGTATTTCTCTGTTTATATATGTATTTGTTTGGAGACCTACTTGCAAACAACAGAACTATCTCTTCCTAGTTTAATTTTTTTAAAGATTTATTTATTTATTTTAGAGAGAAAGAGAGAGAGAGAACACAAATGGGGAGGGGCAGAAGGAGAGGTAGAGAGAGAATCCTCAACAGACTCCCTGCTGAGCATGGAGCCAGACACAGGGCTCGATTCCAGGACCCTGAGATCATGACCTATGCTGAAATTAAGAGTCAGATGATTAACCAACTGAGTCACCCAGGTGCCCCTTGCTAGTTTAATTTTTAAAATAATTTATTAATGGCCATTTAGAAGACAAAGAGACATGGACTCCCAAGCTATGAAACCAGGCTTAATGTACAGCAGCATGGCAGGATCTTTTCACTGTCACTGTTGTCCAGTTCCTTACACTCAGGGCAAAATGCAGGACATTCCACCAAGTGCAATTACTAAAGAAGTAAATGTTTTTGTCCCAAATTTGCTAAAGGTCAGTTTCCTTGAGTGAAGCTTCCATAGATCATTGCTTCATTCCAAATTCAGGTTTCATGTGGTTGTATCAGATTGGAAGGATTAAGTCATATGTTTACATTTGCATTGAAAGGATGTTTCCTGAATTCTACTCCAGAGGAGTAGGACTCATAATGTGGAAAATGACAAAATATAAGGAGGCTGTTCAAAATATATAATACTATTATATATTATTATGTTAATATGTATTAGCAATCCACAAATGAAATATTACTGTATATTAGTAATACATAAGTAAGATATATCTACATACACCATAATAGATCATTGTTAGGCAATGTTCTTTTTCACTCTTGGAAACATCGCTGTATATCTTATTAAATGCAATACTTCTGCTATATATTATTAATTAATTTTTGTTAGGTTAGGTTGTGATAAAAATAACTCCCAAATCTCAGTGTCTTAAAACAACCAAGTTTTCTTTCTTACTCATGTTACATCATCTTTGTGGGGTTATCTGTAATTTTATTACCCTTCACTTTGCGATGGCTATAATTATGTTCTACATTCAAAATGTTTTCTTCATTGTTTGAGCCAGGCTAAGGAGCTGTCAGTATCTTGGACATGCTGTTTCCATACAAGACGGGGAGGGGGTGGGGAGGGGAGGGGGGAGAGAGAGAGAGACTAAACCAGATAATAGCAATAACAACAACTGCATAATCACTCTAAAGCATCTGCTTGAATATGGCATACATCACTAACAATTCCATTGGTCAAAGCAAATGAAGTAAAATTGTGAAGCCTCATACCATTTGGGTAGGAAAGTGAAATATTCTTTTAGAAGGGACAGTGAATAAATGGCAATAATAAACTATTTCAGTTCTCTTTCATCATCTCAAATGGTTTTTTCCCAGCCTTACTTAAAAAGCACTGATCTTGTCTATAAGGAATACCCACCAAATTTGCATCCAATACTAGCAAGTGGCCCAGTCTAGAATATTGTGATAGTCTGCATCACAAGAACAAAAAAATATCTGGTCCCACATTTGTGGGCTACATATCAAGGCAGACAGGGCTCTTCAGTGTGGGAAGGGAACACATGGGAGATAAGCAGGAGTTGCTGTTTCATAGCAATTCTGAAATCACACCGAGTAGACAATCATTTGTTTTTTAGATTCCACATACAAGTGAAAACATATGGTATTTGTCTTCCCTGTCTGACTTATTTCACTTAGCATAATACCCTCTAGGTAGACAATTAGAGAGCCTCCTGTGAAAGAATATTTAAAAAACCCCATCTTTTTAGATCCAGATTCTGCTCCTTGGAATTAGCTCCTCAGTCCATTGTTCTTGTTGACTCTGGCTTCATTTATTGGAAGGTTCCTCCTTTTCTATGGTCTTTCTTTTCCAGATGCTATTGCACAATCTGAGTGAGGCATTGGAGAAAATGCCTTACTTGGGGTCTTAACAGATTTCTCATTCTACTTCTGTTTACAGGAGAGGTGGAAGTGGCAAAGCTCAGTTGAAGCCTCAAATGGTCAGTCTCTTTTAATCTAGGTTGTTGGCTCTTTTAGAATTACAGCTATTTTAATTTATTTTACTCCAGGAAACCACACACAAAATTCTTTTTGAAACCTATCTTTCTACTTCCCTACATTTCCTTAAAGGTAAATCAAGCTTATTATGTTTCCATGAGAGAGCCATGGCTTTCATCTCTTTTTTCTGAGCCATTTTATCACCTGAAATATCTTAATAAACACTACCTAATGATTTGAGAGTTACACATATAGACATGTTTTCCCTCCCTTGGATTGGACAATGCCATGAGGTTGAGGCTTCATTGGATTTTGTTTTTCCAAGTATTTCTCAAAATGATCTTAGGCTAGTAGGAGAGGAAAACAGTTTCATATTGCAACTCTGCTCGCCAGCAGTTCCAGTTGTTTCTGATTTCCTTTTTTTCAGTAGTAACTTATCAAATCCAACTAAAAGCAATTAAATCTAGTAGCATTCTGTTTCTCATTCTCTTTCCTTAAAGCCACAGGACATTGGATTTATTATCTTCCAAGTTATTTCAGGTAACAATTTATCACTGCATCATATTTATTCTTCATTTTTCCAGCCTTCAGTAAGGTTTTTTTTTTTTAATTCATCCCTTACATCAATGCCCTCTATTTTAGCTTTCCTATCATAGCAATACCTTACTCCAGACTGTTTCTGTATCGGTTAGCTTTTTCTTGGTTATGCTGTTGTAACAAATAATCCCCAAGCATCAGTGGCTTGACACAAAGATTTATTTCTCACATGTATCCAAAGTACTTTCAGTTGCCTGTATCTCTGCTCGTATCATGTATGGATTGACTGTACTTATGCTTTACAAGTATTTCCTTTAGACTTACAGAATTGAAGGGGAAATTCCAGACTAATCTTGAGGAGGTAGAAAAAGAGCAATGATGAAATCACCTGATGGCTCTTAAAGTTTTTGCTTAATTGTAGCTTTTGTTCCTTGTACATTTCTTTTGCCAAAGTAAGTAAAATAACCAAGTCTGGTGGTCATGAGGCAGAAGTACATACTCCTTTTATAGAGAAGGCAGTAAATAAATGAAAAATAATAAAATCTACCACATTTACCGACTTTCCAATACTGACTTTTTATTTCTCTATTTGGGTATGTTAATTTTTTCTTGCTAAAAAAATAACCCAATTGAGATAGGAGAAATTTACTTATTTAAGAAAATATATATCAGGATCTCTCTGAAAAAAAAAATAGTGCCTGTACTGAATACTAATGTATAACAAAAAACATTAATCTGATTTTCACAAGCCTTATAAAGTTATTCAGAAGGGTTGATAAACAAACAATCTCAAACTTGTTAAGAAATGTGGTATAATTTGAAAAATAAATTATCTCCAAGTGGAACTACATAAAAATACTACTACTACTAATAATGTAATTATAATAGCTAACATCTCTTGAGTGTTTACTGTTCCAGATACTGTCTTTTTATTTTTTTTATTTTTTAGAGGGAGAGTGAGAGAGTGTGAGCATGGAGGGGGGAGGGGAAGAGGGAGAGGGAAAGAGAGAATCTCAGGCAGACTCCACACCTAGCGCAGAGCCTGAGGATGGGCTCGATCTCATGACCCTGAGATCATGACTTGAGCTGAAACTGAGAGTTGGATGCCTACCCAACTGAACCACCCAGGCACCTTCTCCAGATACTGTCTTTGATTTCATCTCAACTTTATTCTAAATGAGAAAGTTAAAGTTTGACTTAGGTCATACAGCTAGGAGGTGAAGAACAAAGACATGAAGTCAATTCTATCTGATTTAAGAGACCGGTTCCCAATCATTAAGTTTGTTAAGTTGTATATGCGTATTTTTATTTTGTAATATATTTCAAATCTAAATTGAAAAATGATATTAAATGGAGTGATCAATGGTGGACTCTACTTAGTTGGAGTCTAATTCATCTGGTGGGACACTTTTGGACCCATGCTAAAGGATGAAATTCCTATACTCTGGATAAGCAAGAAACTAAAAATAGAGAGGCAAACATTAAAATAAATCTTCAGATTTTACTTAAAAATTATAATCCATACAAAGAACAGAATACGCAAATTCTGTGTACTTGTGGGAGACACTACAGGATAGAAATATGATGGTCTCAGAACCATAGCTACACTCTCATGGTCACACCTAACACTGAAAGACATATGGAACACTTGGCAGAAGCCTGGGGTCTGGGACTCCTGTTTTGTTCACATTGAACCTTAGTGAGCCAGTGATGACAGAGATGGGTGAATTGTCTTGCATATAGAGGCTATTGTGCAATCATTTGCACAATCAATTACTTGGGTTTATGGTGATTTAATAGGAAATGGAATCCTGGGGACTCTATTTAATATCTGTTCTCAGTCAGGTAAAAATGCCTCCAGGAAAAGATTAGCTTCCTTGAAGTTATCTGATCCTGAGACCCAAAGTAGGAGAACTCGAGAAGCAGGGAACAACATTAAAAGGGCCTGTGAACAAGCTTTGCTGGTACTTGTGCTTACTTTTTAGTTGGCTGCTTTGCTAGAGTCAGTTGAAATTCCCTTATAAGCCCAGTTATGGTTTGCCATTTGCCTGTTGATGCAAGTGTATCACCTGGACATATTTAAACCTGGGAGGGAATGAATTGGTAGGGATTCTTCCCCCCGCCCCCCACCTCCTGCTTTACCGAGACATAATTGACAAAATTATATTTAAATCGTACAAGGCAATAATTTGCTATATGTATACATTGTGAAATAATTCCCATAATCAAGTTAATTAACACATCCATTACTTCACATGGTTAACTATTTCTTTCTTTATTTATTGGGAACACTTCAGATCTACTCTCAGCAAACTGCAAGCATACAATACCCTATTATCAATGTAGACACCATGTTATACATTAGATTCTCAGAACTTACTTACCTTATAACTAAAGGTTTGTCCTCTTTGACCATCCTTTCTCCATTTCTACTACCCTCCAGCCTGTCAACCACCATTCTACTTTAAGTTTCTGTAAGTTTGACTCCCGCCTTCCCTTCCTCCCTCCCTCCCTTCCTTCTTTCTTTCCTTCCTTTTCTTTCTTTCTTTCTTTCTTTCTTTCTTTCTTTCTTTCTTTCTTTCTTTCTTTCTTTCTTTCTTTCTTTCTTTCTTTCTTAGATTACCCATATAAGTGATACCATATAGTATTTGCATTTATCTGGCTTATTTAAGTTAGCATAATGTCCTCTATGTTTATCTATGTTGTTACAAATAGAATTTCCTTCTTTTTAAAGACTGCATAATATTCCATTGTGTGAGTATATGTTTATGTATGTACGTAGATAGGTAAGTTTTTTCTCTATCAATCAATATAAATATATGTTTACATTTAAAAAAATCCATCCATCAATGGACACTTAGATTGCTTCCGTATCTTGGCTATGGTGAATAATGCTGTAGTGCAGTGAATATGGAAATGCAGATGTCTCTTCAATATAGTGTTTTTGTTTCCTTTGGATAAATGTCCAGAAGTGGGATTGCTGGATCATATGGTAGTTCTAGTCTTAATTTTTTTGAGGATGTCCATACTGTTTTCATAGGTAGGATTTCCTTTTGATTAGTGTCAATGGGATCAGACAGAGCCAACTGAATTATATTAAGAAAAAAAATCTGTAGTCAATCTCAGCTCCGTGTGTGTGTGTGCGTGTGTGTGTGTGTGTTTGAGAGACTGAGAGCGATGAAGAGAATCCCATGACATCCTGAAGACAGATTGACAGCTGGTCAGTTTCTGGGGCTACTTAATTTATTTGGTTGGACATCAGTAGCCTTAATTTAATCCCCCCTGCCAGCCATTTAACCTGAATCTGATGTAACTATAGAGTCTATAGTATTTTAGGGCTTTCGAAAACAAAATATTGAGACACATTTCTTCTTTGCATTAAATCCTGGTTTCTGCCTACATGTGCTAGAAATAAGAACAGGCAATCAAGTTCAATCCACAGCCCAGTGCATTTACAGCCTCTAGATATTTGACAGAGCAGGTAGGAAGAGATAAAACATGGGTTCAGTGTTTGGAACACAGATGTTGTGTTGTCTCTTTCTAGCGGGTAGGAGCCCATAATCTCTCAACTCTCCTTATTATGCTACCCCTTTTATTTCCACTTTCAAAACTGTGAGCAGTTCCTATACTTTAGGGAATTCAGGGAAAATTAAGTTGGACATGGCTTTTCTCGGTTCTATATTAAGATTTAATTTTCTTGGATTTGCTAAGTCATTTGATACCAATCCATCTACTTTGCATTTTCTAATATTTTGTTATTTTTCCTCTCCTATTTCTCCTCATCTTTGTGGATTTATGCATTAAAACATCTTTTATTGCCATTTTAATGGGGTTTTGGAAAAGACCAAAAGTAATTAAGTACATTCAACTTTCCATCTTTTCCAAGGAGCCCACCATATATACATATTTTAAGCAACACTCTTTTCCAATCAGTACAATGAAAACAAAGCATTTAAATCCTGTCTGTCTTCTCTTTCTTCAAACAACAAACATTAAACCTGAACTGTTATATAACTACAAAGAAAGTCCTTTCTCAAGATATTTGCCATGCTTGAAATATTTACTGTGCCATTACAAGATATTAATCAGTTCAAACTATGTGTTCTTAATTTTCAAGATTATTAGATGACCTCCCAAAATAATCACTTGGGGAAACATTACAAAATATCCTCCCAGGGACATGCTGGCCAGTTTAAAAAGGATTTTCCTGTGTTTCTTGGAGAAAAGGGACATCATGTGTCATGTATTATATGGTGCTGATGATGTGGAATGGATTGTCTTATGAAGAGTGAGTGCCATGTCCCTGGAAGTGCTGAAAGGGAAGCTGGCTAACAATCTATCAGGGATTCCAATGTGTTTACTTGAGGTTAGAATAACTGAAGTCTGAAGATCCTTTCCACTCTCTGTGCACCTACGAGTCTATGAATTTTAGTGAGAATTCTCCTCAAATTTGCATCCTTGAACATTAGCTCTTTTATGGTATGATAATGATCTTATGCTATGCTTAGAGGAATCAACTGGTCTTAGATCCTTAGATCCTAGGTTCCATGTGGGCTAGTTCTGTGTCCATTTCATGCACCACTCTGTCCCTAGTGACTGATATTGTGATTGCTCATATTTGATGCTGAGGACACATTTAAAGAAAGGAGAAAAAAGGAGAGACAGAGAGAAAGAAAGAGAAGAAAAGATAAAAGAGTTCAGAATGTTGAACTATTCCAGAAAAATAGCAGCAGCAACAATGGTGGTGAGCTGTTGTGTATTATCATAACTTTCACTGGGGGTAGGGTCACTCTGAGAGAGAGAGTCATGAGGTCCAGTGTCTTAAAGAGTACAGCCAGGGCTTACTTTCTGGGTCCTTTTCTCATCTAAAATGTTTTAATCCACATTGAGGTAGAGGAGCAGTTAAATAAATGTTACCATTGTGCTTAGTTTTTATTATTTATTTATTTTATTTTTTAAAAAGATTTTATTTGGTCATTTATTTTAGAGAGGGAGAAAGAGTGTGTGTATGTGCATGCGAGCAGGGTGAGGAGCAGAGGGAGAGGGAGGGGGAATAATCTCAAACAGATTCTGCACGCTGAGCACAGAGCCTGATGCAGGGCTTGATCATGATCCTGAGATCATGACCTGAGCCAAAACCAAGCGTCAGATGCTTAACTGACTGAGGCACCCAGGTGCCCCCATTGTGTTTAGTTTTTAGAGGCTCTTTACCTAGTTCTCTATTTCATAGATGAGGTAACTGCATCTCAGAGAGTTTAAGTGACTTGGTTAGATAAACCAGGGCTCAGAAGTTGAGTATGGTAGATCATTTTTTCCCGTACCATGAAATTTTTCCATGGTGTTGTCTCTGTTGTCTTTTGAAGACAACTTTGTTGGGGAACAGAATTCAAGAACTCACAGGGTAGTCTGAGGCTGTGTGGGACACTGCCTTGTTGATGATGGTAGTGTTGATGGGATAAAGCTGATGAGAATTGATGTTGTCTTCTGCTGTGATGTGATTTTTTTTTTAAGCGCCAACTGGCATTTGGTAGCCAACTCAGCCTCTTCCTCTGCCTGGAAACATGGGAATGCCTTTATAAATCATGGCCTCTTCTCTTTGGAGAAGTTAGAGTTGGAACTCTCTAAGGCCAGGAAGGTGATGACAACATTCTAATTTGGGGATGAGATTCTGTGAGAAGGAGGAGAGATCTTTTTCACTCTCAGATGTGCACATAGGAGTAGAAGAAGAAGCGAGAAGGATTGGAAAAAGGGTCATTTGGGATTTTAAGGATGACTTTCATAATGATGCCTTTACAGGAAACTTTCTAGTTAATGTAATATACCTGGGAAAGCTGTCATGTGACAATATTCCGAGACATTTTACATGGTATGTTAACCAATAAAAAAACCCTAGATTTTTGAGAATTTAAAGTTTCTTAAATAGCCTTCTGTCCTCCAGCTATTTTGACCAAGAACATCATCTCTTTCCCATTTCTCAAACTCAGAAATTGGACCCTTCTATCATCTATAACTGGTTGCTTTTTACGATCCTGATACTTTTTTTCCTAAATAAAGGTGCCACACTAGTTCTCTCTTTTTTAATTCTGTTTTTTCTGTTCTTGTCTATGTCTTCATGACTCAAACCGAGGCTACTGAATGGGCTCCTAACCACAGCCTGTGTTCAGGCTTTCTCACTGTATCCTACTCCCTCTATGACTCCTATCAGTGGGATCGCATGTGAGGAATTGCTGTAGATTGTGGTGGCTAAAAGTACCATTGGTGCTTAATCACAGCTCTGCCTCAGTTTAGCTGTATGCCCGGGGCAAATTATTTAATCTCTCTGTGCCTCTGTTTCATGATCTCTAAAATGGGGGTTATAATAGTGACTGACTCTAATGTTTGAATTTATGTATGGAAAACACTAAAAACAGCGCCCAGAACATTATAATTGCTCATTATGTGTTATTATTATTGAATTTCAATACCTGTCCCACCATGGTTTTTTTTTTTTTGCATTTTTAAGCTTGCATTAATTGAACATCAACTATGTGACAGGGACTCTGTCAAGCAGATTTATAGTGTTTCATCATATATTGCTCATGTAGGATGGCTATTTTTATACTTAAAATGCAGATTAGGAATTGAAGCTTCAGGAAGTTAAATCACAAGGTCAAAGTCCCACAGCTAGCAAGGGATACATTTGGATTGGAATACAGACCTCTTTGTTGCCAGAGCCTATGCTCCTGTCCAACAGTCTGTTCTACCCCCACATGTGAGTCAACCTAGCCATTTGTAAGATGGGTACAATATTGTCTTCAACAGATAACTGTGTGGAAATTAAATAATGTTGTAAAGTGTTTACTCTAAAGCCTGTCATTTAATAGTCCCTCAATAACTATTATTAATATTATTATACACTATTATTATTATCTCAATGTTTTCCGTAATAAAAATAATCTATTTTTAAAGATTTATTTATTAGAGAGAAAGAGTGCATGCAGAGGGGAAGAGGGGGAGGGAGAGGGAGAGAGAATCTCGAGCAGACTTGGCACTGAGCCCGGAG
>NC_138372.1:154469170-154507124 GCF_054177405.1 Leptonychotes weddellii
TATATATATATTCCTTAGCATAATGGCTACAATATAATACTCAATGTTAGCTTTTACTATTAGTTGTAATTACTCAATTTTACTCTCCTTTGAAACTCAGGACCTCCATTTGCCCCCTTGGGTTAATCATCCCTGACCACCTACCTGCTCCTTGCAGTGTGATTTAAATATGCATTTCCTTTATACGCAAACAATGAATCATGGAACACTACATCAAAAACTAATGATGTAATGTATGGTGATTAACATAACATAATAAAAGAAAAAAAAAGATCCATCCAATGGAATAAGGCAAAAACAAAGAAAGAAAATATATCACAACTGGAAAGGAAGACTGTATTTATTCTCAAATAACATTGTTGTGTAAGTGAAGAGTGTAAAATAATAAACTATTAGAATTAAGTGAATTTAACATCACTAAATAAATAAAAGATTAATATATTAAAAAAATAATAAATATCCATTTCTTCTTTTTTTGATATCCCCTTAAAAACTTTTCACAATGTACCATTGACAAAATTTTAGACTATTTTTAGTTATAGAAAAGCATTAGAATTGTTTTTTAGAAAGAAACAGCACAGGCAACAAAATTAAAAATAGACACACTGGCCTATATCAAAATTAAAAACTTCTGTGTATCAAAGAACCCAATCACCAGAGTGAAAATGGCAACCTATAGAATAAGAGGAAATATTTGCAAATCATATATCTAATAAGGGGTTAATAACCAAAATATATAAAGAACTCTTATAATTCAACAACAACAAAAAACAAATAGCCCTATTAAAAAATGGACAAAGAACCTGGATAGACATTCATCCAAAGATGTTATATAAATGGCCAACAAGCACATGAAAAGAATCTGCCCAACATCACTGATCATCAAACAAAATCAAGATCACATACCCATTAAGATGACTACCATCAAAACACACACACACACACAAAAAGGCAAAATAGAAAATAACAAGTGTTGCAAGGATGTGGAGAAATTGGAACCTTTGTGTACTGTTGGTGGGAATATAAAATAGTACAGCCACTATGGAAATAATATGGCAATTTCTCAAAAAATTAGAAGTAGAATTACCATATGATCCAGCAATTCCACTTCTGGATATATATTTAAAAAATTGAAGGCAGGATCTGAAAGATATTTGCACACTTATGTTCATAGCAACACTATTTATAATAGCCAAAATATGGAGACAATTCAACTGTCCAATAATGGAAAAAATGGATAAACAAAATGTGATATATACATACAATAGAATATGATTCAGCCTTAAAAAGGAAGGGGATTTTGAAATATACTTCAACATGGGTAAACTTAAGGATATTTTGCTAAGTGAAATAAGCCAGTCACCAAAAGACAGATACTGTGATTCCACTAACTTGAGGTGCCTGAAGTAGTCAAATTCATATAAACACAAAGTAGAGTAGTAGTTGCCTGCAAGGGGCTGGGACAAGGGGACATGAGGGTTGTTTAATAGGTATGGAGTTTAGTTTTAGTTTTTCAAGAAGAAAAAGTTCTCGAGTTTGGTTGCACGAGAGTGTGAATATACTTAATACTGCTGAATAGTACATTTAGAAACAGTTAAAATAGTAAATTTTATGTTCTGTGTTTGTTTTTTTTTTTTTTTGCCACAACTTTAAAAACAAACAGGCTGAAAGTCTTAAAAATTGTACCTCTCTCTGTCTCTAAATAACTATTTTCTTCATGCTTAATTCATTTAGACATAATCTATAGACTTCCAATAATGCTATGTAAAGATTTTTAGCTCTTACACTCCATTGCCCCTCTCCATTCTATCATGACACTTATTTTACAATTGTTCTTAAATCCATATTAGTTTTCACTACTATGGTCAAGTAAAAGCCATATACTACTAAATCATGTACTGTATATGACTATATTTACATTCCTGAATAATTTTGTTTTTCTGTGATTGCTGGGTTTTCTTTTCCCTCTCCCTCTTTTCCTATCTCCTTTCCCCTCCTTCCCTCCCTCCCTCCCTCTTTCCTGTTATCTATTTCCTGTTTTCCTCTAGATTCATCCATCTTGTCATTTTTTATGACATCATATTCTTACTTGTGGATCACTGTCTGCTCTTATCTCATTTGAAGTGTTCTGCCCTGGCATTGTCTTTGTTTCTTAAACTTCCTTTTAATACTTCTTTTTAAAATTTTTTTCATATTGAAGGGTGTTTTCAACAGTTCAGTAATCCTTTGCTAACTCTTCTTTTTTTTTCTTTTAAGATTTTATTTATTTATTTGATGGAGAGAGAGACAGCGAGAGAGGGAACACAAGCAGGGGGAGTGGTAGAGGGAGAAGCAGGCTCTCCGCCAAGCAGGGAGCCCGATGCGGGGCTCGATCCCAGGACCCTGGGATCATGACCTGAGCCGAAGGCAGCCGCTTAACGACTGAGCCACCCAGGCGCCCCAAACTCTTCTTTTTTTAAAGTAAATTTTATTTTATGATTTAGAAGTTAGTATAACTTATGATTTTACAGTGTTGCAAAATCCATTCATTTATTCATTGATTCATCCTTTCAACAGATGGATTGCATGCTATTATATACCATGAACTATTCCAAGTGCTGGAAATACCAGTTGTATCTGGCTATTCTTACATAGGAGCGAGGCATTAAAATGTCAGTGTCAATGGGGATGATTGGATGGTAGGGGTATCAGTGGTGAATTTGGCTATTTCTCTTTGGAACTGCTCTCACCCTCTCCAACAAACAATGGTATCTCCAGATCTTTTTTTCAGGAATGGCTCAACTTTTCTAGAGACACTTCCTCTAATCTTTTGCCAGTGAGCTGGGGAGATTGAGTGATAATAAGTTTGATTGCCTATGTTCTGTACTTGGGTGGGAGCTGGTTGTCTCACTATTTAATATGTAGTCTTTTATTATTCCCCTTTAAAAAATCTAGGCCCCCATCCTTACTCTCCTCTCTGCCTTGTGTTCTTAAGTGTAAAGTCTCTCTGGTTCAATTATTCTCCGTATTATAACCTCCTTTTCCTTCTAATTGGACTCAACTCTTTGGGCTGAGTCTGGAGAATTTTGGTGTATAATTTCCATCTAAGTAGATTTTTAAGCTTCTTTTTTGTTTTGATTTATGGATATCTGGTGCCTTACATCCCAGAATTTCTCCAGGATTATGTGGACAAATAGTTGACTTCGCATCTGTGTCTCCATCTATAGGCCTTTACATTTGACCTCTCTCTGCTCTTCTAAGTCCTTTACACATTTCCATCACTTCAGCCATTAATAGTTCATTAAAGAAGGAACTTGTATTTTTCTTTATTGTTCTTGGTTTGCATTAATGGGTGGAAAGATATGTTTAGAAATATCTTTCTTTTGCCACTGTAGAGTCAGAGGTTCTAGAATTCCTCCCCCATCTCATCTCTTACTAAAATATAATTCCATGAAGGAGTTTGTATCTCCAGAACTTGACTCATAGTAGGTTTTAATTAATGTTTTTCTAAGTTGAATGACTTGGATCTTGAGGGATATGAAATAATCAGCTAAATTGGGAGCAAGGGCTTGGGGCAAAGGTTCTTTTAGAAAGACAAAACAGCATGTCTAAAGGAAGAATGAAAAGGAGAGTGCAGTGAAATTTTGCAATTATAAGGAATACTTTGTGTTTGTAGGTGTAACAAAAATAGATTTGCCTTTCTGAAGGGTCCCTTGGCATGAATGTGTGGTAGAAAGTGTGGTAGAAGGAATTCTAAGATTGCCTTAAAGATTCTACTTTCTGATGTAAAATCCTCTCCCCCAGGTTGTTGGTAAGACTTGTGAATGTGATGGGATGTCACTTCTGTATTTAGGCTATATACTACATGGCAAAGGTAAAGGGATTTGCAGATGTAATTAAGGTCCCTAATCACTTGGCTTTGAGTTAATGAAGAAAGAGATTATTCTAGATGGGCCTGACACAATCAGGTGAGCTCTTAAAATAGGTCAGAAAGATTCCAAATGAAAGAGGTTCTCTTGGGGTGCCTGGGTGGCTCAGTCATTAAGCATCTGTCTTCGGCTTAGGTCATGATCCCAGGGTCCTGGGATCGAGCCCCGCATCGGGATCCCTGCTTGGCTGGAAGCCTGCTTCTCCCTCTCCCACTCCCCCTGCTTATGCTCCTGCTCTCGCTATCTCTCTCTCTGTCAAATAAATAAATAAAATCTTAAAAAAAAAAAAAAGAGATTCTCTTGCTGGCCTTGAAGAAGTAAGCTGCCTTGTTGTTATAAAGTCCCATGGCTAGCATCTGAAGGCATCTCTAGGAGCAGAGGGCAACCCTCTCAGCTGATAGCCAAAAGAAAATAGGGATCGCAAACCTAGAGCCACAAGAAACTGGTTTCTGCCAATAGCCTGAACGAGCTCGGAAGAAGACCTCGAGCCCCAGATGAAAACCCAACTTGACCAATACCTGATTTCTGCTTTGTGAGACTGAGCAGAAAGCCCAATTTTACTGTGCTCAGCCTTCTGACCTCCAGAACTGCAAGATAGTAAATGCATGATGCTTTTAGCTTCTGCTTTTTGTGTTAATTAGTTACATAGCAATAGAAATTTAAAACACCATGCTAAATGCTTGATATGAACAATTTTTTACTATTGCTCTTGAACTTATATTTTAAACTAGTGACCTTTTAATATCTAATTTGGGTAGAAAAAAAAAGCAAGCTTGATCATGTATGTAATTTACATAACTTAGCTTAGAAACATGCTCAGTAAAACACAGGCCTAATTTTGGAGGTGGAAGTTGAGAAAATGCTGAGCTAAATTGCCTCAAATAATAAGGGAACATGAATATAAATATTAATATTAATATTAGCTTTGGAAGCCCTAAACTATGAGTTTAGAGGTCTCAGGAAGGAAGAAGAGTTTTCTGGAGATGGAGTGAACAACGACTTCTGCATGTGGCCGAGGATTCAGGTATATGGGAGATGAGCTATGGAAGATGCTCACTGGACTTTAGGAATAGTGAAGTCTGATACCAATGTTTAGCTGTTTCCCGTTTTTAGTTTGGTAATTTGTCTATTATTCTTAGTATTTGGCAAATTCTGTTTTGCATTTAAAAATTTTAAAAAAGAAATGTGGTCCAGATTTTGTGTTTCATATATGCATTTTATATTTATGTATACTTTCGAGAGTAGACCACCATGATGTGTTAGAAGTTTGGCCTCACAAGTCACATTTCCAGCTCTCCTCACATATCCTATTCTCATGATCATCTGGACACATATGGTTGGGAATATCAAAGTCATCTTATTGAAAACAGCCTCACTGTAAACCGCATTGCACAGAATGAGCCCTGATATGAATTGACTACCCTTTATGTAGATGGCTTGCATACAATAAAACCTCATTAACTTCAAATACCAGGCACCAGCATATTAAGGGAATAAAACAAGAATGAGCAGATTTGGTCATGTGGGGATTAGAAATTTGTTGCATTGAAATAGACATAACTTGTAACAAATTAACATTTGATTAATGAGACTTAAGGCTGTGTGACTATGTTTGTATGTGGGGAAGGAAATGAAAAATGAGCAGATTTTTCTGTCTGGGACAAGAGGAATGGGACCGATCACAGCAGGGTCTAGAAACTGTGTTTAAGTTACAGGAGTTGTGCTTTCAACCCCAGCTAGACAGGCTTGAACTGTCCTCTCCAGTACCTAGTGCATGCTGCTTTGTGGCAGTATAAAAAGGAAGATTATCTCCTACAAAAAATATAAACATAAAGTCCTTATGTGAAGTGAATCTGCAGGCAGGGTATTTTACAAGTTAAAAGCAGTATGTGAAGATGAGGTAATATCAGCTGTAAGAGTTTTAGATGGGCACAAAATATTTAGAAAAGGTTAGAAAGTTGTCCACAGTGACACAAGCCTTTCATCCAGTCATATGTAGGACATGAGATGATGCTGGAATTTCAGAGATTGATTTTATTTAAATACATTATTTTGAGAGTGGTTGATGAGGAGTATACAGAAGCAAATGCATCTGTAGAACAGAAACATAAGAAAGGTTTGTGTATTTTTGAATGATGAGGCCAAAAAAGAAAGACTTGACCAGGAAACATGATTTTTAGCAACAGTAGCAAACTACAGTGTTTTTCTGTGACATGGAAGTAGAGCCTCCAGTATTTCCAAGAACCCCAACTAAAAGCCACCATTTAGTGAGTGCCTACTGTATACCATGCATTTAACACTCCTAATTTCATTTAATCCTCATAACAATCTGAGATGAGAACTTTCACCATCCCCATTTCAAACAGGAGTTAACTGAGTCACACATAATTTGGTACAAGCAAGAATCAAATCTCAGCAGTGTAAGTCGAGAGTGCTATTGAAAATTGGCACAACAGACATCTAATAGGATCTATATGCTTAAGATCTAGAAATAAAATTTGAAGAACACTGAAAGTCATTCAAATTTAGGAAAAATTCACTGCCATCTCTAATCTTCCATGTTTTTCTGATAATTTCAACCCTGCCAAGTAGCCATAGCAACTATCTCTGGAATTGTATGACCCCAGATGAGTTGAGACAGAGAAAACTGAGCTGGTGCTAAGCTATTTCCACATATCACCTCTTTTCTCAGAGAAGTTAATCTCATTGGATGCCGAGCTCTGTGTACATGATCTGAAAGCTCTGTGGCAGGGAGGAACCTGAATTAAAAACAGAGTTCCCCCACATGATTCATCATCACAGACTTGGGCCTCCTCGTTGGGAGAAAACTTTGGAGATCTTAAGAATGGAGCCTATGAATAAAAAGTCACAGATCAAAGGATAGAAACATTTATAGTCATGAATAGTTTTAAGTAATCCATAAAACAGCCTTTACATCATATATGTTACTTAATTTGAACATCCTGTTTTTGAGCCTATAAGGGGTCTGTGGGTTAAATGTGATGTGAATATTGATTGGCCGTTGCAGCAGGCAGTTTTCTAATGGACGGCAACTTGTATAATAGTCATTCTGGGGGCAGAAAGAAATCATGAAATGATTTTGAAACCATGAATCTGTTATAACTAGTACCTAGGCCATCAGCAAATGCCCTTATAATATAAGATAGCACTTTCTTGTTGTTGTTCCTTTTTACTACTTTTTGGAATTGTGACTCAGTGAAAATGGGAGAACAATACAGTGGCATAAAACAGGTCTTCATTTTAGGAGCTGAACTTTCTCAGTTTTCTCAATATTTAACTAATTTATTTGTTTAAAACATTCATTTATCAAATAAACATATATGGAGTGTAAATGTAGTAGACATTCTAAGTGTTGCCTTGTAGTTACGTATCCTAGACAAGGCATTTGAATTCTGAGAGTTATTTTCCTCTTCTCTATAATAGAGAAAATGATGTATTTCATTTTTTTTAAAGATTTTATTTATTTATTTGACAGAGAGAGACACAGCAAAGAGGGAACACAAGCAGGGGGAGTGGGAGAGGGAGAAGCAGGCTTCCCACTAAACGGGGAGCCCAATGCGGGGCTCAATCCCAGGATCCTTGGATCATGACCTGAGCTGAAGGCAGACGCTTAATGACTGAGCCACCCAAGCGCCCCGAAAATGACATATTTCTTATAAAAGAAAAAAATATCTAAAAGATTGTGTATGTATATGTATGTTTTTAGAGCAATCAATTTAGATACTGTTTAGAATAGTAACTTATAAAATGCTGTATTGCATAATATACACTAGTCACCTAACTACCTTAAAAGCAATGAAAACACCATTTCCCCCTAGACTTTTTCCCTAAAAAGACATTTATTAGGATAATTCTCAATATTGTGTCTTTGTATTGGTTGATTTTGCCCTTGAAGTCTGAAGTTTTCCACTGGTGCCAGTCTAGAACTGTCTTCTTCTGAATCAGATTCTGACTGTCTTGACCATGAGTTCTCGTGGCTGTTGCTTTCTTCACCCTTCATTAATAGGTTTTTCACCATGACAGTGATCAAATTCAGAGGAGGTGTACTTTGACTAAAATGGCATTACTGAGACTGGGATTATAGCTACTGTTGCAGGTTCATTAATATTTGATATTGGCTGAACACCTTAAGATTCCTTCTTAAATCTGGGAGGTTAGGTCAGATATTAATATTCCATCTTATAAAACTGAGGCTCAGAGTGTCATAAACTAGTATATGGTAATTTATGGAAAGGAGCTCAACACTAAAATTTTTCAGGATTCCACTACTTAATGATTCTCAATGAGGTACTATATCTCATTATGGGAATGCATTAGAATCTCAGAGTGTGGAGGTATATGAACAATTTGAAAATATGAAAAAAACTTGAGCTAAACTATAATTCATTTGCTTTTAGCCATATTTAATTTATTTGGAAATATCAACAAAGAATGGAATTTTTATATTTATTAAAGGAGGATAGATTAAGATTTGTATACCACCTTAGCATTTTTGTCATGTAAATCTTATTTCTATATTATAATTTACTTGATGTTTTTCTTTAAATGTGATGCTCTGCTTTTGGTTAAATATATTTTTAAAGCAAATTTTATGTTTTTGTTGTAAATGAAAAGCTGGGTAGCTTGCCATAAAAATAAGGTAACCAAGGGGTGCCTGGGTGGCTCAGTCGCTAAGCATCTGCCTTCAGCTCAGGTCATGATCCCAGGGTCCTGGGTTTGGGCCCCATATCGGGCTTCCCATTCAGTGGGAAGCCTGCTTCTCCCTCTCCTTCTCCCCCTGCTTGTGTTTCCTCTCTCACTGTGTTTCTCTCTGTCAAATAAATAAATAAAATCTTTAAAAAAATATGGTAACCAATAAATAAAGGGACAACTATTAAAATGAAATATAGATGTGTCCAAAGACCACACATAATTGTCACTTGTTCATTTTAACTAGAGTGAACCATACTTTAGGAAACTCTGGGTTTAAAAAATATGAGAAAATATTGTATTGTTATACAATGCCTCTCCCTATATTATAGACAGTATCATATATACAGTATTTCCATATGTCATTAAAACTGACTTCAACTTACAGAGCCCATAAAGTTGTGGGTTCTGTAAGTTGTAAAAAAAATCCTTCTTTATTTCTACCTATTGTGTGTTATGATGTCTCATAATTTTTCTCTAAAATCCATTCTCTTGATTTTAGTATTAGGTTCCTCCACATGCCACCAAATTTTAACTGGACACATGGCTGACTAACTCTAAGCTATACTTCCTAGCTTTCACTGTAATTAGATGTGGCTATGTAACTCAATTATGACGAATGAGATGTAAGCAAAAGTGATATGTATAACTTTCACATTATCAGCTTAGAAAGAGACTATTTGTGTTCTGATTTTCCTTTCTCTTTCCCACAAGCTGGAATATGGACACATATAAAGATAATACCTTAGAGAATCAGAAAAGAAAGAAAGGACTTGGGTTCTGTGTGTGACCTTGTGAGGAAGACTACTTTTCTGGACTGACTACCAGAATAAATTTTTATGTGAAAAAAATAAAACATTTGCTTTTATTAAATATTGATTAAAGAGTTAAATGGAGGCCCCAACTAATAAATTTAGTACTCTCTCTCTCTCTCTGTTTTTAGTGGAGACCTATTTATTAATGATTCAAGCAATAGACTTTACTTGAACATGATTTTCTTTAGTGGTTCATTTCAAACCCAGAAAAGATCTGAAAGGATAGACAAAAACCCAAAAACAAACAAACAAAAAACAAACTGCCCCCCCCCAAAAACCCAAAACAGAAAACAAAACCATAAACTCCTGGAACGAATAAGCAATTATAGTAAGGTTGCAGGATACAAGATTAATACACAAAAGTCAATGGCTTTTCCATATGCCAGCAATTATCACATAGGATTTGAAATTGAAAACATATTGCTGCTTACTTTAACACCTCCCAAAAGAAATACTTAGGTGTAAATCTAACACAGTATGTACAAGACCTACTTAAGTAAAACTACAAAACTTTTGAAAAAAATTAAAGAATTAAATAAATGGAGTGATATTCCATGGTCATGGATAGGAAGACACTATTGTTGAGATGTCAGTTCTTCCCAATTTGATCTATAGATTCAATGCAATCCAATCAGAATCCCAGAAAATTATTTTGTGGATGTTGACAAACTGATTCTATAGTTTATGTGGACAGTCAGAAGACCCAGAAGAACCAACTTATTATTAAAGGAGAAGAACAAAGTCTTAAGACTGACACTATCTGACTTTAAGGCTTACTGTAAAGCTACAGTAATTAATACAGTATGGTATTGGTGAAAAAAATAGACAAATAGATCAATGGAACAGAACAGAGAGCCCAGAAATAGACTCACATAAATATAGACAACTGATCTTTGAAAAAGGAGCAAAAGCAATGCAATGGTGCAAAGATAGGCTTTCCTCAATAAATGGTGCTGGAGCAATTGGATATCCACATGCAAAAAAAAAAAATTAATCTGGACACAGATCTTACATGCTTCACAAAAAAATGACTCAAAATGGATCATATACCTAGTGCAAAATGCAAAACCATAAAACCCCTAGAAAATAATATGGGAGAAAATCCAGATGTTTTTGAGTATGGTGGTGACTTTCTGGGTACAAAACCAAGAGAAGATGAGGAGAAAATATTTGCAAGACACATATCTGATAAAAAATTGGTATCCCAAATATACAAAGAACCCTTAAACTCTACAATAAGGAAAAAGAACCCACTTTTTAAAAATGAGCCAAAGACCTGAGCAGACACCTTACCAGAGAAGATATACAGATAGTAAATGCAAGAAAAGATGCTCCATACCATATATAACCAGGGCAATTTAAATTAAAACAATATGATACCACTAAATACCTATTAGAATAGTTGAATTCCAAAACACTGACAACACCAAATTCTAGTGAGGAAATGCAGTAACAGAAACTCTCATTCATTGCTGGTGGGGATGCAAAATGGTATAGCCACTTTAGAAAACAGTTTTGTAGTTTCTTACAAAACTAAACATACTCTTATCATATGATCCAACAATTTCACTCCTTGGTATTTGGTAATCGCAAATGTATTCAGGTTATAAGAAAAAGAGAGGAGTCTAGAATGACTCCACAATGGTTGGTAAGAGCAACTGAATGAATTAAAGATGCTCATGGGGAGTAGGTTGGGCCTGGAAGTATAAATTTGGAAGTCATTGGTATACAGATAACCTTTAAAGTTATGGAACCCAATGATACCCATTGGGAATGACTGAAGATAGTAATCACTCAATAAATGAGAGCTTTATAGCCATATCCAAATTTATTTCTTGAGGAAAATGTTGACCCTGTCTGAAGATTCTCCAGAGGTGACATGTCCTACTCTCCTTGTGAAACACAAACATCTAATATCCAATTCATGTAGCTTTTCTCAAAGTTAGCAAGTCAAAAATTTGATTTTAAGATTCTATTAGAATTATGATTGAGGGCATTGGAGTTAGAGGATAGACATAAAAATAAGCATTGGCTCTAGCAGTGGGAAAATTATAATAACTTGTTATTATAAGGTACAGGCAGATGCTTGCTATGGAAGTAAGCAATGGTGTTATAGAGTATGTGGAATAACACCTAACTCTGCCTGGGGGGAGGACAAAAAGGTAATTAAGGCAAGCTTTGAGAAGAAGACAGTACCCACAATAAATATAAACAGATCAATAGAAATTAACTATGTGCAGGAGTGAATATAGCATTGAAGTCCAAGAGGGTATACATACCAAGACCATAATACCTTAGGCTTTTATTTTATTTATTTTTTTTTTTAAGATTTTTTTATTTATTTGAGAGAGAGAGAATGAGAGACAGAGAGCATGAGAGGGAGGAGGGTCAGAGGGAGAAGCAGACTCCCTGCTGAGCAGGGAGCCCGATGCGGGACTCGATCCCGGGACTCCAGGATCATGACCTGAGCCGAAGGCAGTCGCTTAACCAACTGAGCCACCCAGGCGCCCTACCTTAGGCTTTTAAAGAGATGCCTTACCCTAAATAAGACCTCAATGTTAGACTCTGATTTTATAACTAATGGCTCAGAGGAAAATATTTATATAAAAAATGCTTCTGCATCTGTTTGAAGGTTTCCCTGTACATTTTGTTATCATTTGAATAAAGATGTGATAAATTCATTCCCAGGAGAGTTCTTTGTCTCTCTTAATGAACTAGCATCTTCTGTTATTCAGACTCTGAGTATATTTTGCCTTGGATGACAAGAAGCCCGGAGCCAGAATTAATGCTCAGTCATAATAGCTATAACCTATGTTTCTGATCAGTTTATCTTCCCTTGGAGTCTATTGTATTTTCTGTTTCTACTGTTAAATAATCTGATTATGTGCTTGTCTTTCATGGTAAGCCAACACAAAACCTTTTTGAAGTAGGTGGAGGATAAACTATCTATAAATATACACATAAATACTGCATAGTCCAGATGGAAAGCAGGCATTATTTAATGCTTTTGGAGCTGCAAAAATCATGTACATGTTAGATTGTAATGCATTCACATTTATGCAGCTGTTGAACCATGCGAGAGAGCCCGCTTGGCATTGTTCCTTCTAGTTTATGTAACCATTTTGTTATTTTGCTAATTTTAACCTCCTTTCTCTCTTTCATTCAATCACCAAATGTCTATCCTAAACAGAATACTTGATATTTTTTTCTCTCCAGCATCACCTGCCCTATTTTTAAGGAATCCCTCTGGTAATTGACCCTTCCTGTTTCCCCTTATACCCGTTCTTGTCTGTATGGTTTTTTGGGAGCCATTATGGCAGTCCAACCTCGCTCCCTGGCTACAACTCATGATTACATGATTAGCTCCCTTACACAAAACTGGTAAATAAAAACCTTTATCCCGTTGGATATGAGACTCTAGTTTAGTTTAACTGCTCTCTAGAGGAAGTAAAAATTCAGTCATTGTTGGCTTGTTCTGTTATTTTGCAGAACAAGCTGGTCAATGAAAAGAGTAAAATAGCTGTACAAGATAGGATAAAGATGAAAGTGGTAGTTCTAATACATTAGATTGCCAAAGTGGTGTTGTTGGCCTCAAGAATGAGAGTAGTACCACCAGGAAGCCTTTAGCTCACACAGGGACATGGAACTGGAAACTAAATTTTACATGCCATGTTGACACATACCTTACCTCACATTCTGCATGATCCTCAGATGTAGGACTCCTGCAGTCAGACTATGGGCTGTCTGCCTAGAAAAGAGGGATTCTGACATAGGTCATGGAAATGCAATCTAGTTACAATATTGTGCAAAGTAAACACTCAATTCTGATGAATGAAATGTACCAAACCTTTACAGAGCACCAAGACATAAAAGTGAATCAGTAAACCTCACAGAAGCACTATTGTCCCATGATCCAGATTTAGCATAGAAAGTGGAAGGAAGTATGAAAATGGGTATAAATAATAGTCTTATAAATATTTGAGAGAGTAACTCATTCTTAAAAGCCAACAAAAATGGCTTCTTGTAAAAGGGAATTATCAGTCTTCATAATTAAAAGCATAGCAATGAAATAACAGATTTGTTGAGTAGCATAAAGAACAAAGAAGGTTAAATTAGTGAATTCAAAGTTCTTGTCTTAGGTAAATAAATCCATCAAATTCAGTTATATTCTATTTACAAGATATTTCCAAAAGAAAAATAAAACAATACAAAAATAAAGTGATGAATAATTTGTGAAAATGTTAACAAAAAGAATGGTGATGTATGTGACAAAACAGAATTCAGGGTGAAAAATATTACACAGAAAAAGTAATGGTTTATGGAGATAAAATTGTAATCCAGCAGAAGCATGAATGCATCTTATTTAGAAGAAATACATATTAGAAATATAAGTAATAAAAGAAACACATGCACACACACATACATAATATATATAGTAAAAGCTTTTGGAAATATAAGCAATAGAAAAATCCACATGTACACTGTAGAGGAAAATTTTACCACACTTGTCTCAGAAACCAATGAATTAAATAGGCAAAATGAACCTGCAAAAACATAAAGAAGATGGATGAATCATACTAGAATGTTGATTTAATTTTATTTTAACCAATATAAAGAGAATATATTTGTTTTTGAAACACCAGTGGAATAGTTTTAAAGTTACCCCTTATGATGCTGCAAAGAAGATTGAAAGATATTTTTAAAATATGAGTTTTTAATCCATATTTCATTAAAAATTAATGAAGTGTATTGCCAACAAAATATAATAAATGATAAATAATTTAATAAAACTCGATTACTTTGAAATTAACAACAAAAGCATGCCAACTTCTTCCAAACTTTTGAGTTTAAGATGAAATTAAAACTGAAATCACCGACAATTTAGAAATGAATAACAATGCAAACTAACAGGATACAGTCAAAGTGATATTTAGGAAAATTAATACCCTTTGTTGCATTTGATGAAAACTAATACCTAAAATAAATGACCTAAGCTTTCATTTTTTAAACAAATAAAAGAACTAGTAGGTAAAACTAAATGAAACAGATGAAAAGAATTAAAATGAAGGGGGGGAAATCAGAGGGGGAGACGAACCATGAGAGACTATGGACTCTGAGAAACAAACTGAGGGTTCTAGAGGGGAGGGGGGTGGAGGGATGGGTTAGCCTGGTGAGGGTATTAAAGAGGGCACGTACTGAATGGAGCACTGGGTGTTATATGCAAACAATTAATCATGGAACACTACATCAAAAACTAATGATGTAATGTATGGTGATTAACATAACATAATAAAAAAATAAATTTAACAGCATAAATTAATGATTTGAAAGCAAAATCATTCTTTGAGAAAAAAGTAAAATTTGAAAAAATTGGCTTGTGTGAGAGAAATAGGGACAGAAAGGGGGAGGGGGGGTGGTACTGAAAATAAAAGAGGAAGCATAAGGACATTTATGGAGATCTTTTAAAAGAAGAAAACACTTTTGAACTTCAGATGTTACTTGAAAATGGCTATGGCTTCTAGAGTGTGCAGTGAACGGGTCTAAAAATATTCCCAAGTGTAGTATATGTTGCTTCAAAAATCCAAAGTGGTCCATCTTGTTTTAATGATAAAGCATGAAAGATGCAAGAATTGGAGCTATATCTTAGCAGGGATTTCTACACTAGTGTGGCATTCTGTGAACTGTTAAGACCATGAAGTTTACTGTGAACCATTTTGTAGTAGAGCACAGCAGCATTAGCATAGCAGTGTGGCAAAACCATGGACATTACTGTTTTCCTCTGTGTGTAAAGCAAACTGGTTTTATCCTCCCTACTTGTAGGTTTCAAGAAGAATGCACTCACAGATCAATAGTAGTGTACCAAGTATCACATCTAGCACAGTAGCTGAGATTGGGACTACTGCTTGATTAAGATGATCATAGTTGAACATCATCTAAGACAATTCATATGGCTTTTGCAGAGATAGGACAGGTGAATTGAATGGGGCTACAATGGGGACAGTTACTCCTACATCTTGTAAAATTCCCTGTGTAAGTCTTTGATGGTGGGATTAAAGGTGATTTTTCCCAGGGAGAAGTATTCTTTCTGATTATCTATGTGGACTAGGTATGAGAGGGCTTTTTCAGAAGCTTCCACTTGGTCCTTCCCATAATGACTTTAATCTACAGAACAGAGAACTGAAATGAGGTTCTTCTATTTCCTAACAACATCTATACTAGGTCTACACTTTACCAGGGAAATAACCACAGGGTGATTCCATGGACCAATTAGAACAGTATAGGACGGATTTGGACAAGACTACTTATCACCTGGCCTCCATTAATTTCCTTTTTAGCAGTAGGAACATGGTGTTTTGGTTCACCTGGCATTATTGTCATCTCAGATGCTGCATCTGATAGTTACTGAAATGTTGAGTGCTGCCCTTCTCCAATACATAGTTACCTTGGCAAATGGGCATAGGTCACTTTGGGGAAAGGATTAAGGGGATATTTACCATATGTTATTCTGTGGCATTCCAGGGTCCTTTTGCCCCTTCAATAATTGACTTAACTCTAGAAAGTGGATGAAGAATCATAATTTTTCATCATGACAAAGTCCTATGTCAAAGAATCTGAAAGAATTATAATTTTTTTTATTATGGCTGCTGACATCAGACCTTTATTCATCTGACCTTGTTATTTTTTTAATTGTAAAAGGTGAATAAAAAAGTATGCCTTTCTATCTTGCCCTTAGGTACACCATGAAACAGCCATTACCAGATTCCTTCAGGTTCCTGCAAACCAGTCTGGCTTACTGTACATTATTTTTATTTTAAAGATTTTATTTATTTATTTATTTATTTATTTATTTATTTATTTATTTATTTATTTAAGAGAGAGAGCACACAAGCAGGGGGAACTGCAGAGGGGGAGGAAGAAAGAGGGAAAGAATCCCAAGCAGACTCATGCTGAGCACAGAGCCCAAGGTGGGGCCTCATCCCAGGACCCAAAGATCATGACCTGAACTGAAAACCAAGAGTCGGATGCTTAACCAAGTGAGCCACTCAGGTGCCCCTGGTTTACTGTACATTATTAAAACTATATCCAGTTAACATTAACTGAAGTTTAAGTGTGCCACCTGGCCTCTGCTCTTCTAGAATTCAGGTATGCGCATTGTCAAGATCTCTTACCATCTACCCTGCCCTGCAGAGGACAACCACAATCAAACTTCTTATAAATGTTGAGAGGTACCCTCATTAGAGAATTTCTTATTGTTTTAGTGAAAGTAATATCCTCTGATTCTTTCTGGTTTCACAAAATAAATCCTTTCTGATAGTCCTACTTCTTAGCTAATTCTTTCTCAAGACTGTGGCAGGGAAGTCTTGGCATCTACTTGGCCATCATCATGTCATATTTTAAGGAGGGGTCCTGGGAGAGTTTTAGAATAGATTTCATATATCTCTGCCAGAATAGTGACTCCAAGTCATGTACAAGTGCTCCAATATAAATTTATCCCCTAAACAGGCCTTATTTTCTGTTCTACTTTCCATTTTAATATCCTTAAGCACACTTTTACACCCTGTTCCCCCAATTCCTGTTAATACACGTGACACAGAATATTAGTTTTTTATTGCTCCATAACAAATAACCACAAAGTTTGTGACTTAGCAGAACTTTATTCACAGTTTTGTAGGTCAGATGTCAGTATGGTTCTCACTGGACTAAAATCACTTTGTCCGCAGGTTGAGTTCCTTTCTGGAAGCTATAGGGAACAACATATTTCCTGCTCATTTGGGTTGTTGGTAGAATTTAATACCTTGCAGTTGTAGGACCGAGGTCCCCATTTTCTTACTGGCTGTGAGATGTGGACTTTTCCCAGCTTCTGGAGGCTGCCATGTTGCTTGGCTGGTGGACTATTCCTCCTTCTTCACGTCAACAAAAGTGAGTCATGTCCTTCTCCAGCCACATCTCTCTGACCTTCTCTTCTGCCTTTTTCTTTTCTCCTATGATTAAGTTGGGCCAATCCAGGAAAACCTTCCCATTTTAAGGTTTTTAATCTTAATCATATCTGCCAAGTACATTTTGATATGTAATATTCAGAGGTCTCAAGGATTACAGCATGAACATTCTGGGGGTGGGGCATTTTTCTGTCTAACACATCCAGATTCTAGTGTTCCCTTTGGTGTGTATGCTCTTTCCTCCTAAAGCAGGGGCTGTAATTCGCTGTTTGGTTTTTGTGTGGCCCCTTAATAGTACAGGGTCTCCAGGTAAGGGGAAACTATTCTCTGGCAGGAGGAAAGGGACTTCCCTTGCTGTCATGGATGGCCCAGTGAAATCTGGGAGTTCAAGATTCCCAGGCTCAGATGAACGCATAAACAAATTGTGATGTACACAATGGAATGCTATTAGCAATTAAAAGGAACAAACTATTAATATGTACAAAAAGGATGAATCTTAAAAGTATTATGTTAAGTGAAAGAATATAGACCCTCATAGTATATAATTCCACTTATATGACGTTCTAGAAAATGTGAAACTATAGAGATAGAAAACAATTTAGAGGTTGTCAGAGTCTGGGAATGGGAGGAGGCAATTAACTGCAAAGAAACATGAGGGAACTTTTTAGGATGAAGAAAATATTTTGTATCTTGTGTGGTAGTGGTTGCATGAATTTGTCAAGACTCATTGAACTGTATACTAAAAAGGGCAAATTCATTGTATATAAATTACACTTCAATAAATCTGATTTTACACACACACACAAAAGAGTTTCAGGCTTATCCATTAACTGTCCCCCTGCAAGGTCACACAGTTGTACTTATTTCCTGCCAGATCCCTGACTTTGACATAAGTGATCTGTTGAGGATTGCATTTAATCTCCTTTAAAGCTCTGCCACTCTTACAATTAGATCAGGGGCCTGATTTTCAACACAATCTGCCCTGCAGCTGTAGGAGATTAGGGTCTTTTTCAAGTTTCCACAGAAGACCTAGAGACTTTTGCAGAATTCCTCGAGTTGAAATTAGCTCTTATGATTTTATTTGCTTTTTTCAAGACTTCCAACAGAGAAAAGCAGTCTATTCTATAATTATTATAAGTATCATTGGCTCCATATACCATTAATGGGCTATGGTCACCATATAGCCTAATGCCTTACCTTCTACCTGCACCTTATCCAAAACGACAGCAGTAAAAGTCTTAGTAATTTTAATTGTACTGAATTCCAAAGGTAATCCTTGCCCCAATTATCAATAGAAATAGGGATCTTACTGCTGTCGGACTGGTGAGTGAGTAGTCTTCAAAATTTCATCTTGAGGGTTTATTGTCCAGGTCCACTCTTGGTACTAACTGGAATATTACCAAGTTCCCCATAAAACTGACCCTGAGACAAACTCTTATTAGTGAGATGTATGAATATATTTTTTGGGAGTATAATCACAGAGGAAGAATAAGGGACAAAGCAGTGACACAGAGAAGAAGGGAGAGCCAATACAAAGATGTATTATTGAGTTGGCCATTGCTATATGCTACCAGTTACTTAATTCTGCAGTACTTTCTAAGAATCCATATGAAAAACATTTGAAGACTGTCCATCTTGGGGTAAAATTAATCTATCAGCTTCCTATCATCATTGAATAAAGACTTGCCTGGGGGTTAACACCTTTTTTATTTCTGGGTTGCAGATGCAGGCACTGATCTAATTACCTTGGTGTCCTACTCTGGGACATCAAAAGAGAAGTCTTGGGGGTTGGAGATAAAAGCAAATGGAATAGGTAATGCAATGGACTGAATGTTTGTGTCTCCCTCAAATTCATAGGTTGAAATCCTAACCCCACGATGTAATGGTATTAGGAGGTAGGGCCTTTGGGAAATGAATGAGATGAGTGTCCTTATAAAAAAGACCCTAGAGAGCACCATAGCTCCTCTCATGTGAGGATACAGCCAGAAGATGGCTGTCTATGAACCAGAAAGCCCTCCCTTGAAGGCCTTGATGGGACTTCCCAGCCTTTAGAACCGTGAGAAATAAATTTCTGTTGTTGATAAGCCCACCAGTCTGTGGTACTTTCTTACAGAAGCCTGAACCAAGGTAGGTGGCCTGAAGCTAGATTCCATGAGTTGCACAACATGAAGCTAGTAGGAATCAAGCAGAACTGGTTGCTATGGTTATAAGGAACATTGGAAAGGAGAGACAAAGAGAATGTGAAATGATGATTGAAAGGTGTCCAATATATTATCTGATAGAGCTGTTGTGAGGGTTATATAAGCTAATGTGTGTAAAGCGATTAGAATATTACCTAACATGTTGCATACATTGTCAAGAAGTAATCATTTCTATTACATATCATGGTGGAACTCCTTAGGAGGTAAAACTCCACTGATCTTGGGACTCCTGGGTGGCTCAGTCGGTTAAGCGTCTGCCTTTGGCTCTGGTCATGATCCAAGGGTCCTGGGATCGAGTCCCACATTGGGCTCCTTGCTCAGCGGGGAGCCTGCTTCTCCCTCTGCCTGCCACTCCCCCTGCTTGTACTCTCACTCTCTCTCTCTCTAGCAAATAAATAAATAAAATCTTAAAAAAACCCCAAAACTCCGCTGATCTTGTTTGATCTCTTTCCTGATCACTGATGCTGAGATGTTCAATATCTTGATTTCAGCCAAGAGATGTTTTTCACTCACGCCAACATTAAGCATTACCAATTTTCCAGATATTTATTTAAAGAGAACCCATTTCTTCATTGTGTGAGATTATCCCCCCTCAAAAAAAATAGAAGACCTGACACTATGAATACATCACTTATGGGAAATACAGTGCATTTTAGTAAATAAGGTAAGAAATCATCTTTTTTTTTTTTTTAAAGATTTTATTTTATTTATTTGACAGAAAGAGAGAGACAGCTAGAGAGGGAACACAAGCAGGGGGAGTGGGAGAGGGAGAAGCAGGCTCTTGGCCGAGCAGGGAGCCCGATGCGGGGCTCGATCCCAGGACCCTGGGATCATGACCTGAGCCAAAGGCAGACGCTTAACGACTGAGCCACCCAGGCGCCCCGGTAAGAAATCATCTTTAAGGAAGAAAAGAAATTGTATCATCTCAATGATAGCAAAAATTATGAAGAACTTACTGTCTTTTAAACTCTGCTGAGCAGGTGACACACAATCTGTCATTTTGTCCCCACAAAAGTTATGAATAAGTCTGGCTTCTGCAGCTTATTTGCTCTTCATGGCCAATGTTCTTCCTGATGGATCAGTGCCTGTGCAATATATTGGTCATTAAATATTTTGAGTATCAGCCTTGGAAATAGCTAGGTATATTATAATTTGCATTTCATCGAGGAGAAAATGGTGGATTTGGTCGAGCAAATCACTGAATAGATTAGGTTAAGTGGCAGGATAAATACTTAAGTTTCTATTTCTTGCAAAGCGTCTACCATGTCCTGTTGCCTCTGACCTAAATATAGCACGCTACTGTGCAGGTGGCTGGAGCATAAAGAAACATTGCACGGTGGGTTCACCATGCATATGGGTGAGAATTGGGCTAATAAAAATTCATTGGAAGTGTTTTGCCCTGAAGAAAGCAAGGTGCCTGCCATTTTTTGGAGTTTATGTGTTGACAGTGTAAAGAACTGGTACAAAGAAAGTTGCCTTGCTTCCAGCTTTACAGTCTCCATCTGGTCAGGAAAGGAGTAAATTGACACATCTGCTGGAAGTCTGTGGCTGTGCTGTTGGGCCTTCCAGCTCTGTCACTAGCTCTCACGGCCTTTCCCCCAGATCACGACACTATATCCTGTGCAGAAGGCTGCCAATTTTCACACCTTTTGTATTCTTCTGTAGCAGTCTTCAAACTCAGCTTCTCGTGGGCGTCCATTAGGGCAGCAGTTGGAAAAGTTTTTCTTTACAGAGACAGATAGTAAACATGGTAGGCTTTGTGGAGCAACAGGACAATTTGAGGATAATATATAGGATATTATATGAAAAGAAGGCACATTTCTACAGTATTTTAATGGTAAAATTCAAAATATAATAATGAAGGACAAACATTTTTGCAATATGTCTATTAGAGAGAAGAATAGAATTACTTTTGGGGGGATAACACTGCACTTAATGAGGGTTCAAAGTTAGCATTTCCTATTATAAAATTGATTACAAATATTCATCTGTAAGAACAATTCTTGACTCATGGGTTGTACCAAAAAAGGTGGTAGGCCAGATTTGCCTCACAGGCCAAAATTTTCCAACTGTTGGCTTTAGGAAAAGCTTGAGTGTCTATCGGGAGATAGGCAAAAATATACATATTTAATAAACTAATGTGAGAAGCCATTGTGACCATATTTCTTTTTTTTTTTTTTTAAAGATTTTATTTATTTATTTGACAGAGAGAGACACAGCGCGAGCGGGAACACAAGCAGGGGGAGTGGGAGAGGGAGAAGCAGGCTCCCCGCAGAGCAGGGAGCCTGATGCGGGACTCGATCCCAGGACCCTGGGATCATGACCTGAGCCGAAGGCAGACGCTTAACGACTGAGCCACCCAGGCGCCCTTGACCATATTTCTGTAAAGATTTTTACTAGGGTTTTGTGTGTGCAAAGGCAAAGAGGGAGGAACTAATATTTTGATGATCCAATGATACCTGTCTCAGAGACTGGTTTCCAGGTCCAGCTCCGTGGAGACAGGTCTGTGTATATGAAAAGAGAGGCATCAGACAGATTATAGAGGCATACTGTTGAGGGGTGATGTATTACACAGGGAGAATAACGATCTTTCCTTCAGTGCCTACTTCAGTGACAAAGTGTGGCCTAGTGTGAAAAAGCAGGGATAGTTTCCCTATTTTATCGTAAACACTGGGTGGCCAAGAAGAGTGGGGATGCAGAAAATACAAGTTTGGTGGCATCTGAGTGGCAGTGGCCATGGTACTAATATCTGTGTTTTATGGAGGGTAGCTGCCATGGTGGCAAAATGTAGCCTCAACATCAACTAGCCACAGGATAATTAACCTTTAAAAAGTCATGAAAGTTCTGTTGCATTCTACAAAGTGCACTGGAAATGTGGTTTTTTTGTTTGTTTTGTTTTGTTTTTTGTTTTTTGGTGCAAGTCAACTACTACATGAGCATTGCAGACCGGTCACTGAGATTTCCTTAAGAGATCTTAGCATGGATAAAAAGTATCACAGTGGCGAGTTCCACCTCTATATGACAGCATGAGGAGCTCCATGGACTTTCTCCCCCCGAGAAACAAGCAAAGCTGGCAAAAACTATAACAAACGAACAAACAAACATAACCATTTAATCCCTCTGTAAATTGTCCTAAGGTAGAAGTATTTATTAAAGAAAATCTAACTCTCCATAGGAACTGTGAGAGTCTGTGGCATTCAAGCCACAATCTGCTTCCTTCCTCCCACCCCTCTCTGGGGGTTCAAGTTGAGGGAAGCTCCACTCTGGGTGGATGAAGCCAAGAAGAGGAAATTCCCACTCCCATCAGCTCCTGCTCAAGGCTTGCAGTATCTTAACAGGAGAGACAAGCTGCCAGCATTCCGAATCCCCTCCACCTCCCAGCTGAAGAGACTAAACTGCTTACTGCAGCCAAGAGATTGGGCACTCCTTTCCTGCAACGAGATCCTAGTCATAGAACAGAGGCTCTATTCTAGACTGTTTTCAAGATTCTCTCTTTATCTTTGGTTTTTGACAATTTGATTATAACATGTCTCAGTATGGTGAATATGTAGAATAGTGTTTTTTAAATCAAATTTGGAGGTTTTTAGCCGTTATTTCTTCAAATATTCTTTCTGCCCATTTCTCTTTCTCCTTTCTTTCTGGAATTCCCATTATGCTTATGTTGGTATGCTTGATGGCTTCCCAGTATCTCTTGGACTCTGTTTTCGTTATTTTTTTCTTTCTTCTCCTTAGACTAGATCATACCTTCTTTTAAGTTTGTGATTCTTTTTTCTGTGTGCTCAAATCTGGTGTTAAATCCCTCTAGTGATTTTTTTATTTCTGTTATTTTAGTTCTCAGAATTTCTATTTGTTTCCTTTTTATAATTTATATTAATCGATACTCTCTATTTTTTCATACATCATTCTCCTGGTTTACATTAGCTCTTTGTTCATGTTTTTCTTTAGCTATTCGAACATATTTGAACTCCCAAATTCTTCTATGTCTTTGGGGGTGGCAAAAGTGACCCCTTCCTCCTTGTTATGATTGCCTTTCATTTATCTCACCTTGGATAAATGCTCTGCAAGATGATGCTTGTTCTCAACATCTGCACTTCCCTCCCCTCTTTGCAAGCAGACTGATAACTTGGAATGGTCTCAATCTAGCATGAGCAGGAAAGTACAGTTCCTTTACTGGAAGGAAATGGCTTTGTTACTAAAAAAGTTGCAGGACCTGGCAATTACGTATCAACATCAAACAGAGGAACACATAAGGGAGCAGATATTAAAGGTGTTGGACTAGAGTTGGGATAGAGTATGTTGTGGGTTGAATTGTGTCCCCTGTGCAGTTATGCTGAAGTTCTAACCCCTGGTACCTATGAATGTGACCTGATTCGTAAATAGGGACTTTGCGAATGTAATCAAGTTATGAAGAGATTATAAGAATTACTCCAGACACAATGACACATGTTCTTATAAGAGGCCGATGTGAAGACACAGGGACACAGAGACGCACAAGGAGGCTGTCCTGTGACAATGGAGGCAGAGATTGGAGTGATATGTCTACAAGCCCCAGGACTGCTGGCTACTGCTAGAAACTAGGGAGGCAAGAAAGGATCCTCTCCTAGAGCTTTCAGAGACAACATGCTATGCCATTGTCTTGATTTCAGACTTCTAGCCTCCAGAACTGTGAGGAAATAAATTTCTATTATTTTAAGTCACCCAGTTTAAGGTACTTTGTTATAGCAGCCCTAGGAAACTAATACAGAGTGGATGGAATATAAGGCCAGGTAGGTAAAAATTTGTTGGCCTAGGGACACTTTCCCATGACTGTGGCTTTAGTATCTTGAGGCTGGTCCTAATACTTTGCTGGATTGTCTTCTTAAAACTTGAACATGGCAGTAATCTAGACCCACAGCAAATTAGTTGGAGATGTTGAAACTGCCTTGGCAGTGGAATCAAAGAGCTCAGAGAGTTGAGAATGTTTGATTGTGTTTACTATGTGAGATGACACAACCTGCAACCTGACCCTGATCCCCTATCAATCCAGAATTCCTCTCTCCCAGTCAGAGTGTCATGCAGTTGCTGCCTCAGAACATGGCGCCCTGATGGAAATGGAGAGATAGGATTCTGGAAATGTAGAGGCTAGGTGATAGTACTTAATATCAGGGGAAATGTGGTGACACATAAGAGTAAATAATTTGTATTGTTTTCTAGCGACAGATAATGGGTAGGGTGAATGACTGACTTATGTAACTGGAAAAATAAAAAGTAAGCAGAGACTGATGTTAGCTACTAAAATGGAAAATTGTGACTTCTCACCTAGTTTCTAAATTTGAGATAGTTCTCAAACTTAGAGCCTATTAATTCCAGAAAGCAACTTTTGCAAGCGTATAAAATGAATATTCCACCAATTCTTCCTCAGAAGTACCTGAACCGGTTATCAGACTAACTCTGCCCTGGAGGGAGGGCAATACCCAGACCACTTGAGGGATGTTGAATATAGCTGACACTGCCACCAAGGGACCCAGAATGTCATCATGACTTTCCTATTTGAATGAGGATATAGAGAGGCCAAATGATAAATGGAATTTGGGACTGGGTGCATCTCACAGTAGGTCCAGTTTGTCCATAGGCTCAGCTTAGATTATTTCTTTAGTGCCTGAGTACATAATTGGGATAGATATACCTAGCAGCTTGCAGAACCATATTGGTTCTCTGGCCTCTGGAGTGAGAGATGTCATGGTAAAAATGCCAAGCCAAATACACAGACTGCCCTCTTCCCCTTGTCAGTATTCTAAAGAAATTCTCATGTAGTTACATAAAGGAACATGGGGTGAGGAAGGCCATTGCAGAATTATATGTGGTGATGGGAATTAGAAACAGTTTGAGTACCCCTCACTTGGACAGGGGATTGATAAAGTATAGTGGGTATACCATGGGTATTACGCAACAGTTAGAAGCAATAGGTAAGTTGTACATATAGCAACATGGAGGGATCTTCAACATACAGACACTAGTGACAAGCTAATCAATAAAATAAATAATATAAAATGAGCAACAGAGATAGTTTTAAAATACATGCACACAGAAAGTGCACATCTTTTATATTAAAATAGAGAAGATATTAAATAGCATGTAATGGTTGCCTATGTAGTGGGGGAGATTTAGGAGTGAGAAAAGGGGATAAAAGGATATTTATAGCAAAATGAATGAATGAATGAATGAACAAATACATAAATAAGTGGGACTTGTCTCAACCAAAGATAATAAAATATTATGAACTGAGGAAAATGATGAACTCAACCTGCACCTGAAATCTATTAAGAAAAAGAATGCCCTACAGAAACTCCTTGCAACATCTGACAAGATTAGACTGTCCATAAATGGAATAGGAAATTTGAAATGTGCCAGTTGGCTGATTAATAGTGTCTTGGGGCTAGCCTCTTATTTCTAAGGAAAGATATTCCAAGGAACAGTTGGCAATGGTTCTCTAATAGAAGTTCCCACATCCTTCTGGGGCCTTCTTTGCATCTGGATATGGATAACTTTCACAAGATGTGGACTGCATGTATGAGGGATAGCATGCCCTTTTAGAAGTAACATCCTGTCTCCCCCTTGGACATTTCAAACAGTTTTCCATTAATACTTGGGAGAGTCAGGTGGGGAAAAATATTGGATATAGGAACGTGGAGATCGGTTTCAGCCCTATTTCTCTTTGAACAAGCAGTTTCTCACATCTGATCTTTCTGGACTGGGGAATGGAGAGAGGAAGGTGAATCCAGAGTGTATAGTACTCTTCTGTACTTCTTAACAGCTGCGTAACCCAGAGGGAAGAAGATACCAGTAATATGCGCCAGAATAGTGATGGCTCCATGGAGGCAGAGGATGATGTGCTGAGGATACTGTGGTAACGCAGAATGAAGTGTGAAGACCTAACACGAGCTGGGCTGAATCCCTGGAGCTCTTCATTTATAGAGAGGTTTTCCTCAGTGGGGGCAGAGGGAACATGTGGGAGCAGGACACGCCAAATTTACATGCTGGAAATAGTGCAACCTCTGAAAGAACAAACTAGAGAATAAGAACATGAACAGGAAATGGGGACATTCCATTTCTGTAAGTTGTTTTATTTTCCACTTTTGTTCTGGTAGGAAATCCCAGCGTCTAAATTTGAACAGTGGCAGCTTTTCTTCACACTTACTATCTTGGTGTCACTACAAAATCAACTGATTTCTATTTCCTCTAAATTTTGTGAGTTTTTTGTTTATTCGGAACTCCATTATCCACTATGGTAGCCACAAGCCACATGTAGCAACTGAGTGTTTGAAATGGGGTTGTTGTGACCTGGGAAGGACATTTTTAATGTTATTTCATTTTAATTAATGTATTTTTAAATTTAAAAATGGAAGCAGCAGAAAAATATTTCTCTATTTACTCTTTTTGTAGGACTATGTTCCATGTTAACCAATGGAAATTTAGCATCTGAATTGAGATATGCTATTAAGTGTAAAATATGTACCAGATTTTGAAGACCTAGTTCAATAAAATAATGTAAATGATATCACTTTATGTGTATTAAATATTAAAATATTATCTTGCATAAATTGGTTAAATAAAATGTATTCTTGAAAATAATTTTAATTTTCTCTTTTTTAATACAGCTACTAGTAAACTTAAAATTATGTATATCACACTCATTATATTCCGTTAGACAATACTAATCTAGAGCATAGACTTCTCTAGGTTTGCGTTATCTAGTACCAGAACCACTAGCCATAAAGTATGTTTAAATTTAAATTAATTAAAATTAAATTAAATTAAAAATTCAGTGCCTAACCACTAACCATTTCAAGTGCTCAACAGCCCTATGTGGCTAGTGGTTGCCCTATTGGATACCACAATATAGTACCTTAAGGTAGATTGAATTGTTGGGCCTTATCCTTAACCTTTTTCTGATACATAGCCTTTGCAAGGTAACTTTTCAGTTCCTCCACAAAAGGTATATTATAGAGCATTTCCATCATTGTGGAAAGTTCTACTGGAGAGTGCTCTTCAAGTCAATGAAACACCTCTCATTGGGAAGTTAATTTCAGAATTACACCAGCAAATGTACAAAGACCAGTCTGCCAGCTCCAGAATGAACTATAGCTCTTAAACAATTCTGCATTGACCAGAGTGACATCTAGATCCCTTGATATGTTCTTTACAGGATGGCCCAGTTATGTTTTTATCCTCAAGGTCTCCTTTTACCCCATGATGGTCACTCTAGTATATTCTCTTGTGGAAGGCTTCTCACCTGCATGAAAATGATAACCTTTCCACCGACATACAAAAATAGATGAGAAGTTAATGGTGAACTCCAAGGAGCTGGGGAAGCAATCTACGTGAAGTCTGGCCTCACTGACATCTGAGTTCTTTCATGTTACGTTTTCCTAAAACAGTATCCAACAAACTCTGCTTGTTCTTCTCTGTAATAATTAAAAAAAATTCTTAAATTAATAATTTTTAAAAAAGCTTTTAAGTATCATTAAGAGTGTCTTGGCCTTATTTGGAGATAACAGGGCAGAAGAGTTGGGTAGGGATTTTTTTTCTCTGATCCAAGTACTAACCAGGGTCTACTCTGCCTAGCTTCTGAGATCAGATGAGATTGGGTGTGTTCAGGGTGGTATCACCATAAGCTGAAGGAATTTTTTTCTATTCATGCTTTATCCTCAGCCTGAGACAATGCCTCCACATAAGTAAGCAATTAATGCATATTTATTACTGCTTTTCCTTGGAAGACAGATAAAACTCTGGGTTCTGCAAAGAGAAACAGAAGTGACAGTTACCTGGCTCAAGATGGAGAGACAGCCCTGAGACAACCTGAAAGGGAGGCTCTTTTTATAGCAATATTTAATGTATTACTACAATATTGATAAATTACTATATTCGGGCATTTAAAATTCAGACTAAATAAGCCATGATCCCTGCCTTCAAGGGATTTAGACTCTACTCTAGAGTAAAGTCTCAACTCACAATTATTCACGTTTGGGGTCAGATAATTCTTTGTTGGAGGGCTTGTTCTATGCACCGTATGACCTTTGGTAGCATCCCTGGTCTCTACCTAGTAGATGCCAATATAACCCCACTTCCCCTCACCCCCAGTTGTGACAACTAAAAATGTCTCCACTCATTGCTAAATGTCTCCTGGTTGAGAACCACTGTTCTAGAGAAAGTGAAATATATAAATAGGAAAGGGTTATAATAACAGCTAATAGAAATACCAACATGGTAAAAATGAAGGTATTAATAAGGACATTTCCTCCCCGTGACTGTGGTTGGTCAAGAAAGATGTCATAAAGGCATTATTCCCAAGACTCCTAGTAAATGTGCTAGGACACATTTAATAACCATATAGAATTTTAGATTTGGAACTTCTGACCTTTTTATTTATTTATTTATTTTGAGGAACTTCTGACCTTTTTAAAATAGTTTTTCCAAAAACCCATATTAATTCATGAAGTGAATTAAGTATCAGTAGATATCACACACAAATTTTTATATCACTGGAATTATTACAACTTTTTAAAACACACATGCATTTTGTCCTTACCTTTTACCCAAGGTCAGGGTTGTATTTAATAACCATATAGAATTTAAAACTGTAATGGGATTGGTTTCACCATTCTCCAGTCCCACCCAATTTCCAGAACTGAACTTTACATTGCATATCCCACCACATCATCTCCTTGGATTTAAAGTTATTCAGCGGGATGAGGTAGGGAATTCATCCTTCTAGGCCATTTCCACAGCATCATGAGACTCTAGGGGTCTGACTTTCATATTGTCCTGGACCACTGACAGAGGTCTATCGTCAATTCTAGTGCAGATTGTGAAAGCCCCAGGACCTTGTGTATTTTCTTTTTCTGGATGCTTCATTAGCAACTAAAGAGGGCAGTTGACAGATGGTCCATGCCCTATGACAATGAAGTCACTCTAATTTGGCTTTTCTTTTGGGGTGACATAGGGTACTACCTTGAATGACCAAAGCTACCATGTATCAACTTTGTACTGGTGTCTTATGCTTGTTGGCAATTCCAGGATGCTGGCCCTGCTGACATTTCCACATTGTCCCCCAGTAGATTTCCTTGAGTACAGATGTGGGAATTGTGGATTCAATATCTGGTTCTTTGTTATTCCATTTCCAATTATTTTTATAGGCTATGTTTTATTTGGTACTTTCTTTAGACTAAAAAGCCTATTTTTTTTTAAAGATTTTATTTATTTATTTGACAGAGAGAGAGAGACAGTGAGAGAGGGAACACAAGCAGGGGGGGCGGGAGAGGGAGAAGCAGACTTCCCGCCGAGGAGGAAGCCCGATGCAGGGCTCGATCCGAGGACCCTGGGACCACGACCTGAGCCAAAGGTAGACGCTTAATGACTGAGCCACCCAGGCCCCGCTAAAAAGCCTATTTTGAAGAGTAAAATTATGAACAAACATTAAGCCCTTCTTGCATTTTTTTTTTATTCTTGCTCTAAAATTCTAGTTTTACTCAAGGTAAGGTTGATGTCTGTGAATCTCCAGGGGAAAAGGATTAGGAAGAAAATGAAGGAAAAGGAAGCTCAAAGAAGATTAGTATAAGAATTTGGTCCTGCTACATAAGAGGATAGGGAAGTGCCATGGAGAAAGTCCTCTATGGCTAGAAGGAGCAGAGAAGTTTTCTCAGATGGGGAAGAACCTGAGTTGGCAAATTTCTGGTGGTCAGATTTTGGATAAATAGAAAGTCATGAGGGGAGGAGTAAGGGGCATTCTGGGCAGGAACGTCTGTGTGAGGAAGCACAGAGGCAAACTGTGTTTGGGAAAAAGAGAATAGACCAACCCAGTTCTGATAGATGAAAGACCCAGAGGTTCTTTCCAGAAGGTCTGATAGGCTTCTGATCTGAAGTCCAAAGTCATGAGTGTGAATCTCTGTCTGTCACTTACTGGCTATCAGGTCTTGGAGAGTCATTTAGTTGTCTACCCAGCATCAGGGTCTTCAGAAATAAGTTGTGATCTAGTTTGTTCTGCCTATCCCACAGTACAGAGTGATCTGACAAGAAAGGGCTCTGTGACTTCTTAAGCCTACTGCAAGTGGAAACGTCTCTTTGCTGTGGAATTACCGTTGTGTTAAAGGTGTTGAAACTCTAGAACTCTTACGATATCTCCATCTGGGAAATGGAATGAAGAATGAATTATCTTCTTCAACAGCAACACATGAAATTGTAGAGAAGTTTAATTTCAGTGTCCTTTGCCCTCTGTTTATTTTTCATTTGGGAGCCCAAATGCTATGTCATGCCATCCGAGGCTTATTCAAGGCCCTTCCTGATCTCGGCTTGCTTCCAGCTCCAGCTGTGTCTGCAGTTGGTTTTCTATGCACCCCTTATAGTCTAGCTGTGGCAACCTATTTTAGATTCCTAGGAAACAACATACCAGCATGCCTTTGTGTCTATTGTCCCCTTTCCTTCAAATGCAGTTCCATTCCTTATCAAATTGAAGAGTAAGTATTGAAGAGTCAGCTTACCTATGAATCCACTGCAAAGCTTTATCTTATGGGTCAGATAGTTAAACCCCTTCACATCTAAGTGCTATCTGAATTTAGTTCAGTAATGGCAGTAAGATCTACCATCTATAAGATGCCTATTATGTTTTAGACAATGAGTAAGGTTCTTTATAAATGCTCTAAATTATCTTCACAACAATCTCCTGAGACATTGCTTATATATCTCTTACACTTATATTCATATTTTTTCATTTTAATTTCTGCAGTTATAGTGTTTGATAGCCATGTGTACATTTAATATAGTGTTTTTTCTCCTGTTACAACCTATTATTAAACAAGGTGTTTTAAAATCAATGGTACTTTATTTTTTTTTAAATATTTATTTATTTGTTGGAGAGAGAGGTGGGGAAAGGGGGGCAGAGTGTGAAGGAGAGAGAAACTCCTGCAGACTCCATACTCAGCATGAGCCCGACATTGGGATCAACCTCACGACTCCAAGATCACAACCCGAGCCAAAACCAAGTCAGACTTTCAACTGACTGAACCACTCAGGTACCCCAATATCAATGATACTTTAAAATCAGGGTACTATAGCCTTATTCTTATTTCCCAGGTTTGGAAACTAAGACACAGAGAGGACACAGAGATGAACAAGGCAAAAATATTTTCACTTCAAAAATAAGCCAATATTGAAAAACAATGAGATTACTTAATGGAAAATCAGTGTGAAATAGTGCTGGAAAAAGCTCTGTCTTCGGTGTGTGATGTTCCTGAGTTCAAGTTCTTGGTTTGTCGCTTTTAAAAATATATGACTTGGGCAATTTACTTAACCTCTGTGCTCAAGTCACATATATTTTTTTTAAGTAATTAATCTCATTGTTTTGCAAATCCTGGCTTACTTGTCTATGACCCCCAATAAAATCATGAACTTGTCAAGTGGAGGAATTAGCCTTGTTCATCTCTGTTGCTTCTGTGTGAGCCCACAGACTCATGATAGACACTGAACAAATATCCACAGTGAAAGAAGTGAGGGCTTTCTCTCACTGTGTCCATCACCTTGTTACAGTAAAACCCTGACTATAACAGAAAATATTCCTTAGCTCTCATTCCCCTCCAGAGAGATGAGTAGCCCAAAAGTTGAATGCTGAATGCTTGAGCTACTTAGAGAAAAAAGATGGAGGAAAGAATGTTCTTAAGGACAAAACTACTTATCATTTTGTTTTGAGGTTTCCAGGAACCGAAAAGGCAGGAAATGGTGGAAGGCAGAACTTTCTCATACTCTGCCCACCTTCTCATGGGGCTAGGAGCCTACAGATCCTTCCTTGAACACTACAATATGAAAAACAGCTGCAGTTCAAATGTGGAAAAGCTAAGTTCAGTCTTGTTGGGGAGTAGTTTTGATTAACTGCAGAAAGAAACACCCAACTTAACTATTATTATTAAAACCTGCAGCAGGGAACAGAGTGGGTCTAAAACTGCTTCCTCAAAGAGGGGGAAATATAGCTACATTTAAGGGATAGTTCTCAGTGTATTACTGATTTTTAGTTATCGTAATTCTTAGCTCTATTTGAACTTAATGATGAAACCTAATGAGTCAGAGAAGTAGGAAGTAGAAAATAAAAATCAGCGAGTCTCAATGAACTAAGGTTCAGCTATTTTTATTAAAGAATAACAAGGCATTTAAAGGAAGTAGCAGTTGCTTTGAATTATCCACTGGTTGGAACAAGCTCATATCAGGATAATGAGATGTTAGTCCATTACATAAGGCTCATGAAGCTATTTGTAGCTTCTTTCCCAACATAGGATTTTTTCATAATTCACTTTAAATAGAATTCAAACACCAAAAGTCTGTCAGCAAAGTTAAGGGCTTCCTGTTTTGTCTTTAAAGTAAAATGCAACTACTTTAAAGTTGTTAATGTCTTCACCATCCTTGTTCACACACTGTAGCCCAAACTGCAAAGGCTGGAGGACACATGCCAACTAAAATTGCTTCCTGAAAAAATTGGGAATCACTGGCAAAAAATGATTTGGGAGAGCCTACAAATAATTTTACATCTGTCATACATTTTTTTCTTTTCTAAAATTACAAATGTGGATGTGGTGGTTCTGTGAAATCCATGTCAATAGCATGAGGCCTACAAATGCAGAAACAGGTGGATGTCTTGCCTTGTTGATCTGTGAACAGGAGTGAGATTGTAAACCCTTATGGGTCCTATGATTCTTGCCACACAGTGTATTTATACACAAAATTGGTTCTCTAGCTCAGAGCTTCCCAAAGAGTGTGCCAGTCAAATATGTGCCATAGATATTGCTGTCCTAGGCCCTTAGGAGGGAAGGAAGGGTCTAGGATGACCTAGTCAGTTGCCTTAAGCAGCGAGCATCCCCCTCCAATGTATACCTGAGACAAAGATTTGTGTGTAAATAATTTAATAAGGAAGTATGCCCAGGAGAAATCTGTAAGGAATGGGGGAAGCATGACAGAGAAGGGCAAGAAACTGAGCAGGTGGAAATTTCTAGTGAAGTCTCAGACTCAGCCTGGTCTTGCAGGGAGCTCTGGAGCATATGATACACCTGGACCTTGGGTTTTGCTTCACCTTGAAGGAAGCTCAACTTTCATATTCCTGCAATAGTCAGTCATTAGCTACAGGCTGCCCCAGGGCTGGGGGTGGCAGGCATGAACTACTGAGCACTACTGGTTCTCTCAGTCAGTGAGGGCAGTGTAAGTGAGTAATCCTTTGAATAATGTTGCAGGTTATGAGCCCTAAGTAGCAAAGCTCATAGAAGTAGGAGGATGGGAACAGAACACTAAAGAGATCTAAGGGTTTTGAGGTAGAACAACTATATTCTCTACTGTATCCTCAGATTGTAGTCTTAAAGAATAGGGTCTGGCAGTACTCCCTCGCCATTCTCAGTAAAAAAAAAAAAAAAAAAAGAGCAATAGTGGTCTTCAGTATTCAATTTTGTTGTACAGAGACTTGCTAATCAGCAGCATCAGCATTACCTAGGAGTTTGCACTGAAATGCAGAATCTCAGGTCCCATGCTGGATTTAATTAATCAGAATCTGAATTTCAACAAGATGGCTGGATGATTTGTATGCAGAATGAAGTTAGAGAAACACTAGCGTAGACATGCTCAAATAAGTGCTTTGCCTCCTGGACATATTCTAGCAGCAAGCTGCGAAATGGTTATTGACCACCATGAATGAAAGATCCTGGAGCTGCCAGGAAATTTCACATCCTAGCTTCTAAGGAATCTGGTACACAGACCACAGTGTGACTGGCCAAAGTGGATGTGAATTTAGGCAGGAACTCCTGATGAGCAGTGCTCCTGGAGGCAGCCACAAGTATTTACCTGTTCATATACTGGCTCCTGCTGGGTGTTTGAAGCTGTATGCCCATTTGGTAGTATCCATTTTCATTTGCACAGTTCATGCATGTTTTGCAAGTTTGAGATTTATCATTGTTTTAAAAAATGTGAGGAAAAGGTTTGGAATCAAGTTTCATTTGAAGTATCACAAAAATTTTCAACATTGTCAGTGAAACTATTATTATCTTGAAATGTAATTTTAACCATTATAAACTTCTAAATGATTATAAAATTGATTTAAAATTTTTTATTACCTACTTGGGTGAATGAAGACTTTTTTGTCAGTGATTACTATCAAGAAGAGTGTGCATACAGATCATGAATGTTGTAGAGCCATTGTGATAGGAGCCTTCTAAGATGGCCCCCATGATCCTCACCTCCTGGAATGCACAGGTACTCCCTTCCCCTACAGTAGATAGAGTGGATTTATTGACTCACCACTGGGAAATAGAATACAGCAAATAAGAGGAGATGTCATTTTTGAGATTAGGTTGCAAAAAGACTGGTTTGCATCTTGGTCATCCTCACTTGCTGTCTGTCTTGTTTGCTTGCTCTGAGGGAAGTTGGCTGCCTTATGGAGAGGCTCACCTGGAAAATAACCAAGGGAGGCCTCTCATCAATGCCACTGAAGAACTGAGCCTCGAGCCTCTCTAACAAGCTGAGAGGAACTAGATCCTCCCCAAAATGTGAGCTTAAAAGTGAATCTTCCCCCAGCTGATACTTCAGATGAGACTGCAGCCCTGGTTGACAGTTTAACAGCAACCTCAGAGACCTGAGCCAGAGATATGCAATTTGTTGAACCTGGATTTCTAACCACAGAAATTGTGAGATAATAAATGTTTGTTGTTTTAAGTACTTGTTTGGAGGCAATTTATTACACAGCAATAGACAAACAGAGTGCCACATCAAGCAAAAGCCTACTATAAAAATGTTAATGAAGTAAACTCATTACTTATTTAATAATTTACAAATATTTTATTTGAGGGTTTTAATAATTTCAATATTTAAGATTTTCCTTAATATTTTACTTATTATTTTTCTCTTATAATAGTTAAATGCAAAGAAAATATAATGATCCTTTTTTACCAAGTTTATTTCTAAATTATCTCTAGTTTACTAGTTATGAGCTTCCAAGGATATTATAAAAGATGCACTTGATCAAAATGTATGGTAATTTATTTTTTTTCTCCCCATCCTCTTGTGAAGGGGTGTCACTTGTGATTTATTCTAGCTTAGTATCTTCAACATTTGTCAAGCAATGTCCCATTGAGCTCTTTACTCTTTAATTTGTTTTTATAGTATAGTTTCAGTATCAAAATGTATGGTAGGGCGCCTGGGTGGCTCAGTTGGTTAAGCGACTGCCTTCGGCTTAGGTCATGATCCTGGAGTCACAGGATGGAGTCCCGCATCGGGCTCCCTGCTCGGCAGGGAGTCTGCTTCTCCCTCTGACCCTCCCCCCCTCTCATGCTCTCTCTCTCTCTCAAATAAATAAATAAAATCTTTAAAAAAAATGTATGGTAATTTAGAAAGGAGACTGAAGAATAGTAAAAATCTTAGAGGAGGCTGACCTTTCATTTGGGAGAGGAGTAAGATTTTAAGAGCATGGTCTTTTGGGTCAGACAGACTGGTTCTACCCCAACTTGGCCCATTTCTAGTCAGTGACTTTGGGAAGAAGCTTAACTGATTGAGCCTTATATCCTTATCTGTAAAATGGTAGTAATTGTAGCACATACTTCATAGGCTTGTTGTGAAGCTTATATGAAGTGCAGTAAGTAGAGTGCTTAGTGTCTATTGGCTGGCATGCAGAAAGTGTTTAATAAATATTAGTGGTTCTTGTTACTGAAGTTTAAAAGAATCTACTTCCAAAACACTTTAGCCTTTACTTAGAAATTAGTTTCATATATTTAACAGTTATTCCTATGTATTCATTAAAACATGCCTTCAAGCAATCTTTATTTGCTAAAACCTTGCTGTCCTATTTCAAGATAGTACAGGGATTTGAAAGGAAAAAAAGCTATCTTCTTTTGTGAATACACCATAGATCGAATGTCACTTTTTCATTTCACTTTTATCCATTATTCTGAACTGATAGATTATTATACTTTTACTGAATGTTTCTTACATGTTTATATCTTAACCTAATCTGTGTATTGCAGATAAATAGAAAAACTAGACTTATTTAGAATATTGTTAAATCTGAAAAAAATAATGCTGATGTTATCTAAAATGCTATTATATTTTTGGAAGTTCTTAATGCTGATCATTAGTGTTTCTTCCTTCTTCCTTCCTTTTCTTCCTCCTTCTGTTTTTCTCCCCTCCCTCCTTCCCTTCTTCTTTCTTTCCTTTCTTCCCTTCTTCCCTACTCACATTGAAATGGTATAGTTATTTAAAAGCAGTAATAGGGGAAAAACAGATAAAGACATCAAGATAAAGATAAAAGAGTTGAAGCAAAATGAAGCAGAGTGTTATATACAGGAATATACAAAATGAAGCATAGTGTTATATACAGGAATATACAACAATAGATTTTGCAGCAAAAGAGACATTGGATCAGTTATAAGGTTGACAATTGTCAATAATGTAAAAATATAGATATAAGTTTCTGAGTTTACAATGGCACTAGAAAATAAAAGATTATTCTTGAGAGACATCATAAGGGAAAATATTAAAAGTATGCAAAAAAAAAGTATACACCCAGGGAAAAGTGCCAGTTTCCTATGGCTGCTTGTTATAGCATCTGTTATGGATTAAATTGTGTCCCCTCCAAAATTCATATGTTGAAATCCTAACCCCCAGCACCCACCTCAGAATGTGACCTTGTATGGAAACAGGTTTGTTGCAGATGTAATTAGTTAAGAAGAGGTCATAGGGGTGGACCCCTAGTCCAGTATGATCAGTGTCCCTATAAAAGGGGAAATTTTGGACACAGGCATGCATACAGGGAGAATGCCATTTGAACATGAAACATCTATAAGCCAAGGAGAGAGGCCTGGGACAGATTGTTCACTCACAGAAGGAACCAAGGCTGCTGACACTTTGATTTTAGACAATTTTTGTTGTTTACATGGCTTAGTGTAGTACTTTGTTATGATAGTGCTAGTAAACTAATACAGCACCCCTTAGTTATATGTTAAGAACATAACATCAAAGCCAAAAGTTATAGAGGGAATCATAGAAAGCAGTCTAAAATGAAATGTCTTGCATAAGTGATTGTCATGCACTTATTTAAGCATGATCTTAGCAAGCATGTATGAAGGTCTGGTATGTGCCAAAGGGTATGGCGGGCATAGAGAATTCACAGAGTGATGATATATTCCCCAACATCTATTCATCTCCGAGTGTTTGATCTAAGCCAATCAGAGCAATCTTGTTCTCCTTGATGAGGATTGGATCAGGAACCAGCATAAGACCCAATGGGACTTGGGGGGCGGAGCAAGATGGCGGAGGAGTAGGAGACCTGGATTTCGTCTCCTCTCAGGAATTCAGCTGGATAGGGATCAAACCATTCTGAACACCTACAA
>NC_138372.1:154507624-154555779 GCF_054177405.1 Leptonychotes weddellii
AGGTCTGACGTTATTCTGATGTTCCTCCCTCTGTACATAAGGAATCTCTTCCCCCTAACAGCCCTTAAGATGGTTTCCTTGGTTCTAAGATTTGCGAGTTTTACTATTACATGCCGGGGTGTTGGCCTGTTTTCCTTGATCTTGGGAGGAGTCCTCTCTGCCCCTAGGACATGAATGTTTGTTTCATTCCCCAGATTAGGGAAGTTCTCAGCTATGATTTGCTCAAATATATCTTCTAGTCCTCTCTCTCTCTACACCCACTCTGGGATTCCAATAATTCTGACATTAGAACACTTCATGGTGTCACTTGTTTCTCTGATTCTATTTTCATGGATTCTGAGTTGTTTTTCCCTGGCCTCCTCTTTTCCCTTTTTAATCTATTAAATTGTCTTCCAGGTCACTGATTCGTTCTGCCTCACTTACCCTAGCTGTTAGATTATCTAGATTAGATTGGATCTCACTGAAAGCATTTTTAAGTTCTGCCAGTTCAGCTTTCATTTCTGCCCTTAGACTCTATGTTGCCATTAATTGATTTCTCCATTCTAGCTATTGTCTTCACAACTGCTAGCCTGAATTCCATCTCCGACATCTTGATCATATCTGAATCCATTTGTAAATCTGCGGCATAAGTCATAATCTCTAAGTCTTTCCTATTTTGGGGGTTCCTCCTCCTAGTCATTCTGTTGATGGGTGGTTGAGGGAATGTATAGAGTCCAAATTATTGACCAAAACCCAAGCAAGATGCACTTGTTTTCTAGGGACCTTAGGGTTGCTGGCCTCTTGTTTTCCCAGCCTGTCTTCTGGGAGAGGGGCCTGCCACACTGTTACTCAGGCAACCCTGTTTGGGCAGAGTTGCCCTGCCCCCTGTGGTGGGGGATGGGCTCAGTGGGAACCGGTTTTTTGGGGCTTTTGTTCTCTGGTGGCTTTCCCTGGCGGCTTTCCTCATCACTTCCAAGAGTCAGAGCAGAAGAGACCGTTTCCAACCCTCTGCCTCAGAGCAGAGAGATCGCAGTCTGTTCTTCAGTGAGCTCTCCAGGCCACACTATCTCCGTTTCTGTCTGTGGTGCTATAAACTGCAGCAGCCTGGGTTGTGTCCCCCTCTGCAGCGCTTCCAGTCCTGCCTCCAGGTCGGGGCCCATCTCTGACCTTTGTGCTTCTAAAACCACCAGCTGCTCCCAGTTCGCCCGCGTGACCCCTCTGCTCCGGGTTTCCGCCCCAGGGGCTGCCCTAAAGTCCTCTCCCCACCGCTACTGGTCTGGGAGTCTGTGCCCCGTCCCCAGCGCGGGAGGCTCTCGCTCACTGGCGGTGTCAGATCCCCATGGCCAGACTCCCTCCCACTGCCGTTTATCCTCTTAAATCTGCCCCCCAAGATCACGGCTCTCTGCTTCGTACCTTGAAACCAACCGCCTGCGATCTTCTGTTTGTAGAGATCCAGATGTATCTTCTTACATCTCAGGCTGATTTCATGGCTGTTCAGAGTGGTCTGGTAGATATCCAGCTCAATTCCGGGGACTTGTTGGAATAGGGTCTCCTACTCCTCTGCCATCTTTTCCTCTTCCACCTCTCAAGAGTTGACACTTAACCAACTAAGCCACCCAGGCATTCCACAGTGTTTATCAAAACAAAATTTTATTTCCTGCTTGTCTTGTTGATTTATATATATACTAACATGCCACTTTTCAGATTAGATAAAACTCAGAGAGTCTCAAACTCTAATGTTTGTACAAATTACCTGTGAATTTTGGTAAAATGTAGATCCTGGTTAACCTCGTCTGTGATGGTGAGATTTGAAAATCTGCATTTCCTACACATTTCCAGGTCATGGTGATGCTGCTGGTCCAACTCTGAGCAGAAACAATATGAATCTTACATATTTCCTTTCTCAGCTGTGAACTCCTTAATATTACGTCCCATGACTTACTCTGTTTGAATTTCTAGAATCCAGTACACATGTGAATATGCAAACATTTTAGATGAGTTGACCCTGTGTCATTATCTAATATTAATTTTTAAAAATGTTGAACAGAGATGCCAGAAACTACCTTCCATGTTGACATCAATATAATTCCCACTCTTCATTCAAAGCTTTTCATTTTTGATTCAGAGAATCTGTGAGAGAATTGCTGAAAGGAGCCCTAGACAGCACCTTTTCTCTGGGTTTAGCTGAGCTTCAGCAAAGTAGGCCAAAACAGGTTGCCAATTATCATGAAGGCACAGAGATTAGAACACCAGCCTGGGGTGGGGGCTGTGGGTGTGGATTTGTCCAGAGAAAGCTTTCCAGAGTAGCTATAATGTGGCTGGGGCTTGAAGGATGAATAGTAATTATCAGAGGACTGAGAAAAACAAAATGGATCCTAGAAGGGAGAGCAGAGCTAGGCCGAGAGGCAGTAGGTATACTTTAAGTTCTGAGAACTTCTGAATAGTTCGGTATGTTTGGGTTAAGGAAAGGTGCCTGTCAGGAATTGAAGAAGAACCAAACAAGGGGCAAATTGTGAATAAATTGTGTCCTTAAGTTCCAATGCTATGCTATTTGTCATGATGGAAAGCAGTATTTAAATGGTGTGTGGATGAAGAATAAGAAGATCAGATCTTTATTTTAGAAAGATCACCCTGGTTGCCATGTGGTAGATGGACTGGATGGAGGCAAAGAGAAAGAGGGGATGCTTGTGAAATTTCCAGATGACATAAAGCTGGGTGGAATAGTTACAATAATAGATGACAGAAGCAAAATTCATAATGATTTCACCAGATTTGGAGATTAGATCCAACCAATAGGATGAAATTCAACAGGAAAAAATGATAAAGTTCACCATTTGTGTGTGTTTTTTTTAATTAGTTGAGAGAATGCAAGAGGGAGGCAAACAATTTTGACAGTTTATACAGAATTCTCTAAAACTTGTGGTGGATGTGGTCATGATTTGGCTGACCACAAGTTCAATTTGTGCCAACAGTATACTAAAGAGCTGAGTCTTTTGCTTTATTGATAGAAACAAAATGGCCCCTGGGAAGTAACTCTTCGTTTTCTCAGACAACCTCATTTCATCTGTGCCTTTTCTGCCTTTTCCCACCCTCTACTTCACTGTTTTATCAAAAAGAAAATTTATTAGTCTCTGATGGTTTAAGGACCAGCATATGTTTACCCTTGGACTGGGTGTCAGGATGAATGGCAGTTTTCCCCGTAAAGACTTTTTATATGTTGAACCTCTATACAAGGTTTTCAGAATGCATTTTAATTATTTTCTTGCTGTTGTCTACCACCACTGAGGAGAGAACAGAGAACCTCTTGAAGAAATATTTTGTATTCCTTCTTATGTTCCAAGTCCCTAGCATAGTGCCTGACACAGTCCAGGCATTTAATACCAATGAGGGAATTAATGGATGGATGAATTTCATTTGAAATGAATGAATGAGAAAAGTTAAACAGAGCACTAATGTAAAGGAGCTGAAGGGGCTCATTTAGGTATGCATTCCACAGAAGAGCAGGGAAAGTCATTGTAACATGTCTTAAAAAGAAAATATACAACCCTGTTATTGTCTTCTCTGAGAAGTAAACAGTCCATCAGCAACACTTTAGTTCTTTCTACAGCCCCAAATCATATGTGCACAGCCAGCAAAAATTTCCCCATTGAGCTCCCTTGCAGCCTCAGCTCCAGAGCCTCCCTCCCCTGTGCTCTGTAAGGGATTTGCATCCCTCCCTGTGGACTGCTCCCTGAAAGAAGTCACCAAGCAATGCCTCTAGAGTCCATTCTTCTGGCATAATCACAGCTGGACATCAGATGTCAGAGACCCAGAATGGATAAACATGCAATCTCTGTCTGTTCAGGTTAGAAATCTGTGAGTATCCTGTCTGGCAGCCAGGATAGTGGACTATAAACCAAGAACACATGATGAAAGCTCTGGTTAGGGGACGAACCCTGGGCTCCATCCCAAGAGTCAGTGGTGTTGGGTTCTGGAAGCCCTTTTCTGCACAGTTTGTTGTGCAGGACCAAAGAAGCATAGAATTGTCTGCTCTCCAGTGAGAGGCAGCCATTTCTAGATTCCACCATCTTACTTAAAGAGTGTGTCATCACCGGTCAGTTTAATTGTCCTGTGTTCACTTGATAACACAAAATGAAAGAGTGGAAGCTAAATACATTTTGTATGACATTTTAAAAGCCATGCAAGTGGGGTGGCTGGGTGATGGACATTGGGGAGGGTATGTGCTATGATGAGCACTGTGAATTGTGTAAGACTGATGAATCACAGACCTGAAACAAATAATACATTATATGTTAATAAAAAAAATAAAAGCCATGCAAGCAAAATTATACCATAGCCCAAGCAAGGCTTATGTTCCCAGTGGGCATGCAGTGAATTCCTATTGGTACCAAGGACTGGTATAAAATTCTTTAATGTTTAAAATGATACCTAACCTTTGTTTTACTGAGTGTTTTGACAGTAAGAGTGTCCTTTGCTTTTTTTTTTTTTTTTTGCATAAAGGAATAAGAGGCAGCTCATGGCTCTTATAATAAGCCAAACCCACAGCCTCAATTACACCAGGAAGAAGGGCTTACTTTCTCCTCCAAGAGGGGCTAGAAATGTCTGGAACTACATTCTGGTAGGAAATAGCCACACTCTATATTCCATACTCTTTGAAAATGGAAAAGACAACTAGCGAAGGTGTTTTTTATTTTTATTTTTCCACTTGGCCTCAGTTTCATTATTTTTTACAGCCTGTTTTTGCTTAGGAGAAGATTAAGACAACTGATCTCAGTTACCATTGTTGCTGTTAGTAGTTGTAGTAGTAGTAGTAGCAGTAGTAATAATTCCTTTTATTGGATAGTTATTCTGTGTAGGCAGTATGCTATGGACCTTATATAATAATAATCTCACTTAATTTCATAAAAATCTTATACTTAGAATCTGACCTCTTCATGGTCAGAATTACATCACCATAGCAGCTCAGTATGAATCAATAAATCTTTCCTATCAGCATGTCCAATAGTATCATAGCAACAGGAAGTCCAAGTAATGGGTTATGCTCACATTTAAGTATTGGTGACATACTGGTTTTGAGTCATCTGTGTTTTCTTTATTTTTTGTTATTTTTTAAAAGATTATTTGAGAGTGAGAGAATGGGGAGGGGAGAGGGGCAGAGAGAGAAGGAGAGAAAGTCTGAAGCAGGCTCCATGCTGAGAGTGGAGTCTGACATGGGGCTTGATCTCACAACCCTGAGATCACAGCCTGAGCCGAAACCAAGAGTTGGATGTTTAACTGACTGAGCCATCCAGGTGCCCCTGTATTTTCTTTAAAGGAACTATGTTTGACAACTCTCTTCTTGTACTCAGCCCCAGAGCAACTTTACTTTCCTTTGTACTGCTGGGACTGGAAGCCTGAAAACTACATTTCCCAGATTCCCTTGCCAATTGGGTATTATTAATAGGCCCCGTTTCCCTGGGACCAAAGGTTTCTAGGGATGTGGGATTTTCCTTGTTAAAACCTGAAAAGTTCTTGGTAAATGGTGATGAGTTGGTCACTTTACTGGACACTATATTTCTCTTAAGTTAGTGGTAAGCACTCACGTGGGATTAGAAGACCTTAGAAAAGTAGATGCCATTTCTACTACTGGTACCAACATTGATGTGTGTAGACTCATGGTCTGATTAGGATCAGGAGTGTGAGTGTTGTTGGGAATGCCATGCAATGTTCTGCAATTTATAGTGAAAGCAGAGGCTCCGTGTAGTCACAGACACCTGGGTAACATTAACTTTCCTCTTTTATCTCTTAGCCCTCCTAATATTTTGCAAATAAATTCCTGTATTAAATTCTTCTCTGCCTGAAATACTTATAGCAGTTTCTATTTCCTTGATTGAACATTGACTGATGGACAGTCTTAGTGAAAGATTGCTGATGGATAAAGGGAGAGACAAAAGTTAATAGGGAAGTGAAATGCTAATCAGAGAAACCGCAGTCCAAGTAAATATGTTTTTTCAAGATAGCAGAATGTCAGGGAATTGGAATGGTGAAACATGGAGAACACATGAAGAACTAGGTTGCCAGCGCTGTAGCAGCAATATATTTTAAGACTTCCTAGGTCTCTATGAAATAAGCTTTGGATATCCTTCCAAGATTGACCCAGGAATTGGAATCATCAGGGTTCATTAACAATTAGAACTGTGAGGAGAAAAGGAAGATGAGATTGATTCCACATCTCTGCTTCTTCCTCCATTCAGGTATCACTCCCTCTGATGAGGTAGGTGGCCTTCAGAATTTCTCCCTAGAAAGAGCCATAGCATAGTACTTCATCATAGACAATGATATTTTGACTACATGACTGTCTCCCTATTGGATCGTCAACTCCCTAAGAATGTGATATTACATGTTCATGCCTGACATATGGTATGATATTTGGTGGTTTCCCATTTTTTTCAGAGTGAAATTCCAAACTCTTAACCAAAGGCCCCCATGGTATGAACTCTGGCCACTGCTCTAAACTCATGTGCTATTTTTTCTTTTAATTACTTTGCTTCAGCCATACTGGTCTCCTTGGTACTCCTCAGCCATCTCAAGTTTGCTTCTATTTCATGGTTTTTGCACTTGCTGTTATTGTTTTTTATAATCTGCTTGAAATACTTTTAAACCAAATGTCTACATAGTTTCCTCTTTACTTCCTTCTGATCTCTGCACAAATGATATCTTTGTGGTAAGGTCTTACCTGACCACCCAACATAAAAACAAACAAACTAACTAACTAACTAACCAACCAGCTAACTCAACAACAAATTTTGCCCTCTAGAACTTCTTGTTCCCCTTGAGCTGTTTCTTTTCAGCATTTTTCAGCACTTTTTAGCATTAAACAGAATATATATTTACCTGTTAGTTATTATTATTTCTCCTTTTTAATAGCATATATTCTGTCTCTTAAAGACACATGGGAGATCATTATATAGGTATGAATTTAAGTTACAGGTAAAGTGGGTGCTGTGGAAAATTTTGACACAGATTTTTTTTGAGAAAATTTCACTGAGATGTGCAAGAAAGATTTCAGTAGGAAAACTAGTGGTATGGGAAGTAAATTTTGGGGGTAGGCTATTGCTACCCAGTAGAGAGATAATGTACAGAAAAGTACCTTGAAAATCATTGAAGGCAGTCATTCTAGAAGACTAGCTAGAGATCTTATAATTCTTTGGGTCATCAGCCCTGACAAATTTGTAAATCCTCTTGGAACTACTGAGAATGGCATCATCAGAAAGATGAATTGGGGCATAATGAGCGTCACTGAGAGTAACATCACTCACTTGTATGTGTTGGTTTATATTTTTCCGTGTGTTTATGTGGGAGCGCATGTGTGTGTATCTAAAATAAAATGTAGCTAGATTCCAGAAAGGTGGAGGAGGGTTAAGGGCAGGTGAGGGTAGAAAGCATAGGTATATTAATTTGCACCTATATAAGCTATTCTAACGAAAAGACCCCAACATATTATTGTTTGGATGTCAGCAGGTATCTGGGTCAGGTATGCATCTCTGCTCCATGAGATCACCCAGGGGCCCAGATTTCCTCGTTCACACATATCCCCTATGATATTGTCCTTATCTGTGTGGTTGGAACTGGCTCACCATCCCATTTGAATGGACTAGCCCACATGAAATAGGAAGTAGAGGAAATAAGAGGACAGTGATTTCCTTTTCAGGAAGTGAGGCACAAGTTGCCCTTATCACTTGTGCTCACTTTCCATTGATGAACACTCAGTCACATGGCCACACGAAACAAAAAAGGCTGGGAAAGAGGCTCTCTGGCTGGGAGACATGTAACTTTAGGAATCTCATTCTCTGCCATTGTAGGGAAGGTGGCCAGAGCTCTTGGTTCTTCAAGAGAGACCTCTCTGGACACCATGCTCTAGGTTAAATTCTGTCCAAGAGAGCCAGGCCTATGGATTTAGGAGAGGACAGCTGTGGGCAGGCACTGTGCTAGTGTTGGGGACAGGTCAACAGATAAAGAAACAAGCCAGCACTGTGTTTCAAGACCTAGCTTTCTCAGGTTAGCTGCTTTCTGCAGTTGCTTTCTGCAATTTCATCCTTGCTTTTTGTTTGGAGACATTGCTTGCTGAAATTCAAGGTCTATACATCCAAAGAACTTGAGGGACTATGTATAGAGTGGAGATGAAGAGTACTAAGTGGATATACTCCAGATAGAAATAGAGAAAATTATGACTCCCTTTTACATAGGAAATATTCACATCTGTAAAAGCAGTAGCCAAAACAATGGGGGATAGAAGAGTTATGTAATATTTTGAATAAGTAAGAAATTATAAACCACCAGTTTGAGGGGAAAAAAAAAATGGGCCAAACCTTATTTTATACTCTATTTGTTACTTATTTACTGCTCCTTCCTTGCAACTCTTCTAAACTGGGTGACATATTATAATAAATAATAATAATATTAATTATATTTATTTTTTATTTTTTAAGATTATTTATTTATTTATTTGACAGAGAGAGAGACAGTGAGAGAGGGAAAAGTAGGCTACCTGCTGAGCAGGGAGCCTGCTGTGGGGCTCGATCCCAGGACCCTGGGATCATGACCTGAGCCAAAGGCAGACGCTTAACGACTGAACCACCCAGGCACCTGTAATTATATTTATATAATTATATTCAATATATTATAACTATAAATAATCCATTAATTCATTTACTGTATATATAACACACACATATATATCTGTATTTTTTTTAAATCCAAGACCTACTAAATGTAGATCTCTAGGGACTGGTTCTGCTTATTTTTGTTCAAGAAAATAAAATTCCACATGCACTTCTGTATATTTGTGGAATATGACCACAGAACATACCCTGAGAAAGCTCCAAATGGATTAAAGAGTTAACTATAAAGAAAAATGAAATCATGTAAAGTAAATCTGAGTAGTTATTAGATACCTGGTAGGGCAATATTTTAAGTTATGAAGTAAAATAAAAACAATAATCAATTGATCCAGTCATAAAATTTTTAAACTTCTGAAGAATGAAAAATAATACCATGTAAAATTTTTATAAAATTATAAAGGTTTGGTTCTACATTACACAAAATATTCATATAAATTGATTAGAAAAAAAAACAGGTCCTCAGTGGTTAAATTAAAAAAAATATTTATGAGCAAAAAGAGTATATGCAATTTAAGGATTACATTAAAAATATGACTTAACTTACTGATTTTTAAAAATTTAGGTCACATACTCACACATTACTTGAAATGCACACATTGATGCAAAAAGCATGACATGCAATTTGGCAATTTATATCACAAATTCTGTCCTCTCATCAAGTATTGAAAAGAAACATGAACAATGATGGTTTTTGTAGTAACAAAAATTGAGAACAATGCAATTATCCAATATTAAAGTAATTCAATAAAAAAGGGTATGTTAATCTCATGAATATCACACAACCATTAAAAATGAAAATTATATACACCATATAACTGTATGTGGAAATGCTTAATATAATTTTTATATTACCTATCATTTTGTATAAAAGTATTTAGTTAAAAAGTAGAGAATAGATTTATGTGTGTGAACTGATTATATGAAAACACAATTAGTTATTATATGGACTACAGTGGTGGGAGGACTTGGAAAAGAAAATAAAAAAATGCTGAGATGTTTGGATAGTAAAATTGAGATAGATGTTCCTCCTTAAAATAGTTCCTTTATATTTGTTGTGATTCTGTGACAAAGCTGGAAAAATTGTACAAAAATTAGAGATATTTGTTCAGTGGTAAACATTGGGATCTCTAATCCAAGCTACTTTTTCTAAATTTTCAAAAGAAAAAAAAAAGCCTATTGAAAAGTATAATGAAGTTCTAATTTCAGAGCAGGGAGAGGGAACAAGACTCAACAAGAGGAGACTGGATAAGAATGTGATGAATGTGTGTGAAGAATGACAGGAGAAACAGAGGTACCATTCACCAGGAAGAGGGCTTCTTAGACACAAAGGCTAGGTGTAGTGGTGGTTGCAGTCTGTGTTGTGGTTTGATGGGACTTTTCACCTTTCATCATACAAACCAGTATCTAGAGGTATGGTTGCTGCACAAGTTCATCATTATCCACAGGATCGAACTAAATGTCTCTACTTTGAAATTCTGACTAGAAATCATATGATACATCTGCCAGCAATTATACTATGGGTGTTACTGAAGTGCACACAGCCCATTGGCCCTCACTAACATCGTTCTCAAATAATAATGCTGGAAAGAGACACTTTCTAAAACTTTCAAGTGATCTACAATCTCCCAGACAACTTTCATAATTGGCTTTTTTTTTTTTTTTTTTGCTAAATATGTTATTTCATTTTTGGCCACTGACCAAAAGGCAGGACATTGTTGGTGAGTTTGTAGCTTTTCAATGTTACATAAAGCAACATCTGAGCAGTGATTTCATTTTTTGTTTTGATCTCTGACGCTGAGCTGCAAAATGTCATCTTTATTTACTCGGGAAAAGCAACCAGTTGGGAGAAAAGAAGTGTGGCTGTGCAGTGTTTCAGTGTTTGATTTCCTCTGCTGTGCAGCAGAAGAGGCAAGAGCAATCTGCCGTATCACTGGGGAGAAAATAACCCCTCATTACCTTGTTCATAACCAAACATACTGTTTTACTCAGAAGAAAGTATTCAAAATAGGAAAACGTTAAATCTGAAATCAGTTGCTCTAAACAATGTCCCAGGTATTGATTTCCCAAATAACTGTCTGGGTAGTCCATAAACTGGATATTATATAACATGTATCTCAGCCAATGAAGCTATCAAGACTATGCTAGTTGGATGTCACAGACAGATTCATAATTGAGTTGTTCTTACAAACCTATTGGCCTTGGCTCATTGTGCTGCAGCTGGCACATCACAAAATGTGTAACCCAAGCCTGCTTAGCATCATCATTTGGCCAGCCCACTAAAAGCATCATGGAGAAAATAATACTACATTAAGTGGGAGAGCCCCAAATTTCAGTTTAACAATAAAGCTTGTGTTTTTCCCTTAGATGAGAGGAAGCATTTTATTATGGAAATAGCAAAGGTTTTGGAGGCAGACCTTTATAAACTCCAATTTCCTGTGAAATTTATGAAATAATACTTACCTCATAACATTGCTTTAAGAAGCAAATGAAATGAAATGAAACGTTTATTTAGAATTTCAATAAGAATTTGTCAGCCCTTAAAATTAACAACATGAGAAAAACAGGTGTTGGTGAGGATGTGGAGAAAGGGGAACCCTCTTACACTGTTGATAGGAATGCAAGCTGGTACAGCCACTCTGGAAAACAGTATGGAGGTTCCTCAAAAGGCTAAAAATAGAACTACCGTATGACCCAGCAACTGCACTACTAGGTATTTATCCAAAGGATACAGAGATACAGATTTGAAGGGGTACATGCCCCACGATGTTTATAGCAGCATTATCCACAATAGCCAAACTATGGAGAGATCCCAAATGTCTATTGACTAATGAATGGATAAAAAATATGTGGTGTGTATATATATATATATTCCATACATATATATGTGGAATGTTAATATATTAATATTAATATATGCTATGTATATATTAATGGAATATTAATATATATTAGTATTAATATTATATATGGTATATATATTAATGGAATATTAATATATATTATATTAATATATATGGTGTGTGTATATATATTAATGGAATATTACTCAGCCATCAAAAAAATGAAATCTTACCATTTGCAATGATGTGGATGGAGCTAGAGTATATTATACTAAGTGAAATAAGTCAGTTAGAGAAAGACAAATACCATATGATCTTATTCATATATGGAATTTAAGAAAGAAAGATGAACATATGGGAAGGGGGAAAAGAAAAAAAAAAGAAGAGAGGGAAATAAGCCATAAGGGACTCTTAATGATAGAGAACAAACTGAGGGTTGATGAAGGAAGGTGGGGGGGAATGGGCTAGATGGTTGATGGGCATTAAGCAGGGCACTTGTTGTGATGAGCACTGAGTGTTATATGTAAGTGATGAATCACTGAATTCTACTCCAGAAACCAATATTGCACTACATGTTAACTAACTAAAGTTTAAATAAATAAAAAAGAGGGGTGTCTGGTTGGCTCAGTCGGTTGAGTGTCTGCCTTCAGCTCAGTTTGTGGTCCGGGCATCCTGGGATCGAGCCCCACATCGGGCTCCCTACTCAGTGGGGAGCCTGCTTCTCCCTCTGCCTGCTGTTCGCCTTGCTTCTGCGTTCTCTCTCTCTATGTGTGTCAAATAAATTTAAAAAATCTTAAATAAATAAATAAATAAATAAATAAATAAATAAGAGAATTGGTCAGCCCTGTGACTTTAGATAAATTACTTAACCACTCTGTGCCTCAGTTTTCTCATCTACACAATGGATATCATACACTTACTTCTGAGGGTTGAGTGAGGATTAAATGACTTAATAAATGGCAAGCTGTTAATAGTACCTGCTAGTAGGAAGTGCTCAATAAAATAAATGTAGTTGTTGCTCATTATTATTCATTGTCTGTGTGCTAAGAACGTCTCCCACATAAAGAAAACAATATGAGCTCAGAAGGATTTAAGGTATTATGCACATTTTTGTTTGAGGATGGTGGGTAAGTAGGGGAATAAAGCTGAGGTGGGAACTGCGCGTTAGTGCAGGATTAGTAAAGAGTACCCACAAAAGTACTAACAAGAAGTACTAATAAAGCAATTTAGGTTTCTAATGTGAAGGATCTTGAAGACTATTTAAAGTACTTATGCTTGTTAGAGAAGATGGAAAGCCATCACAGGCTTAACTCAACAGGTCATATCAGTATTAGATGATTAACAAAGGGGGATGATGAGAAGCAGGGTGCTATTTAGGAAGTTCTTGTGGAGGGTAGGGTACCGTGAAGCAGATACCAGCCATGGAAAAGAGGAAACACCTACACAACGCACGCAGGGGTAAAATCAACTGGATTTGTTGGCTAACTGGTTGTGGAGCTTATAGAAAAGGAAATAGATGAAGCTGTTTGGAGGTTGCTAATTTGTGAAAATGGTGAGATGATGGGCCCAAGATGGCTGATGTAAGCACATGATGGGTCCTGCTGAGTTTATCTTTATGGATCATTCAAGGGTTTAATCATTGGTGTGAAATGCTGCCTAGAAATATTGCTTAGGAGGGAAGAGAAAAAGATAGAGCATGGAAATTTGAAGCGTGACTCCATTTAAAAGAGGTGACAATCCATAGCCCTGAGAAACCAGGCAGAGTAGGAAGTGGACAGGGAACAGCATAGAAATCCAGAGAAGTATGCATTTTGAAAGAAACAAGAGGTGAAGAATTACAGTTTTAGGAATATTTAATGATCATTAAGAAAAAAGGTAGTCTATTCAAAATGTTTATTTAATGCTGAACATGTAACAATCTCTCCCTTTCTTTTTCCTCTTTTTTTTTTTCATGTTCTTTCTCCCTATTCCTCAAACACCACATAGATGAAACTCCCTTTGCTTCCTAAGTTCCCTTGCAAGCTCTTCAGTTCCTGGATGGTAGGTAGATGATCCAAACATTATCAAAGGGAGGGTTAAAATAAGAGTGGGTGATGTATGTGGATCTGGGTCTAGTGATCCCTTGCCACAATGATTCAGAACAGATCTCTGCTGTGTTGTATTGTGTATCTGGACAAAAACTGAAAAATTGAGTCCTGTGTCTAGAAATGTTTCTCTGTACTATAAGTGATTCTTATTTTTATTTTTTTAAAGATTTTATTTATTTGACAGAGAGAGAGACAGTGAGAGCAGGAACACAAGCAGTGGGAGTGGGAGTAGGAGAGGGAGAAGCAGGCCCCCCACGGAGCAGGGAGCCCGATGTGGGGCTCGATCCCAGGACCCCAGGATCATGACCTGAGCTGAAGGCAGACGCTTAACGACTGAGCCACCCAGGCGCCCCAAGTGATTCTTATTTTTAAAATACCTGAATCACTCAATGATTTTTTTTCTATTTGAAAGTTAGGGTCATGTAAATATGATCCTCAGGAAGAGCTCCCAAGGGGTCAAAAGAAGCAAACCTTGCGGGGTCAGTTCAACGTACAGTTAAAGCCTTGGTACAATTTTATGCTGATAGTTTCATAATTTGTCTTTTAACCAACTTGCTTAACAGTCTGCCTGTTCTTTAGTTACTTGAAATAATATAGCAAATCCATTGTCAACTGTAAAATCCTATGTACCACCAATGCCCCATACCCTTTCCAGTTTGGGGGCACAAATGGAGTCACGTTGACATCAATAACTCATAGGTTCTTAACTTAGTCTGTACCACTAAGCTTCCTACCTTACCATGTAGGACTTACTTATTCCTTAGCATATAGTCAGCAAGCAGGATCTACTTAGTCTTTTTTTAATTCAGATTTGATGTGGACTGCTTGTCCCATTGACAGTGCTTTCGATGCCCATGCGGGAATAACAATGTCTAGATCTGGGGTGCTATCTCCCCTTCATGAAGCTACCAGTTCTTGGAATGCCAAAGTGGTTGTAGGTTTTAAGTAGAGGTAAGAAAAGTATCTCTTTTTCTAATCTGTCCCAAGATTTGTCAAGTTGGCCCCAGATGAACATTGTTTTGGATTAGGGTCTCCAACAAAATATCTCCTCCATTTGTTGGCTAACACCCTTTTAAGCACTAGGGAAGAAGGAATGGTAGTATAAGAGGTTAGGAATGGGTCATGAACTATTACATATTCTTCTTCTTTATTATCCTTATCTCTCCTATTCTTTTTCCAATGTTCCATGACCCCATTTTCAAATTCTTCCTCTTTCTGGGGTTATAAAACAAAAGGTTTATGTATTTCAGTTAACTCAAAAAAGATTCTTGGGATGGGGTTCTTTATATTAGAAGTATCTATGTTCCAGCTGTTTGTTTAAATGCCCTGTTATGCTTGCATAAATATAAAGAATTTACTATAAAATACAGATATCTCACTTTCCACTGAGACACCAAAGGCTAAGAGCAATTCAATAGGTGCTGAGAACCATCCCATAAACTTGAGTGCTTGACTGCATGTTCAAAATGTAATAACAAATGCCAAAACAAGTTCCTCTCAGTCTTATCCTATATCCAACTCTAAGTTGCATGTGAAGAAGCAAGCAAAAGGGACTATTTTGAAAAGCGTTGCTTCTATGTTATATTTCTTCTTTTTCCATATCCCCCAAAAGGGGGGTGTATTTCTGTCTTGCCTTATGCCAGTGAAAAGAATTTTGAGGAGATAACTTGGAGCGTTTCACACAACTTGGAATTTGGTAAACTTAAATATTATGAGTGAGGTGTGGAAAGTCTAAATGTTATAAGCTATGACTGGATTGCTCTAAGAGCAGCATGAGGTGCAAACCACATCCCCACCGTGGAAGGGAGCTAGTCCAGGGTCAGCTGCCCAATTTGACTACCTGGAGGATTCCCGTGCCCCTAATGGAGGGGAGGAATGCTGGAACTCCAGGGCTGTGAGGGGAGTTTTAGCAGCTAACTGAGGGGAAGCACTGACCATATCATGGGGACTGCAGGTGGAGTTCCTGGTGAAGGATTTTCATGGAGCCTACACAAGCACCCAATGAATCAAAGAGCCAGTAATTGGATCTGGCATTAAAGAGCACCAATGCCAGAGGTTCAAGCCCATAGAATGGCGCCCCTCCTCCATGAGCTTGGCTAGGTGGGAAACAACAGGCATTGATATGGAGAAGCGGTAGTACCCACTCCAGATTTCCGGGCCTGTGTCAGGACTAAATAGTGAGATAAAAGAAGTTAAAATTAAGAATCAGTTAGGAATGTTGAAAATATTCATGGGGGGTCTTTTTTTAAAATTACTAAGGAACTGGAAACATCTATGTGACCCGCCTCAGATTTCAACCAGAGTCAGAGAAAAACAATTTGCACATAATTTGACAAGGGTAGTGTGGTAGACAGAACAATGGCCTCCCAAAGATGCCCATGTTCGAATCCCCAGAGCCTATGAAGGAACCTGACATGGCAAAGGGGAATTAAGGTAGCAGATGGACTTAAAGTTGCTAATCAACTGACCTTAAAATAGGGACATTATCCTGGATTATTCAGATGGACTCAATATCATTACAAGGGTCTTTAAATGTAGAAGAGGGAAGTAGGAGAGTCAGTGTTGGAATGACATGTGAGAAAAGCCCAACTGATTATTGCCGGCTTTGAAGATGGAAGAGAAACACAGACCAAGGAATACAGGCACTTTCTAGAAGGTGTGAAGGGCAAGAAAATGGATTCTCCTATAAAGCCTCCAGAATGGATTATAGTAATGTAAAAACTATTACTCTGGAATCTACTACAACAAAATCACTGACTCTGCAGACAAAAATTTGCTATCGATTTGTGCTAATAGCCACATAGCAAAATATATTACTGAGCAGTTGAAATGTGGCCAGTCTGAATTGACATACGCTGTAACTATAAAACACACACTGGATTTCAAAGACTTGACACAAAAAGTCAGAATGTAAAATATCTCATTATTTTTAAATTGATTATATTGCTTATTTATATTGATGTTTTAAGTATGTTAGATTAAATAAAATATATTGTTAGACTTAATTTCACCCCTTTCTACTTTTGAAATGTAGCTATTTGAAAAATTAAATTACACATTTGGCTTCCACCATGTCTCTCCTGAACAGTGTTGGTAAAGAAAAAACTCCTTCTGGAAATTTTACAATTATGCTTTTCATTTGTATAATCTGCAGCACTTTATAAATTTCTGTAACACACACTTAATTCTCATGGCAGTCATGCATGATAAGTAGGGTATAACTTACCACTCCTCATTTTTAAAATATGAAAGTTGAGGCTCAGATAATATAAAAGAACTGAAAAAAATGCATAAATAGCAGAGCTAAGACAAAGTCTGGAAACATCTTTCAAACCAAGGCTTTTTTCCGACTGTCCCATTCTGTGGGCAGTGGAGACCAGTGCCTAACCTAGAGTCCTCATTTTCTCCAGCAGAGTTACTTGAAGGAAAGAGCCCAGAAAACTTGAGCTAACAAGAAAGGAGGGTCTTCTATCTATCTCAGCTTCAATCTCTGGAAGAGCATCTGCAAAACTGAACTATGGAGCCCACATCTCTCACAACCAACTAATGATGCTCTGTTATCCAAGCATTCTGTAGCCATGTGAGCTTGAGAAGCACCGGAGTTAAAAACGTTAAAACTCTGGATTTCTTTTAAGGCATTTAGATGCATTATTAATCTCTCTGAGGGAGCAGACTACAAATTCCAAAAGTTATTTTCACCAATTGTGGTGTTCTGAAAGAGGCAATTTAGAAAAATCTGCCCTACGACAAAAGGAAGATTCAAGGACAGGTCTGACTTTTAGCCCCTCGCCATGTGTGAGCCAGTCTCCAGTGTTAAAAGAGGATCTGAAGGAAGAAGTGGCAGCTTATTCCCCAGCTGAGATGCATTTGCTAGCTTTGGCAACTGTCCAGGACAAAGATGGATGCTTAAAAGTGATTTTTAAACTATAGAAAATTAGAATCAGTTCAATAATTTGTTTAGTATCTTAATAAGATTTAAGTACAGAGCCAGATATCTGTTCTTTTAAACCACAAGAACATGCTGAGTGCTTGGAAGCATTCCCTGACATTCTGGTGACTTTCTAAATGAAATTCTAGTAAAATGGGAAAAGGACATGTAATGGCCAAAAGTTCAGGGAGAGATTTTGATATTTGAAACTGTTAGATTTGCCAGTATTAATGACTATCACTTGGTAATAAGAAATATAAAATTTGTTTTCCAAAGCAACTTTTCATCAATTAAGTGATAAAATACATGCCAACAAACACATATTAATTTCCTTTTTTATTTCCTTCAGTCTAACCAAAACCAGATACAGAGACCAGAAATATCAGTAGGAAGAGTGGAATAAGAATCTGTTTATTCAATAACATTTTGTGTTGGCTTTGTTTTAGATGCTGGGGATTCAATGGTGACAAAATAAAATCTATGCCTCCAGTGGAGCTTACAATATTGTGAAATTCAAGAAATAAAAATATTATTGTATGTTTCCAAGTAATTCATTCATTCCTTAGACACAAAGAAAATGGATGAGCACCTTTGTGTCAAACATTGTGTTAGGTATTACAGATATGAAGAGAAAGAAGGCAAAACTCCTGTCATGGAGGACTCCACAGTATAGTACAGGAAGCAGACAAGAAAACAGTTAATTATTAATTGTGTTTCCTCTCACCCAAACCTGTTCCAGCCACATTCTTCTGCTTAGTAATTGGTCACTCCACTCAATCATCTTCCTAGACTATCTAAATATCTAAGGATCCTTGACAATTCTTTATTTCTTATAATCTATATTCAAATCTCATTGTCCTTCCCATCAAAAATATACCTTTAAAAAATCCAACCACTTCTCACTATGTCCACTAACTATCAACATGGCCCAAGCTACCACTATCTTTCATAATATTTCCCTAAACTGGTCTATCAGCATCTCTCTCTATCTCTCTGGTATCTGTTCTTAGTGGGGCATACAGAGTGGTCATAGGATATTATTTCTCTATTCAAAATCTGCCTTTAGTCTGCTTTGAAACATTTATAATAATGTGCTACATTTTATATGTTCATCTGTTTATTTATGTATTGTCTGTCTTCCTCCTCTTGAATGTAAATTTTTAAGAGAAGTGAGTGGGTCTATTTTTAATATGCAAATAATCATATAGTTTATCCTGTGTAGTAAATTATGTAGTATGATAAATATTTATATGGTGTAAGCAACAGTGGTGTCACAGATGACAGTTTGATCAGTTTTTCTTTGGGTTCGGATGGTGGACAGATCAGGGAAAGTTTTGCAAAGGAATTATAGCTTGTTTAAGATGCTGCTCTGACTTCTATCTCTATGCTTTCTATATAACAATAGCCACTAATTGATAAAATGTTTCCCTATCTCTTATCCTAAACAGCCTCTTACTTGAGACAACTTTCTTGATTCTTTGTTCAGATATTTAATAAAAATTTATTGAGTGCCCTTTGTATGCAGGCCCTAAAGGATAGAATCATAGATGAGATAGACATGGGGGCCATTAGAATGCAGTAAGGTGGGGCGCCTGGGTGGCTCAGTTGGTGAAGTGTCCGACTCTTGATTTTGGCTCAGGTCATGATCTCAGGGTTGTGAGATTGAGCCCTGCATCGGGCTCTGCGCTCAGCATGGAGTCTGCTTGTCCTTCTCCCTCTGCTCCTCTTTTTGCTCACACGTGCGCACATGCTTTCTCTCTCTCTCAAATAAATAAATAAAATCTTAAAAAAAAAAGAATGTAGTAAGGTAAAGGCCACGAGGAGGCAAATAAAGAGGGCTATGTGTCTTTGAGTCTTCTGTTTTGTTTCTCCTCTATCTGCATTCTGCTTTCTGCTTAACCTTTTATGTTTCTCCACTATAGTTGCAGCCCCCATTTCCAGCAATAGCTAATCATTCATATGTGGGTAGATTTTGCGTTTAAAACATAGCTACATCGCACAACCTTGCTCAGTTCAGTCCATTTCAATTACTTATGCTGAAGATCACAAACCTCTCAACTCTCTGGTTCTCAGGTCTCACTAACAACAGGTTGGAGCTAGAACCATTTTGCTTTACTAACCAATTGTGTGGTGTGTTGTCCCCATTGACAACATGTGACAATAATTATGGTCTAATACTAGCGAGGCAGGGCAGGTGAGGAAAGTGAATGAAGCAGCTGACTCTGTGATGAATAAGAAGTAGTCAGAACTGTGGTGGAGAACCTACACTCCGTGACCACAGATTCAGGAACTATTGTTGCCACACGAAGAATGTAGGCCAAGGGGTGGATGGGGAGCATCTTTTCCCCTTTCTCTAGGTGGAGCAACCTCCTGGTCTCTCTCCATGCTCTCATCCACTCCTACCCAGAGATAGTGAGTGATCAAGTTAGTTCTATCTGGAGGGGTACCTGGATTTCATAGCCCAACCTCTTTCTTGCTTTTTTTTCTCTGGCATTGCCTGTGTGAGAAGGTGACACCTTAGTCTGCTCTTCCATGTGGGAAATGTTATGGAATCAGGCCCCCACGTGAGAAGGCCAGCAGGAGTCCCGTGCTTCCTGTGACTAGGTGAATAAGCCTTTTTTTTTTTTTGATGGTTAGCATTTTTTTATTATGTTATGTTAATCACCATACATTACATCATTAGTTTTTGATGTAGTGTTCCATGATTCATTGTTTGTGTATAACACCCAGTGCTCCATTCAATACATGCCCTCTTTAATACCCATCACCAGGCTAACCCATCTCGCCACCCCCCTCCCCTCTAGAACCCTCAGTTTGTTTCTCAGGGTCCATAGTCTCTCATGGTTCCTCTCTCCCTCCAATTTATGCCCCCCTTCATTTCTCCCTTCCTACTATCTTCTTCTTCTTTTTTTTTAATTAACATATAATGGATTATTTGTTTCAGGGGTTCAGGTCTGTGATTCAACAGTCTTACACAATTCACAGCACTCACCATAGCACATACCCTCCCCAATGTCTATCACCCAGCCACCCCATCCCTCCCACCCCCCACCACTCCAGCAACCCTCAGTTTGTTTCCTGAGATTAAGAATTCCTCATATCAGTGAGGTCATATGATACATGTCTTTCTCTGATTGACTTATTTCACTCAGCATAATACCCTCCAGTTCCATCCACGTTATTGCAAATGGCAAGATTTCATTCCTTTTGATGGCTGCATAATATTTCATTGTATATAAAGCCTGACTTTTTCTGTAGTTCGGTACCAAGAAGGCTGTCATTCCTGCTCGCCTAAGGCATGTCTTTCGTCTTAGACTTTGTCAACAGTAAATGAGATATTTTGATCTTCACCTGCCTTAATCTTTTTTTCTCTCCTTTTTTCAGTTTACTCATAAACTCAAATGAGAAAAATGGGAATGTGATTTATTGGGGTCTCACAAATCACATGATTGCTGTTGCTTGACTTTCTAATTTTTAAAGAGAAACCAGGAGTTCCTTTTTTTTGGTATGAAAAACTCTTGATTTGGAAATGTTGGCAAAGAACTCATATATTTTTAAAATCTTAGATTTCAAATGAAATGTATCTCTAGGCCAATTTTCACAGGAAACCACAAGCTTGAAATTATGCTCTAAACTTTATGGTTTAGGGTCAGGATAAGCATCTAGATTTCTGTTCCAATACCTTCTGTTGAATTCAGTTCTCACTTGGAGTTGGAGCCCTGATCTTTACCCCAGCTGACTAATCTGGATTCCTGATATCTCAACTACTGAACCATCCCTCTCCAGCATCATCTCCTCAAAGCTAGACCCCATTCTCCTTACCCTCTTTCTCTTCCCAACTACAAACTGTAGCTCTTCTTCAATCTTGCCCCCTCCCTACATCCCAATCTCGAGAATTATTGCTCCTTGGAGGTCTCTATAGTCTTGCCTTATCTACAAGCTCTGAACTCTTGGATCATTGACCATACCTCATTGACCCTTAATCATAAACTTATATATTGGGGCACCTGGGTGGGTCAGTCGGTTAAGCATCTGCCTTTGGCTCAGGTCATGATCTCAGGGTCCTGGAATTGAGCCCTGGGTCAGACTCCTTGCTCATTGGGGAATCTGCTTCTCCCTCTCCCTCTGCCTCCTTCCCCCACCCCCTGCTCATGCTCTCTCACCCTCTCAACTAAATAAATAAAATCTTTAAAAAAATAAAGACTTATATAACTGGCCATCAGCACTCCTTTCCTATAGGAGGGGAAAGCCCAGTTAACCCATATTCCTCTCCATTCTCAGATTAGTCCTCTCTCCCAACGTACCTCCCACTGAGATCCAGAAATGCATGGTATTAACATGTACCTTGTAAGATCTGGGTAAGTTCTAATTCTTCTTTCTCCCTTTCCCACTTGGTACGTGGCTAATGATAGGAATTTTTTCCTTTTTCTCTTATCAAACAGGAATCACTGATACAAGTTATTCTAGGTTTCTTGTTCTCATTTCCCTTAGCACATTCTTATTCTTCTTACTTTCTTTCAAGTTACAGGCTCCACTGAAAATCTCTTTCCCTAGGTCCTCATTCAGCCAGTCTGATAATAGCCTGGAAGAAGGACAAGCTGAATTAATTTGGTTTAATTGTGGATTATTTTCCAAAGCTTGGACTAGTCAATAAGACAACATCTCAGCCTTCCCTTGGGACCACCCATTTAGTTTTCAACCCAGCTTCTTTGACTTTTTTCCAGCCATCTGTTTTACTTGGGCAAAGAGAGTCAGTCTGATGTCGACATGTTTTTCCTTTCATCTATATTCTTGGCACCTTTAGTTCATTCAGAGTTAACTCCAAAAGGAAACATTTACCATCCCTCAGCAGCTGTTCAGTCCTGGAAGAGGAAGTAGAGAATCTTGTTTCTCTTTCCATTGGCCTGTTCTCCCTTATTCTGGCCATGACTATTCCATAATCCTTGCACTCTGGCCTGCATGACACCTGGATGCACTGATTTTTGTTTTGGGATGAGAATAATGGCTTCTGAGCTCACCTCTTGTTAATTTATTTTTCCATGTGTATGAGTTCTAAATCTCAGTATATGGTCCAAGGCTCAAGAGTCCAGAGGCTGAGATTCCACCTTTGACTCCCCCAGTCATCATATAAACCACATCATCCAGTTGGACTTCACTTTCCCCATCTGTGAAATGATCCATAACAGAGATCCTGAATTCAAATGTCTTTCAATATGTATGGATAAAGTAAAGGAGATATTACTAAATTGAGAAGCTGTCTACTATAAGGCAACTGCGCATGACAGGGATTGAAAACTAAGAAGACATATCCTACCTAAAGACATTTGCTGGCTCAGCTAAATCTTTCTGCAAGCTCCTTGGCTGAGGACTGACTTTGGCTGATAGTTGGTGAGCTGTATGATACCTTAAGCCCTTAATTCTGTAAACCCTAAGTCCCCTGTGTTACAGCTCTTCCTCCTAAATGGTTTTTCCTTAACTAATATTTGAAACAGAATACTAGATATAATGTGATGGAAGATGGGATATAATTTTATAAATCACACTGCCCTTTGTTCATGGAGGTAACACATTAGCATGGAGCTGATTTATTAGTATGGAACAATCACTGGAATAGGAGCAGATATATAAATGCATCGCAGAAAGGGTATAATAAAACATCTGTAGTCTGAAAAATACAATTCTCAGAATACTGTTTGCTTATCAGAGCTGGAATTTGGAGAAGGCAGGATGAAATGTGCAGAGATGACAAAGACTTTGAGGAGATGAACATTGTCATCTCCTTTGCTTTGATCTTTCCCATTATTAGAAACTCTCTGGTGGTTTGGAATGGACTTGGCTGGTAGAAAATGCCCAAAAAGAGCATAGGGAATCTTCACTGGTCTCAAACATGGGTTGAAAGATTTTGGAAGCATGCCAGTTATAATACAACGTGCTGAAATTGTAGCCACATTGACCTGGAGGGTATGATTGGAGAGGACAATGGCTAAGAAGGTAGGTATGAATAAAGGTTAATACTCTTAAAACCCAAACCTCAAGAATCTTATGGTTAGTTCAGGAATCTACACCAACAATGATATCACAAAGATTTATAGGATCAGGCTGGACAGTCTTCAATAACAACATCTAATGACAGCAAGCAACAATAGCAATAATGGACTGTTTCTCACTCTCCACTTCTCTCATTACCTGCATTTGGAAGAACACCTAAGCAATCACCATTTAAACCCAAGTCCAGCAGTTCTTGGAAAATTCAGGGTGGAGGATGCCTCAGAAAGGGGGAAAAAGTGATCTTTTTAAAAGATTTTGTTTATTTATTTGAGAGAGAGAGCACAAGCAGGGGGAGTGGGAGTGGGAGAAGCAGGCTCCCCGCTGAGCAGGGAATGTGATGGCGGGGCTTGATCGCAGGATGCTGGGATCATGACCTGAGCTGAAGGCAGACGCTTAACCGACTGAGCTACCTAGATTTTTGTGATAACATAGGAATATTGGCTCTTGAGCCAAAATTTTAAGACTGAAATACATTGTATCAGTTAGCCATTGCCACAATAATGTTGTGTAACAAATAATCATGGTATTTCAGTAGCATTTAGCAATCAGCATCCTCCCAGATTTATGAGCTCACTAGAGTACAGCTGATTTGGGCTGAGCTCAGGCAGGCTACTCTACTTCTCACTGCAGAACTCTGTGTCAGCTGTGGCAGCTCTGCTCTACGTGTCTCTCAGCCTTCTTGGACCCTCAGGAGAGCTGTGGCATGTTCTTTAAATGGTGGCGTCAGAGGGAATATTTAAATGCACATGTACATTTTAAGCCCTTGCTTGTGTCCTATTTTCTAACATCCTATTAGCCAAAGAAGTTACATGGCTGAGCTCAAAGGGAAGAAGCAGGAAAATATATTCTTCCTAGGAACAAAAAGCTATATTGCAAAGGCATGAAGAATCAAGGCCAGTAATTAAATCTACAACAGATGTGAACATATTTTGTATCCTGAATTGAGGAAAAGGGCTTATCAGATGATTATAGATTTGGATGAGCTTCAAGGTTTTATATGTAGCCTGTAAAATAAAACACATTGCTTTTTTGCCATAGTGATATGTGGTGGAAAAAGATATGCAAGATCCTATGTGAGATGTGGACTTATGTGCATATACACAAATATGCTTATATCAAATATAAGTTTAATTCTACAGCAGAGACTAACTTGATCACCAATGATCTGGCCCTCGACTTTAATATTTAGTATTGTTGCTAGGAAGTGGCTATACATCCAGGAACTGGATTCTCCAGTCTTCCTTGCATCTAGGTGATGCCAAGTTCTTGCCAATGGAAGGGAATAGAAGAAATGGGCCATGACTCAGGCTAGGTCAATTGAGATGTGGATATTCTTTTTCCACCTGCTCTTCTTCACCTGCCTAGTGAATGCAGAAGACTCTGAGACCCGATCTGACAACTTAGTCTCAGGATGGAATAAGGCAGGCCTTTGAATCTTGTGGAATACTACCTGCCCATCAAAAACACTAACCTATTGTTACATGATTAACAAATGAACCTCCATTGTATTTGTGTTATGCTACTACATGGGGTGAGGATTTCTTACAACTAAAAAAGTCATATGGAGAAGATGCTGAAGCTCCTTTTCTCACTTTAAAGAATTTATAAAATAGGATGAAATAATCAAAGAGAACATTTACTGCACATCTACCATGTGCAAGGTTCACAACTAAAATATATTACGCAGTTAAATGTTTCAGACCTGGGGTAGGTTTTAATGAGTTATTGGACTCAAGTAGAAAGAGATGCTGATTTTCCTATCATCTGCTACATTGGGCTGTGCAGATGGCAGATGAATAACGAATAGTAAAAATCCTCTATTTTTGACATGGTGAGAAATACATGGACCCTGTAGAGCCATATTACACAAGTGAATTACAGAGCACATTTAAGACCCTTTACAATAGGATGTGTGAATGAACTTAAAGGAGGTGCCTAGTTATCTCAGGTGCAGTGCAAATGTAAACATACGTTATGCAAATTCAGTAGTTTGAGGATTGGGCCACTGGAATCCTGAGACATTGCCTTAGGGAACCCACTCTTATTTGGGATGCCTCAACCCTAGACAACGGGTAGGGGTGACCATATTATGGAGGGAAGGTTGTGTGTTATAGGGCTGTTGAGGAAGGTGTTAGGACTGGGGCAGATATTTTTAAGAGAGGAGTGAGAGTGAAATAAATTCCTTTAAGGGTGGTAATGGTGGTGGTGTTGATAGCCGGATATGCTAGGAAGGATCTGTGCTAAAACTATGTGGATAGCAAGAAAAGCTCTGAAAGTGTTATTCTTTGTGCTTTTATTCCCTACACCTTCTGACTTGTCCAAAGGTACACTTCAGGGAGAATAAGCATTTTTATAGCAGGAATGCAAGAAGAAAAAGTTAATATTCTTTTATTTTTATTAGCCAAAATAGATACTCTAAGTCAAAATACGACCACTAAGTGAATTGGTTGGACCCTACAAATATATGAAAGATGTATGTGTATGTATATGTATAAAAGGTGTACCCATGGCTGGATCAAGGCGGTCTCTCTCAGAGAGAGTTTGGACTCAAGTCAGAAGAGTACTCAGTGTACTGAGTATTTTTCCAATAATACAATGTAAGAAATATCTTTCATTTATTCTTTTTTTTTTTTTTAGACAGAATGTGAGTGGGGAATCGGAGATGAAGGGGCAGAGGGAGAGGGAGAGAGAGAGAATCTTAAGCAGGCTGCACTCCCAGCATAGAGCCTGATGTGGGGTTTGATCTCATGACCCTGAGATCATGACCTAAGCCAAAATCAAGAGTCGGACACTTAACCAACTGAACCACCCAGGCGCCCCTCTTTCATTTATTCTGTTGGCAACAACTCGAAGCTGAGACTGCCAGAGGGAGAGTTGGGGATTATCTTCTGTTTTCAACCAAATTAACAGCTGTTTCAGGCATTCTGATGTTAACCATTGCCTTTCCACTTTGTCTCTCCAGAAGAAAACCAGACAGTTTGTAAGTCAATGAAATATGCCTTCACAAAAGCCAGACCCTGAAGTTTGTTTGTCCATAGTTCCCATTTCAGTTGGTTTTAGCATTCTGCTTTATGAATAAAGAGAAATCACCCAACCTCATAAAGAGGGTTGATGGCATTCCAAAAACAATTTTATAGTGGGCATTCCCCATTTCTCCTTGGTTGTACCTTTGGCTTGGAAAACTGTTTTAAACCTTCAAAAGAATGAGGTTGACTGTGTCAGAAGAGGCCCCCTTCCCTAGAAGCAGTTTAAATTTCAGAGCAAGCAGCTCAACCCATTTTGCAAGAACTGTGGAGAGTTCCCTTGGAAGATAAAGCAAGTTCGCTTAATGCTAAAGTACAATATATGATATCCCTTGCTGGGAGAATTTTCCCTCCCATGTAATTGCATAGGCCATATGGTCCCTTAACACACATGCAACTCAGCTATAACAGGGAGTAGCAGTAACTGTTTCATTATTTCTCCTGATTTTCTCCATTAGTTTCCTATAGCTGGTGTAGCTTATTGGCACAAACTTAGTGGCTCAAAACATAGAAATTTATTATGTTATGAAGGTCAGAAGTTCTACATGGGTCTCATTTCTGTATACAGCAACATTTACGAACAAAGGAGGCAGGCTGGACTTGGCCTGCAGGCCATAGCTAGCCTGTTGCCTGCTCTTGTATCCCAGGGACCACATCGTATTTCATTCTTCTGTACCTAGCAAAAAATAACTTGCACAGATTGGAGACTCAATAAACACTGTTTTGTTGGAATGATTTAAGATATCTCCCCTAGGATGTAGATTGGTGCAACCCCTCTAGAGGGTGACTTGGCAATTGCTCTTAAGTTGGACCAAGCAAGGGACTTCTAGGAATTTATGGTCCGGCTGTATTGTGTTGAATCTTCTAAGGAATGTAAACAAAGGTTTTTATTGCAGCATTGTTGTAATAGCAAAAAGCTGGCATTCACCTGAATTTCTTTCAATAGGAGAGTACTTAATGTCTTAATGATTTAATCAATGTGTAAAAACTGTGTGTATACCACATCTTATTGGGGTGCTTAAAAGGATGTTGTATATATATTCCTATGAACATTAAAATTCCTGTAAAGCTGTCCAACAAATTGTTAAGACTCATTATTGTTGGGTTATGACTAGTGGTCAGGAAGAAAGAACACTTTTCACTTTATATTTTTCTGTACTTTTCTCCCTAGGTCCATAATTATTTATAATGTATTTAAAAAATGTTAGATTTCCCTATTGCAGAATTGTGCACCATATATTTATCTTTGCTGGCTCATATGATCTTAAGATATTTATACCTTCGGTTTTAGTAATTCTATAGCTGAGACTCCACTCTTAACTATTAAAGGCAATATGAAAATGAATACTAATGTATTCATTTCAATATTGTGATAATTAAAAATTGATAAAAACTTTAATATTCAGGAACAGGAGAAGAGTAAATAAACAACTGTATACCCACCTAATGGGGACATTGTATCATTTAAAATTATACAATGGGTAGTTTTGAGTGTATTATCTTTATAATAGAATATCCTGTGTTTTGTTTTATTATTATATAAAAAATAAAATTATGTGATGGAAAGCTTATAATATGGGAAATACTTGTTAGGAGAAAAAAATATACAAAATAATATATAAAGTATCACAACCATGTTAAAGAAACATGTACCCCAACAAAAAGGACTGCAGAAATACATTACAAAATACTCATTGTATTATTTCTGAGGCATAAAATCGGAGGTGCCTTTATTCAGAAATTTATAATTGTGTGATATGTTGCTTCTTCTACCTTTTACTTTGCTCCTCCTTTCTCTAATGACTATTCAATTTCTAGTATGGGTGACACAGATTGCTGGGTGCAGGTCAATGTCTATGTTTATAATAAAGGAGGAGAGAACACTTATTACCTCATCTCATTAATTCATGGTCATAATGAAACAGGGCATTTTAGGTTGAAAGAAAAGAGTGTCATTGTGTGATAGGAATGAGTGCCATGCTGAAGAAGAAGGAGGAGGAGGAGGAGGAGGAGGGAAAGAGGAAGGGGAAGGAGATCTCATAGTCATCTACTTTAATTTCCATATCATCACACTCTAGAGGAGTTTGTAAAACTGGGAATGTTTCACTCTCCCTCTTCTTCCAAAGTATATTTAAGACTTCCCAACTGCAAAGGCAGTAATAACTTGTTCTTCAAGCATGAAATTCAAGAAATAGGTATCCTGGAGCAGGTGTAGCCCAAACCCAGCTCACTATCTGTTTTCGTAAATGAAGTTTTATTGGGCCAGGGTCTGCTCATTTCTTTACTTATTGTCTATGGCTTCTTTTGTGCTGTAATGGCAGAGTTGAGTAGTTGTAAGAAAGATCACATGGACACCAAAACCAAATATATTTACTGCCTGCCCTTTATAAAAAAAGTTTTCCCAACACCCATTCTACACATTTGGGCACAGAGGGTAGCAAATAGAGTCACAACAAATTAAACTCAACAATATATTGGAACAGAGTTACCCTGAACTCTTTGCCATATATGATACTGCCACTTGCCACCTTTCGTTTTGTTAGGTTTTAGCCCAATACTATAAAATATTTGGAGCTCAAATCAAAGTCAGCATTGTGCAGTGGTAACAAGAAGTACAGAGGGACAATCACTGTTGAAGGATAATTTTCAATGGTAAAACAATGACTCAGGTACATATATAAAATAAAAATGGGTCACAGATTTTAATTAATTAAAACATTACCACTGGTCCAAAGATGAATCCAAAGAACCAACAAATATATAAATATTCAGAGTGCTGCAAAAAAATTACAAATAGATGCAAAACTGGTAAAATTGTTCAGTATCCATAGGGCAATACTCAGTTGCACAGCACTGGACACAATTCCCATTTCGATGGACAACAAACAATCCTTTGCCTTTATTATCAATTTATGGACAATAAAAGATTGAGATAATCTGAAAGCTGAGTCAGACAGTAATCTTTTTGATTTATTTCAAAGTTTTTCACAATTTTTCTCCTACAATGTAAAACTGAATATAAAATGCAACACTCAGCTTGATTATATAAATGTAATATCTTTCTTCAGGCATATATGTTAAAAATAGATAAGGCTTCTAATTGTCACACACCTAAGTAGTAGAGACTCCACTTGAGGCTACCTCATGAACCCTGGTAAGGATCAGAGGTAACTAGGAAGGAGGCAGTGTTATCAAAAATCTTATATTCATGAATAACTGAGAGCTCTATAGGAACAACTCATCCTAAGGAATGAGTAAGCTAAGCATGACTCTGAAACAGAGAGGTGGGCATTGAAGTAGAGGGGTGATTATGATTATGGAAAAAAAAAATGTCTGTTTCTTTAGTTTGTCTCCTGACTTTCACCAAAATTATATTCACTTTGGGCCCTACTGGCAGTGTTGTAAGTAAATTAAAATAAAGAAACCATTATAAAACTTTGTAAGATATTGGACCCAAGCTGTTGATGTTGAACCAAGTATAACAAAAAAGGAAAAGGACCTCTCCCTCACTTCAGTTTTTTATCTCAGGGGTTCTAGCTAGTTGGTAGCTGGGGAGGTTAAAAAAAAAAGAGAGGGGGGAAGAAAATGTCCTTAAATATAGAATAGTCTGAACAGGCCATCAGATGTTAACATCCATAACCATACCATCCACTAAGGTGTTTAATATTCCATAGGGGGGAAATTGTCTACTGGAAATGTAGAAGAACGCGGAATATGATAGTACAAGAAACCAAGCTGCCCACATTGTAAAACATATGCTATGGTTTGCGTAGGTCTCTGCTGATATAAAAAATGCAAATCTAAATATTTCTCAAATTCACTCACTTCTTTCCATTTTTATTGTCATCATCCTTGACCAAACCACTACTTTCTCTCACTGAGACGATGGAGAACATCTCCTCAGAGTAAAAAGGAATGTAACAAAGTAAAAACTGCTTAAAATCTTTCGTGGCTTCCTACTGACTTTCAAATAAAGTCTTGACATGCCCTAGAAGACCACACTCCCTCTTGACCATGCTTGTGTCTCTATTCTTAGCTCATGACACTTTCTCTCTTTCTTAATCCATGGTGTGTCTCTCCACCTCTCAGTAACTGGAAACTGCCTTGGTTTCTCTGTTTAGGAACAGAGGAACCAACAAAAAGAAGGGGAAAGAATGTTCTAAAGTAATCCCCCATACTCAAGCTAGATTACATGGTCCCATGAAACTAACTTTTCCTCTGCAATCCAGTATTCTATTGCTTAAGTTTGTTTTTCTTTTTATAATTCATTTTTTCAATATCTGTTTTTCTCTCTAGACTTTAAGTGTGTAAAGGCAAGTTTGCGTGGCATATAGTAGGTAGGGACTAAGTGAAAAAATAAAAAAAAATTCAAGGACCGTCTTTTGAAGATATCTACCTCTTTCATATTTCTAGGTATATCCCTACCCAATCATTCTTTTGTGTGGCAAGATTCTGCTTACTTTTACTTATGTCAGATGTGGTTTCCCTGCATTGGGTTATGTGAAAGCTCCTTGAATCAGGTTAGGTGTATGGTGAATGCTCTATAATGATAGATTCAATTTCTTCATTTTTTAATACTAATGCACAAAACGTTTAGATCTTCTGGGATCTGAGTGCTGCTGAGTCATTTCTAGGTTCCTGGGCTCTGCTGCAGAGGCATATGTAGCCTCCTGAACTAAAGTATTCAATTCTTTTAAGTGGGTATAGAGTCAGAGACTTTGAGATAAGATTCATGGGCCAGGTCAGGAAATGTCCTCTTATAAATTCTAGATAGTATTACTGCCTTGCTTAGAGCTGTGAATACCATGAGGCAGCCTAGAGATTCCTCTGGATTTGAAATTAGGTATCCTAGTTTCAGAAGAGCTTTAGACCATGGAGTGAATAACCCTTGGAAGGCCCCCGTTCAGGGACCAAGGACTGGCAGAAATTACCAGGAGATAGAGTGGGGACTCTTGGGACAGCTGTGCTATACACTCACCCATTGTTGAGCTAAAAGAGGTGCTGTAACCCATCCAATCCTGAGGTTACAAACTGGCAGCATGTGGGCAAGGATTGGGCTTCCAGACGTGTTTTGTTTGTCTTACACAGTTTTTTAAGACTTGTTCAGTCTCATAAAAGGATAGCCAAGCTTCCTTGAAAAATTAGACCAGACCACCGTGTCCCAAGACAGCAGTGGGACAATGGTGGAGAGTAGCTGTATGAGTAGCCTCTCATATATAGAGACCTCACTCCCTGTTGGAATACTTGGAATCCACTTGGTTCTTTTCTAGGCAGTTATTTTGTGACCCTTTACCTAATCCGATCATCTTATTTTACAATGAAGAAACCATCTTTTTCTGGGGATAGTTTTGGGAAAGGAGAAGCGGGACGAGATGAAGTGGCCTCAGGAACAGCAAACCAGTGGCAGAGTTGGGACTAGAATCCCAGCCCATTTCTCTTTGCTCCATATCATACTGTGGGTGTCTCTGTTAAGGATCCAGTGTAGCAGAGGGTAGAATAGGGGGATGCTCCCAAAGTTATCTCCTTAGAGAAGTTAAGTGTCTGTCCCAAGGTCACACTGCTTATAAATGGATGACTAGTCTGCTAATTATTTCTGCATCCACATAGTACTAACAATACAAAACATAGTACTTAGGAATTGAATTGAATTAGACTGCATACCCTCTGTGAAGTTGTCTTATCACCAAAATTTTTTTTCCTACTCCTCCTTTTCATTTGGTTGTGTTGAATCCAGCCAAACACATTAACCAGATGAGCGGGGTTACACATTGTTTTTACAGGAAATCCTCCCTTCCTCTTTCAGTTTACCTAAAAGGATGAGAAGTGGGGAGGGGGGTTTGCCAGTGTATACACACACATGTCGATGTATATATTTATACACCACACATATCCATATACACATATGTCTGTAAAACAATATATGCTCACTGCAGCATCTGGCTTTCTGTGAAGTCTTGACCTCTGCTCCCTCCCAGCTGTGTTGGCTCAGAGTTTAGAGCAAGACTTGCAAGACTCCCTGAAGAACATATGTTTCTAAGCAGTCCCCTAGTTCTCTATCCATTTTATTTTATTTTTTTGCAAAGGGAGTCATAAAAGGTTACCACCTAGGACCTTGTACTGGTAGCCCTGCTTCCCCAAAGAATTTCTCATGGTTAAAGGAGAATCATCCATGAAAGACAGAGTTGGTGTGAAAAATCATGCTCTGTCACCTCTCTCCCTCCCCACTCCCTCCCCAGGTTGCCCACAAAAGAGTTGGTAATAGTTTACTTTATCATTGCTACGCCCTTCATATTGAACTGCTTTGTCAGGAAGAAGGAGTTGGCAACTCTGGACAAGAGTGACCTTCTTCACCTCATTGTTTCAAAGTAGCAGATAAAAAATTCAGTGGCAATCCAAAATTCTCTGATTCATCTTCAACACCTTGGCGCTGTCACTTCCACAAGTACCGTCTTTATTGAGCTGGGTCTGGTTTGGTGGGCTTGGGGAGATCCACCTTCATTTAAAATGGCCGGTCAGTGTTACTTGACATACCTCCTGCACACGGGCGGGAAGCAAACAGCGATGAAAACACAGGTGCTCCCATGCCTGTTGTGCTTTTGTTTGGGAGGAACCTCATGTATGAGGTATTCTAAATGGCTACATGATCATATAATTTTAACACATTTAAAATATATTTAAGACAATGTGCTTTAGGAAAGCACAGTTAGACTTCCCAGTTTTTATAAACTAGGTGTGTCCCCTTAACATTGCTTGACACCTTTTGGATTCCAGCAGCTGAGAGCTAGGGCATGGCTGCAGGAAAGGGGAGAGAATTCACCAGTTCTGCATTCACAGCTTGCTAGATGCTACACATTGAATTGATCTCCTTTCTTCACCCTCAAACATCCTCCCCTTTGGTTTTTTTTTTTGCTCAATAATATATTTGGAGTGTTCCTTGGTTTCTCTTTCTCTTAGAAATCACATCAGGGGGCGCCTGGGTGGCTCAGTCATTAAGCGTCTGCCTTTGGCTCAGGTCATGATCCCAGGGTCCTGGGATCAAGCCCCGCATCGGGCTCCCTGCTCTGTGGAAGCCTGCTTCTCCCTCTCCACTCCCCCTGCTTGTGTTCCCTCTCTCGCTGTCTCTCTCTGACAAATAAATAAATAAAATCTTTAAAAAAAAAAAGAAATCACATCAGTTCATTAAGAAAACAAATCCAGTTGGCTTTATCTGCAAGATATAAACAGACTCCAGGAACTTATGAATGCTTTCACTTCCACCTGCCTTTTATAATTGCTCTGGAGAAAGAGTCAGAAAGAAATGTGAAATTACATTTAGCCTGGGCTTACTGCAGTCATATCCTAACTGGTCTTGCTTCCAAGTTACTCCCTTAAAACCTATTTTTAATTTTTTTTAATTTTTTAATTTTTTAAAAAGATTTTATTTATTTATTTGACAGAGAGAGACACAGCGAGAGAGGGAACATAAGCAGGGGCAGAGGGAGAGGGAGAAGTAGGCTCCCCACCGAGCAGGGAGCCCGATGCGGGGCTCGATCCCAGGACCCTGGGATCATGACCTGAGCTGAAGGCAGACTCCCAATGATTGAGCCGCCCAGGCGCCCCTAAAACCTATTTTTTAAACAGTAGCTTTAAATCCCTTTAAAAATATAAGGCATATCATTTTCTCCCCTATCCTGGTCCTCCAATGGTTTCTTGTATCATTCAGTGCAAAAGCCCAAGCTCAAGTCATGGCTTATGAGGCTGTAAGCCCCTATTTCTTCTTTCATCTTAACCCCAGGTGTCAGAGTGACTTTATTCCTCTCTTGCTTAATTTAGGTCAATATTAAAATACCACCTTGTCAGAGGGACCATCTCTGTCCCACTGATGTGTATCCTGTCCCCAGCTCTACATACCCACACCTGCCTTTTTTTCATAACACTCAACACCATCTGACATTTATACATTCACCTGTCTACTTGTTTATCATTTTCTCCCCTCAATAGAAAGTATATTTTATTGAAAAGAGGGACTTTTTATTCACTCACTACTTTATACCGAGTTCTTTATAGACTAACTGGTCCATAGTGTTTAGTTAATCTGTATCGAATAGATGAATGAGTTGGATTGGCTGGGCCAGGTAAGTGAGGACACACAGAACCAATGGCAGAGCTTACAGGAGAATATGCAGGATGTCCCTTAGCCCAGTTCTAGAGAGTAAGAAAAGTGAATAAATGGCTGAATTTGTGAGCTGGAGGGATCAATGCTGGTAAAATAGAACTAAACTGAGTTTCCAAGCCAAGGACCACAAGGTAAATTACCAGAAGGTAGATTAAGAGCCTCCTGATGCTGAGCAATTTGTGTTGAGCACTTACTATAAACTCGTACTAGTTCCCAAGGGCTGTTGTAACAAATTACCACAAACTTGGAGGCTTAAAACAGCATCTCTCACAGTTCTGGAGGCTGAAATCAGTAGTCTGAAATCAAAGTCAACACAGCAGGGCCATGTTCCCTCTGAAGGCTCCAGGGAAGAATCCTTCTTTGCCTTTTCCAGCTCCTGGTGCCCCAGGCATTGCTTGACCTGCAGGAGCATAATTCCAGTTTCCATCTTTGTCTTCACATGCCCTTCTTCTCCTTCCCTCTGTGCATCCTCTCCTCTTCTTATAGGGACACAAGTCGTTGGATTTAGGGCCCACCCTCATCCAGTATGGTCTCATCTTAACTCAGTTGTATCTGCAAAGACTGTTTCCAAATAAGGTCACATTCTGAGTTTCCAGGTGGACATGAATTTGGGGGAGGCACTATTCAAGTCTCTATAACACTCAAACCCTTTATTTGGTTTATATCCTCACAACAATTCTCTGAGATAGATACTATTATTGGTAACATTTTACAGACACCAGAAACTAAGGCCCAGAGAACGTCAGTAAAGTGCCTGAGGCTGTATAGCTAGAAAGTGGGTTCAAACCTAAATATATCTAACTCCACAACCATCTAGTTTGATTCTTTGACTATACCATGCTAACTCCAATCCTTACCGCAATAATACGTCCAGAATATGTTGCTGGTTAGGAAGGTACTTATTTTAGTAACCCTGTATTTAAAACCATGGAACTGAGCCATCTTGCAAATACAAACAGCATTTGTAACTGCTCCCAGCACTTTTACAAGTCACTGAACAAAAGCCCAAATATCAGAGAGATGGGAGAGTCCTAATCCCAGGATTCTCCAAGGTCAGAGATCACAATCCAGGGAAGCTCTCGTTAAGGGTCTGGAAGAAGGGAGGAGAATTAAAGCAGTTGCCCATCGGGGCATGGAGCAATCATGGCAAGAACAATCTTCACCTTGGATGAAGTGTGAAATCCAAGGCAGTTGTCAACGGGGTTAGGACCTCCTCCGGGGGCGGCTTTAGGCTAGAACACACGCAAAAGGAAAAACAAATCTTTGCATGTAGCAACTGTCTCATATCTCCTCAGAATGACGAAGTCACTTGTGCTTGGGTTTATTTGTAGTCGAAGACAGGAAAATTATATCTTATCATGCTTTTTCCCCTCTGACCTTTATAAATAATGTGCACTGCAGCTATGAGCAAAATTTTTCCTGATTTCCCCTGTGAAATACTCCACAACTTTCCAGCCTGGGAATATATTTACTTCTGTGATGGAAATCTTTCCCCTGGTTTGCATTAACTTTCACCAAACCTCTGGCCTAGAATTTATCATTGGTTGAAAGCCAGCTAGTCAACAAGAATGTTTAAGAGTTTAAGTCTTTGTTGAGGTTCCCCTTTCTAGGAATTTAAGTACAAAATGAGGCATTTCAATGTTCCGAGATGGCATCTGTTTCTCTCTCTCTCTTCAGCTCTTCTCTTCTCTACTTCTCTTCTGCCTCTTCCCCCAGCCCTGCCCCCTCCCTCTCTTCCCTGCGTCTCTCTGTTCGTCTTTTTCTCTCTTCTTGTCTTTCCTCTCACCCCTGCCCCAACCATCTTCTCTATCTCTCTCCCATTTTTCTTAATCATTTTGATATTTGTCAGATCCTTGTGGCTTTATTAAGCCAGGCAATTAATTTCTTTGGTTTAATGTCTTAAAAAATAATTTCCTCCAACTCCCTAGCTTCGTGTGCATTGGTGCCAAGACCGTCTAGAATGTTTATAATGCTGAGAAAATTAATTGTGGCTTTTAGACACAAACTCAGTTCCCCTCTCAACACTTCTGGACTTTTGCTCAGGTCTGTGCCCATCCTTTCTCCTCTCTGGGGTGCCAGTGGCAGAGATGTTCCTCTCTGTCTTGCTTCCTCAACCACCCTCCTCGAAAGTTTTTCCTTCTCTACCTAGAAACATTTCCAAATATCTCTTACATTCAAGTCTCCCCTGCCTTTCCCTTTCTTCCTTCCCCTCACCACCATCCTTCTTGAAACAGTAGACTGCACTCACTGTCCTCTCTCCCACTACTCTTCCATCACACTAAACACTGATTTCTGCTACCTACTCCATCCCACTGTTCCTCAAGAATTGCTTTTGCAAGATTAATCACCTATCTGCTATCATTAAATCTGATAGTCTTCCTATTTCTCAGAAGTAATACCATTTGAATTTTCTGCAGTCCATTGCTTTTATTTTTATTTTTTAAAAGATTTTATTTATTGACTTGACAGAGAGCAAGAGGGAGAGAGCACAAGCAGGGAGCACGGTAGACAGAGGGAGACGGAGAAGCAGGCTCCCAGCAGAGCAGGGAGTCTGACATGGAGCTCAGTCCCAGGACTCTGAGATCATGACCTGAGCCGAAGGCAGACTGCTTAACCTACTGAGCCACTCAGGCACCCCTCCAGTGCTTTTATTGACCAGTCATTTCAACTGTCTTAAAACTGTTCCGACTCTCCGTTTGCATGACATAACTTTCTCCTCGTTCTTCAAACTCTGTGTTCTTTATAATTCCTACTAGGTTTCCTATGCACTTCACTTAATTTGTAAATGCAAATCTGCCCAAAAGGCACCTAGAGCATTTGCAAGCCTGGGGACTTTGGGAAACAAAATTTTCATAGACAGGTGGCGCCTGGGTGGCTCAGTCGTTGAACGTCTGCCTTCAGCTCAGGTTATGATCCCAGGGTCCTGGGATCGAGCCCCACATCAGGCTCCCTGCTCCGCGGGAAGCCTGCTTCTCCCTCTCCCAGTCACCCTGCTTGTGTTCCCTCTCTCGCTGTGTCTCTCTCTCTATCAAATAAATAAACAAAATCTTTAAAAAAAAATTTCATAGACATGATCCAGCATAGTAACAATAGATTTTGATCTGGGTAGGGGAGTGGCAGAACAGAGGAAGATATGCCCATTTCAAATATGCATGTGAATTTCTCAACATACCCAATGACAGGTGGGTAGGGATAACACAGAATTTTCAGGTGGCGAGGGGTACGTGTGACGAGGGTTGGGGTAAGAAATTTAGGATATTGTTGACAATATGTTCTCATACGGACCATCCAGTTAGGTGAAGCTTAGGTAAAATCAGATTGCATGGTCATTTTGACAGATATGTGAATTGAGTGCCCTTGAGGGACTTCAGAGTCTGGGCAGGTTGAAAGCATCCTGGCTGAAGCACAGGGCAGGGCTCATAAACTCCTCTGAGGAGGGCCACTGACTTTTCCAGCCAGAACTGCTCCTTCTACAAAGATTTTTGACAAAATCAAAGCTTGGGTTGCAGGGCCATATTGGTCAAGATGGGTTGGGGTTGTCTACCAGGGTGAGGAAGAGCACATGGAGTGGGGAATCAGGCCTCCATAGGAAGTCTGTCGGACACAAGTCTGTGCCCAGGTGAATTCATCTGTGATGACCCTGCAGAAACCTTAGTTCCTGATCTTGTCTTTTTGTCAGATATTTATTTTTGTTATGCTGGTGATTGCTCATTTGACTGCTACTTTTGTTGGCTTATGATTAGAGTTGGACTGCTAACACTGCACTTCTGACATTAACCCCATTTAGACTTGGCATCTTCTAAGTTACCTAACTACCTGCACTTCATTTTGCTTATGCCTCAGCAAATGGAGAAATTTCTGCTAGAAAATGTTATTCCAGCATGAGAGTCAGGATTTTGTGATAGTCCTAGTTAACACCTTGGATGTAACACTGTTTATGATCTTATAACCAACTGTATGTGAACTTTATCTAGTCCAGTGGTTCTCAAACCTTTGGGTGCACCAGAATCACCTCCAGAGGGCTTATAAAACCCCAGTCTTGGGCCCTACCCCTGAAGTTTCTAATTCAGTACACCTGGGATGTGAAGTGAAAACTTGCATCTCTAACAAGTTCCCAGAGAACGTTGCTGGTCTTGGGATTCCACTTTGAGAATAGCTGCTCTAGTTTGTGAAGTCCCTTTGAAAAATATTAGAAATCAGCGTTATCTCAAGTACTAGAAGTTAAACATAGAAAACTTTTAAACAATATTTTCTTTCCTTTATTTTTTCTTTAAGATTTTTTTCTTTTTTCCTTTCCCCCTCTCTCCTTCTGTCCCTCCCTCTTCTTTTTTTCCCTAAATCCCCACAGAACATTTTCCTCTTGTCCAGCCAATGTATGGTTTGGGTACAGAGGAACCAGTATCCATTCATTCCTGGCTTTTGGACCCAGCAGTACAAGATTCCTAGAACTCAGATAGACAATAGATCCAAGCGAAACTTTTGAGGTTTTAGATCCCAAATCAATTAGTTTGCTTTCTAAAGTCAAAGTAACTGCATAGTCTCTAGGTGGGTTTTGCCATTGCGAACATTTACTCTGAGCTTTCAAAACAACTTAATTCAAGTCTGGGAATCTGAACATGTTAAAATTCAAAACAGGATCCTCCAAGTTAAAACACATGTAATGTCAGTGAACCATTTCTTGAAATGTTACCCTTTGTCCTCTATCTGTTAAGTACAGTAAAGCCTTGACTAATCACATGAAACCAGCCAAACCGAACCATTAATTGCTTGGATTTTTTGTTGTCCTTGTTTCGTAGCATCTGAAGAAAGTCGATCTGAGCAAACAAACAAATTTCAGAGATTTATTTAAAAAAAAAGATGGACCTTGGGGCCTGTTTACTTATGTCTTCTTCATATATAATTTTGGGCAACAGAATTCAGAATTACTAATCTTCAGAAACACCAAGCTAAAGCTTCAAGCTTCAAAGAAGAAAAAATGCACTGGAACTGATTACTTAAGGCAGAAAGGCAGAGGACTTATTATTAAAACCAATAAGAATAAGTTTCAAATAAAAAGAAAAGTTTCCAAAATGAATTGTAAAAAGGTTTTCTGGTTGATCATTAATCAGGAAATATAGAAAACTGGAACTTTCCATTTGAGAGAATTTTGTTTAACTATTACTCTGTCCTGTTGTCCTTCAGCCACTTAGATTCAGATTTCACTCATAATTTGAGAGCATCTCTACTCTGTCATGTCACATCCTGAACTAGGTTCTCTCCAATATGTTATGTATTCATCCTGAGAGCAGTTCTGAGAGGTTTAGTTGTAGCCACTGGATGGAGAAGTACAAATTCAAACTTAGGATAGCTGATGGTATAGTTGAAAGACAACAGGTCTTCAAGCTGGGAAAATCTAATTCAGTTGTGTTGACCACATGTCAGCCCTTCCAAGTCTCAGTCTCCTTGTTTGTAAATTCAAGAAGAAATGTCGCTTGTAAATCTATCTTTCAGAGTTGTTTTCAGTTTAAATGAGAATAAATGTGGATTCATGCATAAGGAATTATCATGAATACATTTTTCTTACAAAAGTGAGTTTAATCTTAGGCAAAAGTAAAATTGGGCCTGGTTATTTCATATGTAAACCTTTAGGTTTTTGAGAAACAATTTACCTCAAAGGTTAAGAGCATGTTCTTTGTAATCAGACTAATCTGGACTCAAATCCTTATTTTAAAATTGACTTAAATAAGTCACTTCTGTTAAAAAAAAGTATTGAAGAAGACAATTTATGTATTACAAATAAACTTTACTTAGTACTTCATGAAGTGGACAGTCTCCTTTCAGAGAACTGCAGAATGGGGCAGAAGTCAGAAAAGTTTTATGGGATAAAGAATAAAGAACAAGAGGGGTGACTGGGTGGCTCAGTCGGTTAAGTGTCTGCCTTTGGCTCAGGTCATGATCCTGAGGGCAGGGCAGGGGAGCAGAAGGGGAGGGAGAGGGACAAGCAGACTGTGCTGAGTCTGACCAAGAGTCAGACACTTAACCAACTGAGCCACCCAGGTCACCCTGCAGCAAATCAATTTCTAAGTATTGATCCAAGGGAAATAAAAGCATATGTCCACTAAGTCTGGTACAAGACTGTTCATAGCAACTTTATTGATAATACCTCATCAGTCCATTATCAGGAAAATAAAAACTATAGAATATTCATATAATGAAAAACTACTTAGCAATAAAAAAGAACTTCTGATACACCTAACATGAGCTTCAAGAACATTAGGCTGAGTGAAAGAAACAAGATGCAACATGAGTTCCTACTTACTGAACTGTTACTGGAGGATTACATTTACATGAAATCCTGGAAGAGGTAAAACTAATCCGCAGTGACAGAAGCCAGAACAGCGGCTGCTTTTGTGCATGAATGGGGAAGAAGGGTGGGAACGAGCATAAGGAGAACTTCTGGGATGATGGAAATATTCCATATCTTGGTAGAGGTTTGGGATGCATGTGTGTCTGCGTTTACCAAAACTGATGAAACTGTATTTTTAAGATCTGTTTATTTCACTTTATGTAAATTATATCTAAACGTTAGAGATATTGAGTTTGAGTAAATGCAGGCTTGTGCTGGGTTTTGAGAGGAAGAGGAACTGTGTGTGTGTGTGTGTGTTGCTTATCTTGCAACTGTGGGAGAAACATCATGGTGATTATATAACCATGCACCATGCCCACTTGGGGAAAGAATAAAAAAAGATAGAAGGTACTAAATCAGATATACTCTTACTTTTAAATTTTCCTAAAAAATCCCTTAAAAGCATAAAATGTTTTTGCTAGGAGCCCATAAAGATAAAAATATTGTTTTTTACTTTGATCTAGATCCTTACTTGGCAAGTATCTGAGTGTCAGGTGTAGTAAACATGACCAGGTTTCTCTACATTATGGGGAACAATCGTTCTGTGATCATTTGAAAAATTTAAAAAACCCAAATGTTAACCACTGTAGTCAAGCCCAAAATGTCAGTGTCATCTTATTATCCTGTGACAAAAAAAAAATCACTTTCTTTTGTCTTTGATATTAATTTGATCACCATCATGTAGAGGTGCAAAAACAGAGTTTTACTCAGTCTACTTGCTTTTGTGGCCTATGTAGACAAAACGGTGTTGGTTAAAACCTATGGGTGAAAAAGTTATATTTTGAAGACCCATTCGATTTCCTCTCTTTAGAGTGCTAAGATCCAGTGCTGGCTGTGGAATTATTGGTGTGCTTCCATTGATGCTGTTGGTTTAGCATTAAGGGAAGCATTCAAATGTCTGTGGGAGGACTCAAGAGGGAGCATGGCAACAGATACCATGTGGTTAGTAAAACAAAGCCAAATATTGTGCAGTAGAAATCCACACCCAACCAAAACAGAGCTTTCCACAGAGAAAGTGGGTTTTTTGAGCCTCAGCCGTTAGGTTTAGTCTGATTCTACAAGATATCAAGGAACAATGCTTGGATATGGTCAACTGTGGTGGACATTTGTGGCATTTCTTTCCTAGCTAAAGAAATAAATGTTTTTGGTACTTGCTTACTATTATTACAAGCTCAATTAACTGTGGGTTCTGGTAGTAGAATCAGAATTTCAGTAAGGCAGGAATTTAAAAAGGAAAACAATCAATCAGGACAAAGAGTTTGGTAAGCAAGTTGGTATTGATTGATATTTTTTTAGCAGCCACAAAACTGTGATCCACATTATTCATCATTTGATTATTGTCCATTCATAGAGTGGTGGTATTTGAACCATCTCTGCACTGGGAAGTTGAAGAAAATATAATTGAGAGAATTCTGAGTATACTGGCAATATCTCTGCAAAACCCTAACACGAATTCAATGTTCATTATTATGACAGCACTTTACATTCTTTGTATCATTAGATCCTCCTTGCAACACTACACATTTTATATACCATATACATCTGAGGACATGAGGCCTTAATTGATTTATGTCATGTTCTATATCTAGTAGGTGACAGATTTAGGATTAACCCTAGGATATTTGGATCCAGAAGTCATGATATAGCAGAAAGCAACCACTGAAAATTATAGCATGCCAGTGGTAATTTGGTTGTTCAGTCTGCACACATCCAAAACAATGATTCAATCGATATAGTTTGTCAGAGAGTAATTGGACTACAATAACTGAAATATGATTCAGTGACAAGAGATAAATTAACCAGTCATGTAGATATGTTCTCTTTTCACCCACGGCTATTAGTATTTATAGCAATTTACCTTGCTACAGCTTTTAAAAGTGTTTTCACAAACATTATATTTTGTTTTGAACTTGCCAACAACCATAGGCTGAAAACAGGATGGGCATTATTATTTGTATTATTGTTCCTATTTTATAGATGAGGAAATGGGTTGAGAGAGCTTTAGTACTTCCCAAGATCAAACAACTAGTGAGTGGCAGTTAGAGATGATAATGAGTGAGTTCCACCTTCCTTTTCCCAGGACACCTTTCTGCAAAGGCTATCCACAAATGATCTAGCTGTTTCCGACTCACAGGGATAGAAAACTATATGGATAATCCCCACATTATCACTGATTAAGCAGCTCTAATGAGCTCTAATCTCCAGGAATTATTCTTTCCTCGTTGTCATTAACAATGACAGGAAATGTGGGACTGTTTTTTTATATTCCTCCATTTGCAGCAGAGCAATGTGAGGGGAAAGATCGTTTCAGTTAAAATAAATGTTCATTTGGATATAGTTAGCTCAGGAAAATAACCAAACCAAGCCTGGATTTTTTTTTTTTTGAGGGAATTAAAAAGAGTTTATAGTTCTACTTTAAAGAGAGTTAAGGCAGTAAATATCCTGGCAATGAAAATATTCAATGGGAGATGTTCCTGGCACTGGGAAATAACTTGAAGCTATTTTCATCCTGCCATTTCATTTAGTGTTTCTCTAGTGAGTGGATCATTTAAAACTGTCAGAATTTTGTGAAACCCACTAGGGACAGCCCTTAAAGATCTCTTACTCATAAAATTATAGATCACTATAGCTTTCTTTCTTTTTTTTAATCACTATAGCTTTCTGATAACACAGCAATTATTAAAAAAAAATCCTCAAGCAAGAGGACCCAAAATATAAAACCTTTTTGACTCCAAGGCAAGAACTGAAATTTGTATCTGAAGCCCATCTTTAATAAAGGTCCCTTTCTTACCAATCCTAGCTGAATGACTTAAGCTCCTTTATCATACAAGCCAAATCACTCCCTTCCAAAGGGAAGGGCTTATTTTTTTTTCTCTAATTATTTCTTCACTTTGTAACCTGTCTTGAAGTTCATCTCATTATCATCATCATTATTAAAACCATGTAATGCTGATGGGCAATACAGTGACAGAGAAAGGGAAATAGGGAACAGATTACTTGGATGTAAAAGAATATTTGGTTGGCAAAGACTCTAATTGGTTTTCCCTGAAACATGTACCCCCCCCCCTTGGGGGGGGGTTTATATAGACTGATTTTGTTGATTAGGTCATTCCCAAAGGGAGGACAATTTATGCCAGAGACTCATTAGAGATGTGTGGGAGCACATTCAAGGAGGTTTCTTTAAAGAAATGGAGGACATAGTGAGAGCTATGGAAAAGAAGAAAGACACTGCCGATTAATACAATGTTTCAAAGAAATCATCAAAGACCCAGGACAACGAATGGCTGCAGAGCCGTGATCAGATGTTGGTAGGCACATTGCTGAGAAAGAACTTAAAATCTTCATAACTTGGTGGCAATCACTGTCTTGATTCATTTTTTTTCCCTCCAGAGGTAAATTAACTGATTCTAAACACAAGGATTAATTAGTCTAAATAATGCCACTTACTCCTTGGAAATTACATTGTGCTCTCCTGCTTCCTCTAAAGCAGGGTTTCTCAATCTTGGCCCTATTGACATTTTAAACCAGATAATTTTTTGTTGTGGGGCCTATAGGGTAGGAAGTTTAACAGCATTCCTGGTCTCTACCCACAAGAGGCCTAGTAGCAGCTCCCCAGCTGTGACAACCAAAAATGTCTCCAGACATTGCCGAATGTCCCTTGGAACACAAAATCACCCCCAGGAGGGATATGGAGGAAGAAAATACCAATTGCAAATTATACCAGCCAGTCTATTTTGCATGTGACTGTGTGCTCAATACCACTGGTAGTAATTGCTGCAACATATTGGCTCAATATACTACCCCAGTCACTGGACAAACGTGTTGTTTAGGAGCCTTTGGTTAAAAGCACAAAAACTGAATCCTCTGACAAATGTAAGCAAAAAGAAAACTTATAGGAAATTCAGTTCTAAGAAATGAATCATATGATTGAAGAAAAAAACTAAAGAGCCAGGTATCAGAAAGGGTAGGAACCAATGAAGCTCCTGTCCCTTATAAATTTCCTGTCTTCTAGATCATAAGAAATAATAGATTATCTTAGGACTCATGCATTAGGAAGTCATCTTGAACCTCATTTTCAGTCACTGGGTTTTGAGATTCAAAGTCCAAGAAGAAAGTCTGATAGCCTGTCCTGGCTCACATGACTATCCATTGACCAGGAGCAGATGATGCCTTGGCTATCATTATGTGGATACCTTAATTAATGGGACAAATTAGGTGCCATTACTTCAAGAAGATGTGAATGTATTCTGAGAAGAACAAAACAACCAATATCTATGCATTACATTGTTTCATTGCCTTCAACAGATTGGAGAGTAAGTATATACCATTGTTTATGGATAAGGAATTTGCAATTCAGTGTGTAAGTAACTCCCACCAGGTCACAAAGTTAGTAACTAGCTGAAACAAGATGGAAACTCAGGTGTGTTTGACTTTGAAGTCTCTACTACTTCCTAAATAGCCCATTGTTCTTATTTTTATGGAAGTTCTTAGTCTCTAATTTATTTGATCAATCACGATCAATCAATAAATAGGTGTTTATTGAGGGCTGAAGAGACCCAACTTCTAGATACGATGTGAATGAAATATAAACAGATTTCTAGAGAGTTCCAGCTCAGGGGCACCTGCATTCTAGTTGGAGAGACAAAATTAACAATGAAGAAATGAGAAAATGGGTGCCTGGGTGGCTCAGATGGTTAAGCATCTGCCTTCGGCTCAGGTCATGATCCCAGGGTTCTGGGATCGAGTCCCACATCGGGCTCCCTGCTCCTTGGGAGCCTGCTTCTCCCTCTGCCTCTCTCTCTCTCTCTCTGTCTCTCATGAATAAATAAAAATTAAAAAAAGAAAAAAGAAATGAGAAAATGAAAATGAATATCAAATTCTGAGATGCATATAAGCTAAAAATCAAGGAAAATGTATATTAAGCTACTAATTACACTGACAGCGAAGTTGAAGAAAAATGAGGCTGATCTAAAGTAGATTTATTCGGCAAGATTATGGAAGTGGGACTTGAGGTAAATAATAAGTGACTTTTAAATTTAAATTGACATCAGTCTTACATCAGTCTTGAAGCAAGTATATTAGTTTCCTAGGGCTGTCGTAACAAATTACCAGAAATTTATTCCCTCACAGTTCTGGAGTCCAGAAATCTGAAATCAAGATGTTGCTAGGGCCATGTTCCCACCAGAGGCCTCAGGGAAAATTCTGTTCCTTGCATAATCCAGATGCTGGTGGCTGTCAGCATTCCTTGACTTGTGGTTCCTTCACTCCAGTTTTTGTCTCTTTTGTCACATGGCTTTCTCGTGTGTGTGTGTGTGTGTGTGTGTGAAATCTCCCTCTGCCTCATTCTTATAACGACACATATCATTGGATTTGGGGACCAACCAGATAACCCAGGATGATTGCCTCATCTCAGGATCCTTACTTTAATTATGTCGGCAAAAGACCTCTTCCCCAAATAAGGTAATAGTCACAGGTTCTGGGAATTATGAAATGAACATATCTTTTGGAGCCATCACTGAACCCCCTACACAAAATTTGGTATGCTTGTTGGCTCTGTCCTATAACTCTGAATTTGTTATAATGTAGTAATTACAGCATAGTAATTAAGCTCACAAATCCTGCAATCAGAGAGTGAGTGTTTGATTTACAATTCTGACACATAAAAGCTGTGTGTAATTGGGTTATCATTGACTTCTCAAAGCCTCAGTATCTCATATACAATAGTCATAATAATAATTCTCATCGAGTGTTTATTATGTCCTAATACCTGTGCAGACATTATGTACATCATATTTAATCTTAAAAGAAATGCTTTGAAACAGGTATTATAATTATCTTTATCTTAATGATGAGGAGGCTGAAATGTTAGGTTAAGTAACACTTCCAGAGTCATAAGTATCATCAAACCCATATCTATGAACTATAACTGTCTTAATATTAGGTTATAACAATACATAACTAGAATATTGCCAAAGATATTAAAAAAGATATTGTCAGTGGCTAAGAGCCCCTTAACAAGTAGTCATGATTAAAACTGAACCATAACATAAAATAGCATAAGGAAAGATGCTCCATGTCATATGTCCTTATGATTCTTGATACTATCACAATACCCACCAGAACAGTATTTTCCAAGAACTCACTTTTTGGAAGCCTTGTGGTTTACCAGGTAGTCAAAGTTCATGGGGTGAGGGCATTTGAGAGCAAACATGTAAGGAAGTAGGTGGATAGGCCAAGAGAGAAGGCAATGGGAAAACAGGAGACCCTCTCTCATGTTTATTTTAGTCCTCTTACACATGTTTCAAGTACTTACCACATTCCAGACTCTGCCAAGTGTTTACATGGATTATCTTTACATCTTTGCATCAATCACTGAAGATTGGGGATGTTTAGCTGCCATTTTCTCCTTAGACTTCAGGCCCTACACTGCCAAAACATGAGCAAATAACTGAGGAAAAAAGCAGTAGAGAATTGGGGCTCATGTCAATGTATTTCCCCTTGCTTTATGATCTTTAATCCTCAAGTACTGACCATCTTGGTATTTTTCTACGTCTACAGTTTTTTTTTTTTCTGTATTTTGTCCATATTTTGTAGTTGTTTTCTGTTAGAAAGGTGAGCTTGATATAAACTCTATTTCACAGAGGGAACTAGTAAGGCTCAGAGTAACTACTTAAAGTGAGGTGGCTAACATTACAACCCATCTCTCACTGTAACCCAGAACTTTGATTCCATTATGGAAGTACACTCTTAATCCATTGTTTTCATTGAACTCACTGGTCACTTGCAAACCTCAGAATATAGTGGACATTCTACATTCTAACTGGATATATTTTTTAAATTTTGTTTTATTATGTTATGTTAGTCACCATTCATTACATCATTAGTTTTTGATGTAGTGTTCCATGATTGATTGTTTGCATATAACACCTAGTGCTCCATTCAATACATGCCCTCCTTAATACCCATCACCAGGCTAACCCATCCCCCCACCCCCTCCCCTCTAGAACCCTCAGTTTGTTTCTCAGGGTCCATAGTCTCTCATGGTTTGTC
>NC_138372.1:154555879-154586877 GCF_054177405.1 Leptonychotes weddellii
TTCTTCTTCTTCTTTTTTTTTTTTTTAACATATAATGTATTATTTGTTTCAGAGGTACAGGTCTGTGATTCAACAGTCTTACACAATTCACAGTGCTCACCATAGCACATACCCTCCCCAATGTCTATCACCCAGCTACCCCATCCCTCCCACCCCCCACCTCTCCAGCAACCCTCAGTTTGTTTCCTGAGATTAAGAATTCCTCATATCTAACTGGATATTTTTATGAAATGAATGAGTTAGTGGTTGATTCAAGTCTCTCATAAAATGCAAATACCACTGCAAAATATTATCCAGTGTTTAAAGGACCTTTGCTTCTAACCATTATCTTTTACTTACTTGTTCTATTTTTAAATTACATCAGAATAAAAATAAAGCATATCTACTCAACACAGTAACATATACTTAGTGATAAACATTAGGCTATTCTTAAACAAACATAAGGAATTACTAGGACAACTGAAATAACAAACTTGCAACATGCCAAGAAGGCGCATGTATTGAAAAAGAATGGGAAAAATAATTCTGTATCGTTTACTGCCCCTTTTGTTGAAATAAACTCTGGATGAGCAATTTTTCCTATGAAGAGCTGTGGTTTTGCTGGTGGTTTTTATGAATCCATGCAGCATATAATTGATGGTTTTTCAGTTATGAAGAGAATTACTAATACATACCCAAACACACTTTATGAGGGTGAGAACATTCAAGCACTGGCTAGAAAATTGGGAAATCTCAAATTTACTAAAGACACCAGAGGAAGAATTTGTCTTTTTAAAATTTAACTTATGTACAATTTCCATCATGGTTTAGTTTTTTTTAAGACTTTATTTTTTTAGAGATCTTTTAGGTTCATAGCAATATTGAAAGTAAGGTAGAGAGATTTCCCATATACCCCACCCCCTCATATGCACAGCCTCCCTCATTATCAATATCTCCCACTGCAGTGGTACATCTATTATGATGGATGAACCTACATTAACACATTATAATCACCCAAAGTCCACAGTTTACATTAGAGCTCACTTTTGATGTTGTACATTATATAGGTTTTAACAAACGTATAATGACATGTATCCACTATAGTAGCATCATACAGTGTATTTCCACTGCCCTAAAAATCCCCTGTGCTCCAGTTATTCATCCCTCCCTCCCCAACCCCTGGCGACTCCTGATTGTTTTACTATCTGCATTGTTTTGCCTTTTCCAGAACATCATATAGTTAGAATCAAGAGAAAAAATTAAAAGATTTTATTTATTCATTTAGATAGAGAGAGAGAGAGCAGGGGGAGGGGTAGTGGGAGAGGGAGAGAGAGAGCATCTCAAGCAGACTCCATGCTGAACATGGAGACTGACATGGGGCTCGATCCCAGGACCCTGAGATCACGACCTGAGCCAAAGACCCACCTGAGCAGAAGACCTGAGCTGAAATCAAGAGTCAGATGTCTAACCAAGTGAGCAACCCAGGCGCCCCTCAAGGAAGATTTTTTTTTAAAGATAGGTTTATTTATTTATTTATTTATTTAGAGAGTGCATGAGCAGGAGGTGCAGAGGGAGAGAGAATCTCAACCTGACTCCACACTGAGCATGGAGCTCCATGTGGGGCTTGATCTCACAACCATGAGATTACGACCTGAGCTGAAACCAAGAGTTGGACGCTTAATCAACTGTGCTACCCAGTTTCCCAAGGAAGATTTTAATAGGACTCAGCAAACATTTAGCACTAGACTTGGGAGTAAGGTTAAGCAATCCCCATGAATGCCACTGAGAAGCTCTAAAACATGTTTGCAAATTTTTTATACTTCTCCAGTTGAGAGGTGAGGTCTGTATCCCCTTTCTTTCAATTTAAGTTGACTTAAATGACTCACTTGTCATTAGTACATGTAATAGAAATGACACTTTGTAACTCCCAAAGCTAGGTCAAGAAAAGCCATGCAGTTTCTACATGGTTCTCTTGGAACACCCACCTTTGAAGCCCCAAACAATATGTAAATAATCTACCATCCTGAGGCTCCCATGATGTGAGGAAACTCAAGCAAGAGAGACCATCTGTAGATGCTCCAACTGACAGCCCCAGCTAAGATCCCAGCTGACAGTCAGCACTGACCACCATGCATGTGAATTAAGACACCTCCTGATAATTCCATCCCCAACTGTCCAGTCATCCCCAGCTGCTGAGTTTCTTCAGCTGAGGCCACAGACGTCATGGAACCCTCTCTGAGTTCCTGACCTTCAGAATCTTGAACTTAATAAAACTGTCAAAAAGTTTTGGGGTAGTACTCTAGAAAACAGTATGGAGGTGCCTCAAAAAGTTAAAATTAGAGCTACCCTACAACCAAACAATTGTACTACTAGGTGTTTATCCAAAGGATACAAAGAGTGATTCAAAGGGGCATATGCACCCCAATGTTTATAGCAGCAATGTCCACAATAGCCAAAATATAGAAAGAGCCCAGATGTCCCTTGACAGATGAATGGAGAAAGATGTGGCATATATACATACATACATACATACATATATACGCTGGAATATTAGCCATCAAAAAAATGAAATCTTGCCATTTGCAATGATAAGAATGGAACTAGAGGGTATTATGCTAAGCGAAATAAGTCAGTCAGAGAAAGACAAATACCATATGATTTCACTCATATGTGGAATTTAAGAAACAAAACAGATGAACATAGGGGAAAGGAACGAAAAATAAAATAAGATGAAAACAGAGAGGGATGCAAACCATAAGAAACTCTTAACTATAGGAAACAAACTGAGGGTTGCTGGAGGGGAGATGTGGGGGGATAGGGTAATTGGGTGACGGGCATTAAGGAGGGCACTTGATGTAATGAGCACTGGGTGTTATATGCAACTGACGAATCATCAAATTCTACCCCTGAAACTAATAATGCGGTATATGTTAACTAAATTGAATTTAAATAAAAAATTTAAGAAATTAAAAAAAATTTTAAGAAATAAAGTTTTGGGGTAGTTTGTTATGGAGCAATATAATGGGAACAGTCTCTCTTGTTCCTAACTCTTTTGTTATAATATGATAGGTGCTTAGGGAAGTAATTAAATTACTACAGCACACCAAGGGAACATTTATATCAAGGGTCAGTAAACTTTTAGCAGTAGATCTTCAGTAGAATTTAGCAAATTCCATGAATGCTACAATGAATCAGTGACCAACTTAGGAGCTGACAAACAGAACAAAACAAAAACAAGCCTTAAATATCTGGGTCACAATATTCCCCTCTATCACATATTCTACCAATATCCTCAGTGACTCAAGAATCAATGCAAATGACCCATCCAACTTTACTGAGACATCTTTGCTGTACCAACATTTCACTTTATGTATTCATACCCTTAACTTGTCATTTGGAATCAATCTACACCAATCTCCTCCAGCTTTCACAGCTACCCGCTCTTCCACTTCCTTGTATTTCCTTTTGTTTCTCCAGCTGTCATCTCCTGGCTTCATTTACTTCACTACTGAACCTAGACATCATGGTTAATCATTGCCACTCCTTGAGTACCAACTCTTGCTCCCTCTTATTTTCAAAGCTCCTGCCTCACAAACTAGGAACTATCAACTCACCATCTGCCTTCTCACCTCCTACAATCAGGCTCTAAAGAAAACTGCAGGAAAAGCATCACAATATTATATGAATTGGTGGCACTATGAATATATGATTCTTCAACTTCACAGGACATTAATCTCAGCCAGTTAACTCATCTTTCACTTATCCTTAGCCATGGTCCATTTCCCACCTTCGGCAAATGGTTCAGAGTTCACTCTTTTCTTGCACTTAGCACTCACCCTTCATTCCTCACATGTACTCACCTTCTACATCACCACAGAAGTACATACATTCTCATTTCTATCTCCTGATTTAACCTTTTGTCTCATCTGTATCATCTTTCCTTCCAGATCAGAGGAAGAATTATTTCTGTGTGTATGGATCAAGTCTCCATCTATACCCTTATCCTCTCTCCACTCATCTCCTTGGGGACTAGTTCCATACATGATTTTTTTTCTGTGTATTAAACCATTTTAATTCTACTGGCTCTTTTTCCTCCTACCCTGTTTATCTTAACCCTAACAAATAGTTCTAACTACCATTGTCTCTGAGACCCTCTGTACAAACCCTCCTAGTACTCTTTATTTCCTCCAGATTTAAGGTCCTTATACAGGTCTTCTAATATCACTGTCTCTATTTCACTTCCCATTCATCCCTCATATATTCCCATCAACATCTAAACATGCTATTTTTCTCCAATCTTAAAATATAAACAAACTTCTCTTTACCATACTTGCCCTACAAATTTGCCCAATTTCTTTATACCCATTTATATAAACATTTCTTGGAAGAGTTGTTTCTAATCAGCTTCTCATCACCACTCTTCCACTAAAACTTCTCTTGTCAGATTCACTAATTACTCCCATGCTGTTGAATCCAGTTGCCAATTTTCAGGCCACATCCTGCCATGTTGGTAGCATCTGACATTCTGGACCTCTCTCCTTCTACATATACTTTGTATAGTCAGCCCATAAACTTCCATGTTTTCTTGGTTTTCCTCCTTGTTTCTCCATCTTTCTCTGGCTCTAAGGCTTAGTCAGTAGTCCTCCTCTGATATACTCTTATTGTCTTGTTGATTTCAGCTAGTCACATAGCCTAAGTTCCCTCTGTTGGCCAATGATCCCCAAGTTTTTAGCTCTGGATGAGATCTGTCTCACAAATGCCAGACTCATGTAACAGCCATCTTCATGAAATCTCCTTTTGGATATCTAAGATTTATCCCAATCTTAACATGTCCAAAACTGAATTCTGTACTTCTCTCTGAAACCTGCTCCATCCTTGGCCTTTCCCATCTCAGATACTGATCATTCCACCCTTGAAGTCCCTCTGGCAAAAACTCTTAGAGTAATTCTTGACTGTTCTCTTTCTGTTGTACCTACATATAATTTACAAGTAGAACTTATTGGCTCTACCTTTGAAATATATTCACAATTCAACCAATTCTTATTTCCTCTACTCTTACTTCCCTAGTCTGAGCCATCATTATCTCTTGCCCTAATAATATTTTCACTGGTAACTCTGTATCTGCTTTTGCCTAACCTATAGCCTATTCCAAACATAGAGGCTATAGTGTTTTAGTCCTCTGCTTAAAACCCTGTGATGGCATCCCAGTTCACTTAGAGGAAAAGCCAGAGACAAGACAATGGTCACTGAGCTCTGCCTGACCCTTCATCATCACATCTTAACGCCATTTCTTTCTGCTCCCCTGCATGCCCCCTGTGCTCCAGCTGCACTGACATTTTTGTTGTTCCTCACACTTTTTAGGGACTTTGCACTGGCTGCTTCTTAGGCCTGGAATAACCTTCTGTCAGATACTCACACAACTAACTGTCTAAATTCTTCAAGTCTTTGTTCAAAGCTTATTTTTTTCCCCTTAAGTGTTGGAATTTCCCAGGACTTCATTCTTGCCCTATTTCTTTTTCCTTTCTTCATGCAATGTCTAATGACTCCCAGATATGGATCTCTAGCCTTAACTTCTTTCCTGCATTTTAGTAATTGTGCTAAACATGGAAAGATCTTTTTTTTAATTATGTTATTCTAATCACCATACATTACACCATTAGTTTTTGATGTAGTGTTCCATGATTCATTGTTTGCGTATAACACCCAGTGCTCCATGCAGTACGTGCCCTCTTTAATACACAACACCAGGCTAACTCATCTCCCCACCCCCCTCCCCTCTAGAACCCTCAGTTTGTTTCTCAGAGTACATGGAAAGATCTTTAAGGAGAAGTTTACAATAAATATATATTTTTTAAATCTCGCCCTCTGTTTCTTCTCTATCTTCTGGTGCTGGACCACTGATATCCAATATACCTCCCTTCAATCAATTTATATCTAGCTTATCTAAGTAAGCTCACACTCCTTAATATGGAGAGCTTCTCTCCAGAAGCACTTGAGGCTGTGCATATCAAATGGGAAATCCTTATCCTTGTGGATACGTGATAGTACAGAGGCTACAGAAAGCCATATCATAATCTTGATACATATTCATAGAGCATACATTATTCTCAGGGCTAGTGAAAAATATTGTCATTAAAATATTATTCCTATATGAACACTAACATAGAAGACAAATATTATGTCCATCCTCTGAGAAAAAATAGTTATTTCCTTTTTCTTAGGAGTACTTCTCTGAATAATTAAGAATAATGGACTTAAAAAAAAATAATGGACTTAAGCTATTAGTCTTACCTGGAGTGTTGTGCAGTTACTTTGGAATTGTATGGAATAATACACCTTTGAAATAGCAGAAATAAGTCTCCACAGTGAAAGGATTTTAGGTACCACAATTACGGATGGGAGAGAAAACTATAGTCTGAGTTTTTTCCCACAAAATATAAGACTCAATTCCTGCTCTTGAGCATGTATAATTGAGACCCAGCAAAGATAAAAAATAAGGGCGCCTGGGTGGCTCAGTTGGTTAAGCGACTCCCTTCGGCTCAGGTCATGATCCTGGAGTCCCGGGATCGAGTCCCGCATCGGGCTCCCTGCTCAGCGGGGAGTCTGCTTCTCCCTCTGACCCTCCTCCCTCTCATGTGCTCTCTTTCTCATTCTCTCTCTCTCAAATAAATAAGTAAAAAATCTTTAAAAAAAAAAAAGATAAAAAATAAAACAGCAATAAGATAAAGTCTTAGGAGTCATCCTAGACTTTTCTATCTCTTTCATTCACCCCTCCAGTATGAAGTCATTCAACTCCATTTCTCTGCAATCGCCAGTCTGTCCTCTCCTGCTTACTCCTATTGCTGCCGTCTTGTCCCGAATGCCCCTCAATCATCCTTGAAACACTGCAATGGTGTTGAATATCCTTCCCTCTTTTTCCAGTTTCATCTGCTCTAATCTATTCTCCACAAAGACCCCAAAATAATTTTTCTAAAATGAAAATCAATCACATCAAACTCTCTTCAAAGATTTCTCTTTATGTACAATGTAGACCCGAACAGCCCTGGTGCTCTGCTTCATAGACTGTAGAACTGGTGGGCTTCTCCTCATGTGACTAACTATTCACATTCTACCATTCCATCTAGATATCCCTTTCTTCTTCTCTCTCCAGCCACATCACTCTGACTTATTTTTCATGGTCCATATCAAACATCCCTCCTTTTCTGGCACCAGTTTCCCACCCTGACTTGCTTTGTACTCTTATGGAATCCAATATCTATCTTTATTATAGTAAATATTACTCAATTCTACTATCATATGTGATTTTATTTTTCCTCTTCTGGATTGAGAGCTACATGAATTTAGGGACTACAGTTTTCATTTCTGTTCAAGTAGTGCTTAATACTGTAATAGCCTGATAAATATAGAGTCTATATCTAATTTTTTAAGTAAGGAAAGGCAAGAAGGCAGGAAAGAACAAAGGATGAAAGGAAACAAAGAAGGGGAAAAAAGGAAAGAAGGAAGGAAGGGAGGGAGGAGAGGAAGAAAAAAGGACCAAGAGCTGTGGAAAATGTTTTGTTTAGGAAGTAATCATGGGAATGAAATTTCTGTCTTTTCTAATCTGGGCTTTTCTTTCTGCAGATATTTTAGGCTCTTGTCACTTTACTACTTTGGAATGAGGATATTTATTTGGATAGTAGTGAAGCTGCAAAAATTCTTTGGCTTTAGTGGTTGTGGTTATTTCTTTCTAAACCCATAGAAGAGGAACTACAGCTAGCTGCTGCCCGTGGTGTCAGCGACACTGTTTGAAGTCCCTGGTGAGGAGACAGCTGGATGCCACAGTGGCAATTTGGGGGCCACAAAGAATTGTTAGCTGAACTTGATGTTCTAGTTGGCAAGTTTAACTCATATTCTACTCCCACATAATTGGATAGTGTTATGATCACATCATACCACCAGCCCCGCCTTTATTATAGAGGGGCTTTCTCATGATAAGAAGGCATGGTAGCTTCCTCACAATTATAATTTTGGCTTGACCAGCTTCCCTTCCTCTTAGACTCAAAAATGAATTGACCATGGAAGTACTGGCATGTTTGAGAAATTAATTTCAGTTGGATTTTTTCCCCCAGGTTTGATATAACTAGCTTCATATCTGCTTAAGGAAGGAACCATTTACTTCCCAACTTCAGCTTCTTGCTCTTGGAGCATTGTCAGTTGAGAATCATTTCATTGTCAGAAGTATCTTAGTGATCTGAAATATGTAGAAATAACACTATTTCCTATTTTAGAGTAAGGAAGCTTAAAGAAATCTTGAAGGTTGCCTCATTCAAGTTCCCTATTTTACTATTAAGGGACCTGGAAAGGAGAGAGGTTTAGGGACCTGCCCACCATCACACATTAATTACCAGAAGAGCTAAGATTAATTTTGTCATGCCAGTGCTGTTTTGGTTCATTGTGTTACAGACCAAACTTGTTTAAAGCACTAAATGTTTTTCTTTTTTTTCTGAAAATGTGAGAATAGTACCTGCCCATTGTAGAGAAATAGTAACATACCCAGAGAATGTTGATTAAAAGAATGAAGCCAGTTTTGAAGGTGGGTCCAGTGACATGAAACAGTTTCATCCTTAGCCCAGTTCTGTTCAACATTATTGGCATTATCTTGGATGAAGGCATAGAAGGTATGCTTACCAAATATATCAAAGATACTAACTTGGGAGATAGAAGTAATGTTGTGGTTTGCTCTAAGTGAGGAATCAAATAATGGTTAGTGAGCATCTACTATGAGCCAGGTATAAATTAATCCCCAAACCAGTCCTATAGGGTGGATATCCTGTATCGGTCATACCCCACTCAGGAAACAAAAATCACACCAGGTATTTTGATGGGAAGAATATTGGGAAATGGTAAATCTGGGATTGGAATTCTGAAATAGCAAAACAGGAAGCTCTGAGGTAACACAAAAAGCAGCTCCCATCCCTAGGCTAGGGGAATAAAAGGAAGGGGTTAGGGTTTTCAGGATCTAGAAACTCAAAAGAGAGGTCTCACAGAGCCAGATCTACACCTCTGAGGAGAAGAAACTAACTTGTTGGCATTGTATTTAAGAGCTTACAGGAATCCCTAAGAAGCTAAAGACTCAGGGTTATGAGGAGACGGTGACACCTGGTTGATGTTGATCCTTCAAGAGCTTTGAACATTATATCAAAAACTAATGATGTACTATAACTTGGCTAATTGAATTAAAAAAAAAAAAAGACCTCAGAGAGGTCGCACAGACTTAGGGCTCAGACCTCCCAGCAGGGGGCATTGTCTGGCTGCTGCTGGTAGCTCTGAGGGGATGCAGTGAGGCTGGTTCTGAGAGTGTCAAGGAAGACCAAAACCAACTGCTGCTGTTGGGAGGAGGGTTATTGCTGGTGTGATGCTGAATGGAATGGCAAGCTCAAGGAGGAAGCCCTCTCCCCTCTTCCTGCCTTTTAGTCCCCTCTAGTGTCCCCTACAGACAAAACCTAACAGGAAAAGAAAGAAAGGAAGGAAGGGAGGGAGGGAGGGAGGAAGGAAGGAAGGAAGGGAGGGAGGGAGAGAGAGAAATGAAAAGAAAGAAAGAGAAAAAAAGAAGAAAAAAGAAAAAATAGGAATTCAATAAACAAAGGAAAATTAAGTTTTCAGTCTCAGCCCCATATCGCAACATAAAATATAGAAGGAAAAGATTTTGTCATTCGCTTAGACTTTCAACAGACGTTTGTTGAGCACCTACCACGTGCCAGGAATCACCCTACTCCCTGTACTATACCTCAGTTTCCTATTCTATGAAATGGGGAGTATCATGCCTACCTCAGAGAGATAAAGAGTAAAGGAGAGAAAGTATTTGAGGACTTCACACAGTGCCTAATAATAATTATCTACTGCAGCACGTGAAAATGGCAAGTCCTCAATGTTCATCAAATACTGATGATATTCAAGGTACAGTAAACCTTGATTTTATTCCACCATAGTGTTTGAAATGGTGTGGTTTTGAATTTCAATAGATGGAGAATACACTCTCCAGGTTTCACAGTCTCCACTTCTCTACATTGCTTACACCTTACTATTTCACACATGTATGTCTAGCTCCCAGTCTTTGAGTTTTGAAGATCTGTTCTAGAATGTGATTCTTTACTCATCTCCTCTCTCTCAGGTAACTAATTCCATATTTTAGCAACTTTGGTTATTGATTTTTAAAATTCCTTCTAGCTCCATGTTTATCCTTTTCATGCAGTGAAAAACTAAGGAGTGTTTCTACTCTCTTTAGTAGAATAAACCAAAATCCACAAGTAAAAGTTCTTTTGGTACTAATTTTTGAAAGTTTAGAGGTAAAGAAGGAGACAAATGATGACTACTACTTTTTTTAAAGTATTTTTAAGCATGAGTTTTACATGATCAGATTTGGGTATGGTAGTGGCTTTGGGGAATTAAATCCATTTCAAGGATTTTTTTTTAGAAGTGTACTCTTTTTAATCTTTGCCATATTGTCAATTAGTATTGGAATACCCCCTGGCCCAAATACATCATTTCTATGTTGATTTATTTGGGAGTTGATCTCTCTAAATACTTGGCCACTGAAATCATGCTAATAAAGGACTGTATTGAAATGTTCTGTTCTGTACTTTTTGAGGTTTTTTGTTAGTTATTTTTATTTAGGAAACATTTTCTAGAGCAATGAACCATAGAATAATCAAGTGACCTGCGTTTTTCATGAAAAATAAAATGCTTCCAGATGGTGTTAGACACGTGGAAAAGGATGTGTTGTTCAGCCTACCCAGAATGTTCCTAAATAGCCAATTCTGGTTTTTGTAAGGCAGTGTTTCCAAAGTTGCTACCTATTTCAAGCATAATGGGGACAGGCTTATAGGGTATGAGTGGCTAAGTATTGGGAACAGCTGGAACTAACTAGATGCTGTTAACATAACAGATTAAACAGATCTATGAGAGAAGAATCCTGCTGTAAGAATGGGTTAACCAGTCCATAAATCAAGTCATGGGGGGAATCGGGTGTAAACCTTAGTTCTGAGATGCCCGTACCATAAGAAGTCCCTATTTACCTTATAGAGGTTTCTGCAATCTTGAGCCACCTCTTGGATACTCAGAACAATCTCTCTTCTGCAACTCTACTGGTCACAATGTGCAAAAATAACTTTTCATGAAAACAAAATAAAACTCATATAATCAGGAATTGAAGGAATGGGTGAATCCAATGGTCTGAAATGCTCTAAGTATACATTAAGTCTTGCATCTTTAAATCAGTTTACTTGTCCCAATTCCTTAAAGCCCACACCCTGTTGCAGAGAGAGGGGGCCCTGGACATTTTCCCCATTGTCTCTATCCTAATGGTTTGCCTCCTTCCAATTATTCCAATTTACTCTGATTCCTGATGGATATCTGATCTTTTCAACACTTGCTTCTTGTTTATACCCTCACTTTACTCCTTGGACTTCATCCTGGGAACTTCTCTGACTTTTACCTGTGCTTTATCTTCCTCCAACTCGCACTGCATATTTTTATTCCAGGCCATTCTGAGGAAGTACTTCATTTAGCCCTGCCCTGCCCCTAGGACCGATGTTCTACACTGAGGTTCCCATGGTCATATTCCTCCCAGGTTAGCTTTGGCAGTATAAATGAGTTAACCTTTTCACTATGAATGTCACTTTCACTATGAATGCCACTTTCAGGCCAGGAGCACACCACACTTTTCTAAGCCCAAACCTATAGAGTCATCTATAGAAACTCCTTTGCAATGCTCCTGCTGGCAAAGATCTCCTCGGGTCAGGCTGCTTCATGTCACTATCTGTAGGTCACTTCCTTATAGATCAGTCATTTTGGTCTGTTGTTCTGGGTCACTCTGTGGGCAATTTGCAGTCTTCATGGTATCCTCTGTTATCTTTAGTTCTCTGTATACTTCATGCATTATTTTACAGAAAGAAATTAGTAACTACGTCTTTAATGGTCACTGATTTGAATATTCAATAGAAAGAAAGAACTCTGTTGAGCAGCTTCTTACCAATCTGCACATCCATTTCTTTCAGATGATCCAACCACTTTTAGAAGCAGATTCCTTGCATCCTCAAAGAAATATTTCCCAACTTTCCAAATTCAGTATTCATTTTCTCAGGTCACCATCATTATCAGCTTCTTTTTCCCAAGTGAATGACCATGCAACTCAAATTTGCATACCTGTCTTAGTCCATTTAGGGTGCTATAGTAAAATACTATAAAGTAGGTGGCTTATAAAAAACAGAAATTCATATCTTCCAGTTCTGGAGGCTATGAAGTTCAAGATCAAGGTGCCAGAAGATTTAGTGTCTACCAAGAGTCTGCTTCCTTATAAATGATTGTCATTCACTATGTCCTCACATGGTGAAAGGGTTAAGGGATCACTTTGGGCCTGATCCCATTCATGAGGGCTTCACACTGATGACCTACATACCTCCTAAAGCCCCACTCCAAATACAATGGCACTGGCAGTTAGGTTTCAACATATGAATTTTAGAGGGCACAAACATTCAGACTATAGCAGTATAGTCTTCCATTCACTTTAGAATATAATTTAAGAAGGAAGAAAGACGAAGAAAGAGCCTATGACTATCATCCAGTTCATACAGTGGGGTACGGTAGACAGAGAATACTGCCTGGTCCTTGGTGAAGCAGCAGCCTCAATGCAGTCTTTCTTATTCTAGTCAAAGTACCCCCTTTGGGAATCTTTTTGCACATTGCATGTGGCCCAGGTGGGGCTGTCAATTATTTCCTCTAGGCCTCAGCACAAGGATGTCCTTCCTGAGACTGGACCAATCATAATACCCTTCCTAACAATAATCATCCCAAGGGGTAAATCTGTAACCCAAGTAAGTCAACTCAGGATTCTTTCATAGGATTGTTAAATGACCCCTGGGAAAAACTTTCCTTCTGTTGATAGTGATGCTTTGCTAATACTGCTAGATTGGAGGTTAAGAAGTTGGTTGCTAGTTATCATTTTCAATAACAGTCAAATAAACTCAAGCAGAGACAATCAGAGATTAAATATAAATGAAGTCAAAGAGAGAGAGTCCTGATGAGCTGAGTTTCTTGACACCATGCCCTATTCCCTGTAGCTCTTTGATTCTCTGTGCTAATCTAATATTCTTCCTAGGCATATGAGCCAAAAAACCCCTCTGTTAAATTTAAATTTGTTTGAATTGAGTGTCTGGTACTTGAAATTCAACATCTTGCCCATCATGACATGTGATGATTTTGGGGTGTGTTGGTAGAAGAGCGGAAATAACTATCGACCGAAATGCATATGCAAGACTTCATCATTGTGGTTTCATGATAGACCTCTTACATGATAGTTCAGGACTCCCAAAGAAAGTGTTCCAGTGAGTAAGGAGGAAGTCAGATGATCTTTTAAGACCTAGCTTTGGAAGTCACATAATATTTCTGCCATATTCCACTGGTGGATGTAGTGCAAGCCCATCCAGATGCAAGGAGAGGGGACATAGACTTCACTTCTCAATAGGAAGAATGTCAGAGATTTGCAGCCATACCTGAAAACTGCCATAGCTAGTGAGTAGAAAGGGTACTATCACAGGAATGGCTTTGAAGCCATATATATATATATGAATGTGTGTGTGTGTTTAATCACAAGATAGCATTAGCAGCAAGATGACATATCTTATTTTTTGTAGCAAATTAAAATACTTGAAGTGCCTAACTCCTGGGCTAGGGGTGGGATTCAGGGTGCTATCTATACAGATAGGATAAGAATGGGAGAAGAAGTCTAGTAGAAAGAGTTGAAAGACATGAGTTGAATAAGAGGTTGGCAAATGCTAAAGCCGAAGTTTCAGATAATCTAACTTACCCAGATTTATCTCTAGCAATAAGATTCTGCTTTCCACATCCCTGATTCATTTAGTCTCTGCTGGAATATATAGAGATAACATCCATGGGCAGAATACAGAAAGCAATTCCATGTGGTACAACCAGTGAGAGATGGCTGAGGTTCTCTGGGCAAGTTCAGCCAAGACAGCTTGAAAAATAAATGAGAAATGGTAGAATACTTTAACCATCCTTATGTAACCCCAGCATAGGTTGCTTGATTCACTCCTATATTCTGAATAACACCCCACTGTTTCCTATATACTATTTGAGGACATGAGTTTTTGTGTAAGATCCAAGCTACAGACAGCTTCTCCACTCTCAGTTGTTGCTACTTACCACTAGTTACTCAATCTCGGGCATTGATGTGCATTGTGGAAAACTCCTCCCACACTTCTTTTTTTAAAAATATGGTACGTTATCAGTGTGATGGCTTCTGACAAGAGGAAGTGTGGGGATAGCTGTATCATCATCACTGAAAGTGATTAAGAATGAAGACTCAAATTCAAATCTCAGCTCCAACTTTTACTTACTGTGTAACCATGGCCAAGGGATGTAATCTCTTTGGCCCTCAGCTTCCACGGAAAAAAAATTGACATAATGAAAGCACTTCCTTCTTATGCTTGTTGTGGAAGAAGGTGACACATATAAATAGATGAGGACAGTGATCATCACAAATGAAAGCATCCAGTAAGTATTAGGTTTAGTGCTTGCTGCCCTGTTCCATGTGTGAACGAACTTCTAAAGCATGTCTGATATGAAGTTCCTATGTGTATTAGACTTTCTTGTGAATTTGAGGGTAGCATAAGAAATTAATAAGATAGTAAATAGACAATCACGTATACCTCTGTACTATACCATTATTTCTCCCCAAGTCCCATTCTCTTGTAAGTAGTCACTGCTTGTCATCATGGTTATGGGTCTACTCATCTCAAACTTCAGACTCTTTTCTCTCCCCAAGTATCAAATCAATGACTCCTAAGTTACCTCTCTCTCTCTCTCCCCCCACCTCCTCTCTCCATTTTCAATGCAGAAAAAACAAAATAAAACAAAGTAAAAAAAAAAAAACAAAAATCCAATTAACATTAGAAGAACATCTCCATGTAAGTAAAACACCAACTTGCTTCATTAGGTAGAGAAGGTAACCTTGTGCTTTCCAGCACAAATGAGATTTCCATAACTGAAAGGCCCATTAGCATTTCCCCAAACTAAGCAGGAGTTTACTACTTGTGGTGAATACTGTTACTACCCTTGATTGTAGAAACTGGCAGTTTTAAAAAAATACCAATGTTTGATCTTTTATTTCTTTAGAAATTGGAAAATATAAGAAAGAGAAAAAAGGAAGTTTTATTACTACTAAAATCATTCTTCAAAATGTGGAGAAGAAACTATCCATATTTTCTTGGACTTTAGAGATTATTATGAGCTTTGTAGTTTAAGAGACCAGAATTTGAATAACTGGCTCTGTTATGGATGAGTCATGTATTTTGATGCAAATCCTTTCCTCCTGCCCTGACTCAGTTTCTGCTTCTGGGGGTAATAATTCTGACTTCACCGATTTGTTTTGATAATTAAATAATATAATATGTGTAAGTAACTATCTTGCAGGAGATACTCATGTTAGTCTTCCTTTTCCCCCAAAAGGGAGAATTGGTTTTATTTTCTGCCCCTCCAATCTACATGTTAATGGATCATACTTAGCTTTGTCTCAAATTTAAATTACAGTCACAGTAAGTATGATTGTGCCCAATCAACACAATGATCATTCATTCTACTAAGAACATCTTAAAAAGAGAAATACTTCAGGGAAACAGATCCAAGATTCATCCAAATAAGATTTCTGAACATTTGACATGGGATTTCAAGACTACAATATTAAGGATATTCAAGAGTATTCACATTCTCCTTAAAACTCTTTAAGGGTGGTTTGCTATGCTTTGACATCAGTAAAGTTTAGAAGAAATGTCCTATATTGCAGGTAATAATCATTAACTCGAGTTTTCAGTAGAAATTCCATGTGTATTCCTTAAGTATCCAAAAGTTTTCTTTAATCCTAGTTGTGTGAAATTTAGCAAAAGTTCTGGAAATCATAAATGGTTATTGAATGATTTATTTTTTTTTATTTAAACACTCTCACAGAGTGTCCTCAGTATTAGAATATAGTGAATCAGAATAGAGTTCTTGGAACAAAGAGAATTGAGTTGGCATCTCATCTCTACTACTCACTGGCTATGTAACAGTGAACCAGTTTTATAGCCTTTCCAAGTTTTAGTTTTTGTATTTATCAATCAGATAGTGTACTACTGCCTACTTGTTAGGGTTGTTAGGATGATGTGAGATCATGCACTAAGCACACGCTTGGGAATATTAAATACATCTCCTCCTTCTTCTCCCTTTCCTTCTTCTTCAATCATCTTTCCAAATGGCAAGGACTTCATTATTTATTTTGACCCATACAATGGGTCATAATTTAATTTATGATTATTTCTTAAGGGAAGTTGATCTGGCCTACATGTGGTATTCCAAGGAGTAATAGGATGAAGGAATTTTGTATAAGGAGTAGATAATTTTTTATGCTCTATTATGGTCAGTTTCTCTGTTAAAATGCATAATTCTGCCATTCTTTTTAAGGAGGGTGATAATGTCATGTTGCTTTGATTTTAATGAGATCTGTCCAGAAGGTAGAACCCTTTGAGGGCTTCTTTATGAAACACCAGCCCCAGCTGTTTTATATTCTGCAGGTGCTATGTAAATGTAAAATATTAATCTTTTACTATCTAGTAAAAGAGATGAAATAAGATTTTTGTTACTGCTTGTTTCATAGGCTGCAAATAAGACTGGGTCATTGTCCTCTTGATTATTCAGCTGCAAAGTTTCTTTGCTTTAAATAACTGCCAGGAATGCTGTCATATTCATAATAAGAGTTAGCAGAGTTAACATTTAGAGAGAGCTTTTTAGGTACCAGGAGCAATACTAAGCTCTCTTCATGTGCTGTCTTCTCTAATCCTCACAAAATCCTCCAAAATGAATAAGAGTCTTAGTTGCAGATAAAGAAACCAGCATTTTAAAACATGAAAGGTCTAACTTTGTAATACAGAGCTAGCAGGTGGCTGAGTGCAGAATTGAATCAAGTTGTTTAAGAACAACGTCATCTGTCCAATGCTAACTCAAGAAGGGTCAAAAAACCATTTTCTAATGAACCATCATTCAAAATAGACAAAAATAATTCCATAAAATAAATTATAAGATATGAAGATGGAGAAAAAGAATAGGGCATGTCTGGTAGGGTGCATTAGAAAAGTATTTATGAAGACATTGGCTATTGATGGGAGGCAGAATGAGGCAGGATCACTTAAATAGAGGGGACAATTCAAACAAATGAGTGGAGGCAAGACAGACTGACAGCAAATTATCTGGTATGACTAGACTCCAGGGCTTTAAATGTAGCTGTGTGCAGAGGTTTGACAAAGAATGAAAATGAATAGGGCTGGTGTGTGCAAGAGTCATAGGGAATGATGGAGTCTGCAGAGAGCTGGAGAAGATGTGGCTATCCAAAGGGGACAGCGGCTGCTTGGTGATACCTGAGAACATTGTCACTCAAGAGTAAAGACCTAGTGTTGCCAGAAATTCTGAATTTTTCAAGATAGGCAGAAATCTAGATTTTCATGTGCTCCCTTATGATTTTTAAGTATTGACAACTCATACAACATTTTCTATAGTATCAACTCATTCAAAATATTTTAGAAGCAACCTAGTCTAGAGACGGTCAGTTTGCTTTCCCGAACTTGAGTATGAGAAAATGAAAAGTCAGTTCGTCCAGACTGTAGAGGACACTGAATGCCAAGCTAAAGACTGATCTTAAATTGTGAGGCACAGAGAAGCAGCACTTGAAGGCTCTTCAGCAGGATGGGTATGAAGGGTACTGTTGGAGAATGATTGACTTGACAGCAGTCCACAAATGGTTTGTGGATGAGAGAAAGAGCCATCAAGATGGCCCTGTTCGCAGATATTACATTCATTGTGGTAGCTGAATGAAATTGAAACATAAATAACTGATTTGTCAAATAACAGCTTCCTATCAGCATTATCACCTATTTAATTCTACTTGTCAGAGTACATTAGCAAAAAAAAAAAGGCGGGGGAGTGGGGGGAGGAGGGAAGAAACTTACCTAATTGTGGGACATCTCACTTTGAAAGATCCTTCCTAAATGTAAACATGGCTTATCAAAGAACATGGATGCCCTTGATCTCCAAAGTCCTATGATGCATTCTGTACCTCCTCATCTTCCCTTGGCTTGATGTACCTTCACAGTTGGACTCTCCTCTCAAGTCACATCTTGGCATTATTATCCCAGCCAGATTGTGAAAATTGATCAGGGAGAGGTCCATTCTCTCTACTTAGCACTCCCTATGAAAAACTGAGATACGCAAACAATGAATCATGGAACACTACATCAAAAACTAATGATGTAATGTATGGTGATTAACATAACATAATAATAAAATAAATAAATAAATAAATAAAACAAAAAAACCCTGAGATACAAGAAAGAAAAAAAAGAGCCCACACCAAAGTACCCCACACATGGATAGGATGAGATTTTAAAGTCAGGCCCAGAAAGTTTAAGCATTTCTTTAAAATGGAACAGGTCAGTTTTGTTTATACAATTTTACATCTTATTGAGTGTCTACATTGTGCCAGGCACTGTGAGAAATTAAAATATAAATAAGACAAAAACCCTGCTTCACAAGGAGCATACAGTTTAATTATTTGATTGTTTATTGATGACATTATGATATGGGAATAAAGTAGTACAATGCAAGGTAAGAAGTGATACATTATATGATGGAAACTAGATAAAGTCCTAGTCCTGTGCCTTTCAGTGGATGGAGAGATTAAACTTATTTAGGGGAATTAGGGAAAGTTTTAAGTAAGAAGAGATATTTAAGATAGGCTTTGAAAAAGAATTAGGGGTATTATGAGAAGAAATGCTGTGGGGGTAACAGCATTCCCAATAGAAAGAGGAGCATAAGCGTGAGGTCAGAGGAGGGAATGTTTGGGGAATGTTCAGCTTGTCAGGAACATCGGGGAAGTGATGAATAGTATTGGGAAATAAGTTGCAAAGATAGAGTGGAGCCCTAAAGTATACTCAAATATTTTGATTTTGCCAACGTGGAGAAAACCTTAAATTACTCTCTTCAGAAAAGTGATACAAGAGAGGCTGGACTTTGGGAATATTATCCCCATGCTAACTCTAATAGGGTTTTCCAAGGTGTGTTGTAAGTACCATTGGTGGTATACAAGATGATCTCAGGTGGTTCATGAATGAACATTTACTTAATAGATCCATATCTATTTTAATGTAAGCCCACAGAGTTACCAGGGTATTTATATGTAAAAATAAGAATTGAGAAAAATGAGATCTCCACAACTGAATGGCTAGGTTCTAAAGATTTCGGAATGCAAAGAACCCTGAAATTCAGCATCTCTGCCCTCCCCCCATCCAGAACCACTCCCATTTGTGTCCCCTTACCTGAAGAAATAGTTTCTTTCTTGCAAAGGAAAATGGTTTCTCTCTTTCCAGAAAAATATACGATTTTCCCTCAGGTCCCATCCCTTATTGTGGTTTGGCATGCCTTCATGGACCTTCCAGTTTATTGGGACAGATGTGCATTAAACAAAGAAGTTCGAAGGAAATGTAAAATGGTCACAAAATAAGACATACCAGGGAATGGTACATGGTGATTTCAGGTATAGGAAAAATTGTCTCAGTCATAGAGACAGGGAAATGTTTCTTGAGGAAGTGACCTTGAACTGAGGTCTGAAATCTGAGGATTGAACAGAAATGTGGGAAGCGGATCTGGAAGAGACTTACTTGTAGGGAAAATAGCCAGCAAAAGCCCTGATGAAGAGCCAGGATAATTAAAAACTAGGAGATGTTTGGGAGGATGGGTTGGCCTGGTGGTGGGTATTGAGGAGGGCACGTTCTGCATGGAGCACTGGGTGTTAAGCACAAACGATGAATCATGGAACACTTCATCTAGAACTAATGATGTAATGTATGGGGATTAACATAAGAATAAAAAAAAAATAAAAAATAAAAACTAGGAGATGTTCACTGTGTTTGGAGTGGAACAAGCAAGAGAGTGTGTTGGGAAAACTGAAGAGGTAGATGGGTAGAACATGCCCACACAGGGCTTAAAGACTATATTAAGAGTTTTCTACTGCTCATTTTAAAAATTAATTTTTGGTTAATTTTAATTTTTAAAATTTAGCAGCAATATTTTATTAATTCTTTATTGTATGGTTTACTTCTACTTATGGTTTTCTCTTTGTGATAGTGAAAAAGTTGTTTTAAATAAATTAATGACATTAAAATGATGAATCTATTTAAATAAAAATGTGGGTTCACAAAATCCCTGTGGGTGGCATATGAATGACTGATATTTGGGAAACATGAAACTGTGGCTTAACTGTTTGGTCAAACAGTTACACGTCACAACTGTAGGACCAAAAGCCTGGAGAATATATCACACCAGGCCAGTTCTAATATTGAAGACTGTTTATTCCAGGCCAAACTCTGTTACAATCTTTTCCGAACAACGTTTTCTGCCCTTTGGTGAAGTGAACTCATATTAGACTCTTGTGTTCCAAGTACAATGGTATATCTTATTTTGTTTAGACACAATGGCCAACGTGCACCATGGTGGTCATCAATAGCTCAGCTCTTCCAAAGTATGAACTTTGGCCATTGTTCACATGGAATAAGATAGGAGATCAGGGACCAGAACAACAGTGATCCAGACATCATCATATTGATTATCTGTTTCTGAATCATGGGCACATTTGGCCATCTCTACCATCCACCTACTGCCATTCAAACCAAATTTCATCTTGAAAAAGGATGGCCCATAGAAAAGACATCTGGCTCTGCTCGTTAATTATGGAGAGCTCCTTTAAGAAATAATATTTAGTTTTGGGAAGAAACTTCATTTGGTTTCTAAGATTCAAATGATGTGGTCATTTAGGCTAAGAAGCAAAATATGTTTCCTGTTTTAAAAAAGTGGAGCAGAAGAGAGAGTTCTTTGAGATTTTTTTCCTCTATGAAGAATTTAGATCACTTATCACATGCATTATGATGCAGACACAACCAGAGTCCTGTGGCAGGAAGGGACTAGCAATTGGTTTTTCCCAGGAGCAGTCTTTTGTCCTGGAGTAGAGAGAGCTCTAGCTTTATCAGAGTGTCAATTATTTAATTCTTCTATTTTAGACTCCTTTTTCTTAAACAGGAAATTTCTGGGATATAATTGCATCCAATATAGTATGTAACCAGGAAAAGACACACTAGTAATGTGTGATGACAAAGAAACATTTCTTTGTAACAATGTGAAATAAGATTAATGAAGCAGATGACTAATATTAAAAAAAGAATTGTCTAACTGGAGAAATCACTGCCTTTTGCCTTAATTCATAAGCTCTCCTAGTGAATTAAAAAGAGACCCTAATGTTCTAAATCTCTGTTTACAAACAACTATGCATCCAACAAAACAAAACGATAGGGATATTTCTATGCTGTTCCATTTGGATGCAAGCATACTGAATTTTCTCCAGGCCTCTTCACTTCACTGTGTCGGAGAGCCAGTCTATAAAAACCATTTGACTATTGGGCTGACCTAACCAAGGAGGAGACCTGCACCCCCATCTCCACTTCTTCATCCTGACTCCCCTTGCAGGAGGCAATATACATTTCATGGTCTGATTTTGCCTATGTTCTGGAAGCTGCTCAAAGGGAGAAGCATTAGCATTAAATGGACAGCTGACATTATGGAAGATGATTTCCTTTGGCTGTTTTGAATACAGAATAAGGTTAGTGCCATTTTTAAGGGTTACAATGATCAACATGCACTTTGGCACCGGGAATGCCTGGATCAGTGGATCTAAATCCTGGTTCATCCAAATCCTAATTTCCCCACTTATTAGCTGTATGATTATGAGTAACATACTTAGCATCTCTGAGTCTTTGTGTTTTCCATTCATAAAAACACAAGTCATTGCTCCCTTCCAACCTTTTTCTGAAATTTAAATGGAGTAAAATGATGAATAAGTAGCTAGGAAAATTTTGGAACATTATAGTTGTATAACAATAGTTATTGTTTCAATTTAAAAGTGTTTCCTAAATTCTGAGTTTTTCATTTCTGATAATAATAATTTAGTTCTATATTCTCAACAGCACCTGACGAAGTGCTTTTGCACAAAATTATGGTTCAATAAGCATTTGTTGCATTCAATTCAATTCCCAAGTCTGAATGAGCAATAAAACTGACACACTGGCAAGGCTCAGATTGTTCACATGTGTTCGTTCGAAATGGTCTAAGAGGAGAGAGAAGCCAGGCCTTTAAAAACAGCACTTTGGAAACTATCCAGCAATCAGCTTCACTTATCTTGCAGAAAAGCACAAGGAAGACTTTGTTTCTGAGCTTTTCGGTAGCCTTCATTAAAACCAATGTCCAGAGAGGCTGGTCAAGAGTCTGTTCTGTAGAGCAACTGGTTCTTGTAAGTCTAATTTATTTTTTATCCTGATTAAAAAAGGCAGAGTCAAGAAAAATACTCTCTTTCAATGAAATAATAATCAATACAAAGTGTTACCATAAATAAATTAAAATAATGGTTGTTATAGATTTTTAAAAAATGAACAGAACATATATATCTAAACAAGTATATTAGGACTGATGCAGAGTAAATACTTGAATGCTTTAGGGGCTGGTAGGAACCAAATGGTGTTCTCAAAATGGATTATTTGAAGAGGGTTTAACAGAATGTAGGAAAACCACAGGTTGATAACAAAATGTCCCTAGGATAGTAACATCAAAGTGCTGTTATCACCTTAAGCCAGTGGTAATGGGAAGCTGGAATGAGTCATGTGGAGAGGGGTACCTTGACCAGAGCTGTGAGTTTCAGTTGAGGGATATAGTCAATCTCTCAACAACCATTCAAGAAAATGGTTCAGTCAGAGGGGAATACCCTAATCTAACTTACCTTCCTCTAATTTCTGCCAGTGTTCCCATTTGGAGCCAGATGGCAAAGATACCCATTGATGTAATCTATATAAGGGCTCAGAGTAGGGAGGAGAAAATGGGGTGTAGGCTTGGAGGGGCAAACTGACTGAATCACCCTTCAAACTGGTCTTACTGTAAATGAATACAAAGTGGCTTGAGGGGATGCTATAGACTGAATGTTTTCATCCCCCCAAAATTCATTTGTTGAAACCTAACCTCCAACGTGCTGGTATTTTTCAATGTAAAAGTGAGGCCTTTGGGAGGTGATCGGGTCATGTGAGGATTAATGCTCTTATAGAAGAGACCCCAGAGAGCTCCCTTGGCCCCTTCCACCATGTGAGGACACAGAGAGGAGATGGCCATTTATGAACCAGGAAGCAGGCTCTCACTGCCTCTTCCTGCCTGCCTTCATCTGGAACTTCCCAGCCTCCAGAACTATGAGAAATGAATGTTTGTTGATTATAAACCACCTATTTTATGATATTTAATAATAGCTGCATAAACAGGTAAAGACAGGGGAGTTAACTGCTCCCCTTTAAAATGAAAATGAACTTATTAGGAGCTCTGGTGTATTTTCTTTTCTTTGCCTCCTAGTACAGAGATTCAGAATAATGACAAGTTGCTTTTCCTTCTACTACCCTAACTCCTCCCCATCACCTACACCCTACACTGCCAAACTGTGCATTTCCAATAGTTATTACCCATGCTTAGTTGACCAAGTTGGATTTCCTCCCTGATATAAGTTGACATCATGTCCATATTTGTGAGTATAGGGTAGATATCACCTGCCCATTCTTCTTTTGCTACACATAAGTGTGAGCTGGGATAAGGGGAAATGATCATTAAATAAAAAATTACTTTGGTGAATGGATAGAATGTGATTTAACAATATGGTCAGTCTTTATGAATGTACTGCACAGTAATAGCACAATTTTATAGCTTTGTAGAGTTTATAAAACACTCTTCATACTGTTTTTGCCCCATTTCTAAAATATGAGAAACCAAACTCAAAGAGCTTAAGTGGCTGTTGCAAGGTCACAGAACATCTATGTGGAAAAGTAGGACCCTAAAGCTACATCTAATATATGCAAATCCAGACCTATGTCTACTGTAAATATTGGTGTACATGGTATGGACTGGGAATGGCTGAGCATTTTCCTGCTGTCTCCAAAATCTCTCACCTTTGTGTTTCTATTTCCTTGAGATTAGCCCTTGAAGGCTCCTATTAAATTGACAATGCTGTCAGAGAGGGGAGACCTTATAGGGATTGTTAGTTTGTCAGATTTGTTTTCTAGAAAACTTTTACAGAAGTAAATGGTACACAGGATTGTTAAGTTTGCATGAAAGCAGATTAAAAAGGAATTAGCCAGGAGATCCTGAACAGCCATGGAACAACATTGTACCCAGGCAGATTGGGGCACTTTAATCAATAAAACCAAATGTGACCAACTCATCCTGGTTTGCCTGGGACATTTGGGTTTTAACATTGAAAGTCCCACATCCCAGAAAATCCCCAAGACCTGGGTAAACAGGAAAAGTTGATCACTCTACAGTGAAATCCTACATTATTCGCTATTTGGAGAGCATTGCTTTCATGAAGTAATCATAGCCACTTTTGTCTACATTTCCTTGGATCACATAGATACTCCTGGGTTCAATAAAGTAGAGATAACAAAATTGTTCTACTGGGAGCAGCAAAATTAGACTATTTGGCCAAGAGTAATACAATCCACCATGACTGGTAATTAGTACATCTAATGATCCAAACTAGAGGGAATAGAGGAAGCATGGGAAAGCCTTCAGAGCATTAACTTCCACTTGTCATGGAGACCTAGGTTATTAGTCACCTGCATCCTTTAAGTTTTTACTAGAGTTTAGATTTGGATTTTAGAACTGGAGGAGACCTCAGAGAATGGTTTAGCTCTCTGTCTTTGGACTGGTAAGGTGTGACTATCATTGTCTTAAAGGTGAGGCATCTGATGCCTAGGTGGTTGGATTCCTTACATGTTCCAGATAGGAAGTGGTAGAAGAAAGGCCCAATCCTTTGTCTTATAATCCTTCCTCCTTCTCTCTTTACTGCTCATGTATTGGAATTTGGCTCAAGATTTTTTTGTTAACTCTCCAATTGTTATTCAATAGTCTTCATTTTTAAAGTGAGGCCAGTGACATCAACTCTCATAAAAGTAAATGCCTCAAATTATAGCATTCCAAGTAAAACTTTATTTTCTTGGCTTACTTTTCTTAATTATTCCAGTAATTTTAAACGTGAAAACATAATGATATCATTGGGTTCATCTCCTAGATAGTATAGAAAACATTCCCCCAAAAGAAATGATATCAACAATTGCCCTGATACTATAATTGGTCTTGGACATAAAATTGATTGTTGGACATTGCATGAATATTTCGTTTAGGTGTCTTCACTTTTTTATTGAAAAAAAAAAAATCAAAACACAAAAAACCCTCCAAATTGTATTGCCTTGAACTAGATCCAGAGGAGTAATGAGAAACTTAGAGGTGGTCAGGGCATATGGTACAGAAATTGTTATGAATTTCTGAATTTAAGAGGTCTAAAGGCCAGAGAAGAAAGGCCACTCTTCCATTCCCTTGGCTAGATATTCAAGCCAAAGTAAAATGACATGCTTATATATTTGGCCTTTAGTGTCATCCAAGTACAATGAAGGATATTTTCAAAGAGAATAGCTAAGGGCCATGTCATTCTTAAATTAACTTGTTTCCTTTTTGATCAGTTTGGAAGCCAGAATGAGCCAGAAGGAATAGGCGACAAGCCATGTATTAATAACACCCTCCAAAGTCTTCTGCCTAATTATATATTACTAATTCTCATACCCTTCTACTTGCTCTAATTCATTCTTTGTGCTAGTCTTCCTTAAAACATTATCTTGCAAAGAGCCTAATTGGCTCTCAATTTCACTGTACAATAAGAATACCCATTTTGGGTGAATTCTGAAACCCTCATAGCCTAATCTCACTCTACTTCTTTGTCCTTTATCTTGGTATAGACAGGTAAGTGTGTGTGTATGCATGTGTGTGCATGCGTGTATGTGTGTGAGGAACTGTAGTTCATTTACTTATGTATTACTAATTCTCATACCCTTCTACCTGCTCTAATTCATTCTTTTTTTTTTTTTAAGATTTTATTTATTTGCGAGAGAGACAATGAGAGACAGAGAGCATGAGAGGGAGGAGGGTCAGAGGGAGAAGCAGACTCCCTGCTGAGCAGGGAGCCCGATGCGGGACTCGATCCCGGGACTTCAGGATCATGACCTGAGCCGAAGGCAGTTGCTTAACCAACTGAGCCACCCAGGCGCCCCTGCTCTAATTCATTCTTCGTACTAGTCTTCCTTAAAACATTCTCTTGCAAAGAGCCTAATTGGCTCTCAATTTCTTCTTATTTATATATTTATTTATTTATTTATTTATTTGACAGAGAGACGCACAGCGAGAGCAGGAACACAAGCAAGGGGAGTGGGGGAGGGAGAAGCAGGCTTCCCGCAGAGCGGGGAGCCTGATGCGGGGCTCGATCCCAGGACCCTGGGATCATGACCTGAGCTGAAGGCAGATGCTTAACGACTGAGCCACCCAGGTGCCCCGGCTCTCAATTTCACTGTACAATAAGAATATCCATTTTGTGTGAATTTTGAAACCCTCATAGCCTAATCTCACCCTACTTCTTTGTCCTTTATCTTAGTATAGACAGGTAAGTGTGTGTGTATGCATGTGTGTATGTGTGTGAAGAACTGTAGTTCATTTACTTAAACACTTGAGATTATCTAAGATGAACTTGATTATATACAGACATATAGTATAACATGTTGGAATTTGACATCGGTTTTTTTCCTGACTCCCCTACTTATTTATCAGCATTTTTTTCACCTGTAATATGAGGGCTAACTAAAATAAGCGTATTAAGTGCTTAGAATACAGTAAGAGTTTAACAAAAGGTAATGTGAAATAGGAGCTAGCATAGAAGCAGATACATAAACATAGGAGGTATAGGAAGAGCAGCAATGGTGATATTGATCTTAGTAGAACAAAATGCCTGAGTGACACAGCAAAGGATGCCCTCATAGGCTCTTTTCCTCCTCTCAGAGAGGGGCTGTATGTGACATGGCAGAGATTGTGAGCTGATCACCAAAAATGCATGTTATACTTCTCTTCCTGGGCACCCAACTAGAATTTATTTCCCATTCTTCATTGCAGTTAGATGTGGCTGTACAAATAATTCTGGCCAATAAAATATGAGCAGAAATTATGTATACCACTTCTAGGCCTGGATTGGAAAACCTCTGATACATTTTCCATCTTAATTTCTGGGCTTGATCTAATAAAGATGACTCTAATAACAACTTTTTAAGACCATGTTAACCTTCAACTTGCTTGCCTGCCCAGTCCTATTGAATAAGTTTGAGCTGTCATACATGTTGGGTTTTGTTGTTGTTGTTGTTAAAGCAGCTAACTCCCACTTAGCAGTACTGAATTTGTATCTTAATTTTTATGTACCATATCAAAAATTTGTGCATTGGCTTAATGGTAGGGCAATAGGTAACTAATAGCAAGGAGACAGATACTGGAGACTATAAAGATGAACAGCCTTTTTATGCAGAGTGTATCAGTTAGCTATTGCTACATAGCAAACCACTCTGAAACTCAGTGGCTTCAACACAACTGATTCTCACTCACTCATCTGTGGGTCACATATCTGAGAGACAGCTGTTCAAGACTGGATGTGGGTGGACAATTCTATTTCAGTTTCAGGTTGTGCTTGAGTGTATTCCACATACATTCATTCTGGGATCTGGCCAGAAAGGCAACAGCTATTCAGGGGAAGCTCTTGACATGGTGCTGGTAGTGGTTTAAGAGGACGAGCCCAATAGCAAAGCACATTACAAGTATTGCTAATGTCACACCTGCTAAGAGCCTCTTGGCTAACACAAGTCATGTGTCCATCCTTAACATCAATGGGCTGGAAGAATATACTCCTTCCACAGAGTTGGAGGAGATGGAGTGAGTATTTGATTAATAGTATTATCTATCACACTAGGAAAAACATTTGGTAAATCTGATTTCCGAAAAATCAGAAATCACTTGGAAAGCAAACCTAGTACCTACTGAGCTTTCAAAGTGAAATTATTAAAATAAATCAGAATTTCCCACTTTATATACAGAAATGAAATGGAAAAACAGAGTCCAGAAATGAGGGTATTCAAGGAGTTAGAAATGTGACTCTGAAAGATCCCTAACTGTGGAGAAGTAAGACTAAAAAAGGTTTTGAGCCCCAAAAGCCCATTAAAACTTCAGTTAAACAAAGTGTCCCCTGCAGCAAAGTTTAGACTAATGGTATTATCTTCCCCACCCAGTCACTCCCTGCCACAAGCCATCAGGGAAGCCACCATTATTTGAAAAAAGTGGCATGTGAGCAAGGAAGCGAAGAAAGGAGTCTGGGAGCATATCTGGAAAAAACCTTGGGTTTGGTTACTATTTCTTGGAACTGGCCAAAACATAGGTCTTGCCTCAAAAAGCCTCTGATTATTAAAAACAAACAAGCAAACAAACAAACCACTGTGGACCTCTAAGCCACATAAGTAAGAGGCATGCTCTCAAAGCTGTGTTTCCCCAAGGCTTGCTTACACTCGAAATTCGCCCTCTGGAAGCACCTCCAAATGAGGGGAGCCAAGGCCATGGGGAACAGTGGTCCTGGGAGCTCCTCCCAAAGAGAGGAACCTGGGCCTAATCAAAGAACTTTCCCTGCTCCTGGAATAGAGGTGCTTCATAATGCCTGCCCAGCAACATTCCATCATTGACATCAACCAAGGATATCTGAATCTCTCTCATATGACCCATTTCCCAAATAGGAATTTATATTACAGTTTTCCTGCCTTTGTTCCACTATTTTTTATTGGATGTGTATGTTTGAGGTTGTACAACTAACACTGTTTTTTTAGTTTGTAATTTACTGGGCCATGAGGAACCACATCCATTCCTGGCCACACGGATAATCTACATTCTTCACCCTCCTTGTAGCTCCATGCTGCCCTGCCCCGTAATTGAGTTCCAGTCAATGGAATATGAGGAATGCAAAGTGTCTCTTCTGAGCCTGCACCTCAGGGGTACACTCCTCCATGCTCTCTTTCCTTTCTGGCCTGCTGGAATGGATTAAATCTTCAAGGTGTATTTGGAAGCCATTTGTTGAAGATAGCAGATCTCATTAGCCTTTGTCCCTGAATTACTGTGTAAAGAAGGAAAATCTCTCTGATCTGTTCACTAGCCTAGTACTGCTTCATGAGTGAGAAAGAAAACCTTTATTGTTGAACCAATATGTATTTTTGGGTCTCTTTTGTTAGCCCACTTCAACTAATACACTTGGCACTATCAGGTGACTTACCATCTATAAATGTATTCTGTCCTTCAGGCTGAGGACCATGCCGGCACTGCCTGGGATTTGTGAAAAGCAAAGCATGGTCGATGCTTTCTGCTACTGGAACCCTGCTAATGCTGGGCAACAGTGATTGCAGCAATGTTATGGTATACAAGGAAAGCATGATTTGATTTGATTTTACAGTCACATGTATGGAACTGGGGGAGATCCTACAACATGATTTTACTGCATTTTTCTATGTGTCTGTGTGATGCTGCCCCTGATGTTTAAATGAGATCAAATACAATATGCCAGAGCATAAAATCAGAAGTGTTCCATTCTGTCTATAACTTTAACTCTTATGGCCTAAGAGTTTGCTAAATGTCTGAAGAAGTAGAAATTCCCTTTTCATTTTCAAAAAAAAATTATTTAAATGTACCAGCCCAAGCCTATTATTAATGTGTTATCTATCCTACCAGAATTTCAGAGAAATCAACTCTGAACAAAAATCCTTCCTCCAGTTTTTGTCTGTGATTGCACAACCATTTCATGACCCTAAAGTTATGGAAAATATTTTAGGGATTTCATTTTTTTTTTATTACATCAGAAGGATTAAATGTTCTTAATAGTTCAGTTGTCATCTGTAATCACACATATAGATATAAATATTTTACAACAAGAATTATGCAGTCCAGTGTAGGTTCCTAGTGATGAGTTGTGTGTAGTTCTTGGCCTTATCCTGCCAACAGCCGCAGACATCTATAAATAGCCCACCAGTTTTGTATGCCCTCTGTAAATGTTTGCAAGGCTTATTCTTTATTCTGTTTGTGAAGTTTTTCAGATGGAAGATTTATGTCCACCATTCTTTTATTTTCTTAGTGTTTTAAGCCGTAGCTCCTCTGACTGTAAAGTGGAGACATGAAACCTATGGCTAAGATTTAGACCTAGTATACCTAACATTTCCCACCCTGCATGGTTATTATGTGCTCTGTAAATGGTAGCCGGTATCATTTAGTCTTTCAAAGAGTTAGTGCATGGCACTGAAGTCCATTTAAGAGCAGGGACTCTGGAGGCTAAAAGACTCATTTCAGATTTTGGCTCTTATTAGCCCTGGGTCTTACACAAAATACTTCTTTTTCTATGACTCAGTTTTCTTGTCTGTAAGCAGAGCATAATAATATGACCAACATAATGGGTTGTCATGAAACTAAATACATACTTTAAGAAAATAAAGTGCTTTAGCACAGTTTCTGATACATAGTAAAGATTCAATATGTGGTAACTCTGTATTCATATATTACACACACACACATACATTCACACACATACACACACACATCCATACATCTCTGCACATAATCAGTCACTCAATTTTCCACAAAGTTATATTGCTTACTCAGGTCCCTATTTTGTCAGTAATTCTTCCTACATGCAATGTTTTCTTCTAATAATCCCTGATGGTATGTCATGCTACTTTTTTTCTTTATTTGTCATTGAACCACATCTGTTCTGATAAATTAGTGCTCCCGGGCGCCTGGGTGGCTCAGTTGGTTAAGCGACTGCCTTCGGCTCAGGTCATGATCCTGGAGTCCTGGGATCGAGTCCCGCATCAGGCTCCCTGCTCGGCAGGGAGTCTGCTTCTCCCTCTGACCTTCCTCCTTCTCATGCTCTCTGTCTCTCATTCTCTCTCTCTCAAATAAATAAATAAAATCTTTAAAAAAAA
>NC_138372.1:154587377-154604826 GCF_054177405.1 Leptonychotes weddellii
TCTCTTCAAGGAGAGAGCATATTTGAGGGCTATATGACCAAAACCCAATCAGCCTGTATTTGAAATATAGTTTCTGACTTAGAAAGTAGAAAATAGGTTGTAGTTGTGAGAAAATAAAGTCACATGGTGGTTTAACAGTAATATTAGGAATCTAGTGACATGATCAATAAAATATTGCCAGTCACAGCATCAAAAGTATGTTTCTAAATTACTGCACTTTGTGCTTGATGATCTAGTACTCCTCTTATCCATAGTTTCCTGTTCTGCACTTTCAGTTACCTGCAGCTAACTGTGGGCCGGAAGCAGATGATCCATCCTCCTTCTGAAGAATCACCAGGTCAATAGTAGCCTAACGCTATGTCACAATGCCTGCATCATGCCCCTCACTTCATTTCACCTTCTTCACAAGAAGAAGGGCTAATACAGGACAATAAGATATGTTGAGAGAGAGAGAGACCACATTCACATAATTTTGTTACACTGTATTGTTAGAGTTATTCTATTTTATTATTAGTTATTGTTGCTAATCTCTTACTGGGCCTAATTCATAAATTAAACTTTAGCATAGGTAGGTATGTATAAGAGAAAATATGATACAGACACGGTTTATACTACCTGCCATTTCAGACATCCACTGGGAGTTGTGGAACACATCCCCACTCATTTGAATCAGGCACCAATTCCATAACTGCCTCTGATCTTTTAGCTGCACTTCTCTTTTGGCCACTTCTTCCAGCCCCTCCCTCACCTTCTAGGACAAATGACCTGGTGTGGACTTGGACCAAACTCTTGCAGCCGAAACTCAACAGCACCTTGACTATTGTCCGTAATGTGCCTCTCAAGCTTCTTCCCCAGGGCACTAAGGTATGAGATACTATTAGGCCTTCTTGTGCTCATATGGGCAACCCAGAAGGGCAGGGGGGAATTCACCTACTGATTGTAACAGAGAGGGAAGGGGCTCTCTATCAGTTCTGCAATAGCTGGAATCATTGTAAAGAGCAGCAAAAGTATTAGTGATGGCAGTGATGTCAACTCACATTTAAGTGTCACTGTGTGCCAGGTATCATGCTAAGCACTTCTCATATGCTATTGCTTACATGCCCTCAGCCTCAGTTTCTTCATCCATAAAATGGGGATTGATATCATTGCTTATCTCAAGGAGTGAATGAGGTAACTTATGTCAAGCATATGGCCCAATGCCTAGCACACAATAAATGCTCAGTTAATATTACTTTTATTATTGCTATTTTAACTCTCTTCAGTTTCTGAGGGGTTGCCACAGGGAAAAGGAAAATCTGTATTTTTCCCCCTGGAGACTAAAATAGAAGCCATTAGTGGAAGAATGCAGAAGATTGCAAATCCATAAATATAAAAATTTTTTCAACAAATAGAGCCATTTTACAGGGATAGGTTATCCACATAATCACTGAGCTACTCACTAGAGGAAGCCGGGATGAGTAAATTTCTTCTTGGGATGCTCTAAAATAGCACTGTCCGAGAGACATATAATGTAAGCCCATATAAAATTTAAAATTTTCCAGTAGCTGTAAGTAAAAAAAGTAAAAAAGCAGGTGAAATTAATTTTAATAACATTATTATTTAACCAAGTATTTCTAAATTATTATGGATTTCAACATATCAATATATTTTAATGATATATTTTGACCTTTTTTATACTTAATCTTTAAAATCCAATGTGTATTTTACATTTCCATCACTCAATTAAGATGCTAAGTTTTCATTATAAATACCTGATCTGTATTTAGATGTTATAACATTCACAGTTGAAAAAGTAGATTCTCCTACCTATGTTCTTCCAAACATGCTTAAAACTTTTTACAATAATAGAAGCATTAGCTTTTACATTTAAATGAAAATTAATTAAAATTCAATAAAATTAAAAATTATTTTCTTCAATCCCACTAGCCACATTTCAAGTGCTCAGTAGCTGCATGTAGCCAGTGGCTTTCATACTGGGTCACACAGCTCAAAAACACAAGTGTCAAGAGTGGGAGATTAAGGCACCTGGGTGGCTCAGTTGGTTAAGCGACTGCCTTCAGCTCAGGTCATGATCCTGGAGTCCCTGGACCGAGTCCCGCATCGGGCTCCCTGCTCGGCGGGGAGCCTGCTTCTCCCTCTGACCCTCCCCCCTCTCATGTGCTCTCTCTCTCTCATTCTCTCTGTCTCAAATAAATAAATAAAATCTTTAAAAAAAAAAGTGGGAGATTAGATTAAATGATCCCTAAATTCTCCTCCAATCCTGAGTCTATGATTAAATCAATTCAACAGATATCTATTTTAAGTCCATTGTATGCCAGGTGTTATGCTAAGCATTTTGATAGAATTTAAAGAGGAATAAAAGATCACTGGACAAGTATATGATGTTACTAAAATTTTGGTCAACTGGGAAAGCCGGGTATACATAAAATGAGCCATCCAAAAGAAATAGCTGGGTGATTTTGGAAGAGTCTCCTCAACAAATACAACAAGGGTGGCATTATTATGGTTGGAGATGAAAGGGAATCTCACCCTCTCCACTCACATACAGCACGAACAATACCTGAGGACAGTGTGTGTATGTGTGTGTGTGCGCGTGAGGTGTGATGTTCTTGTGAAACTTTGACCTGTCTTGAGTTGTTAGACCATGAATGGGTATCAAGGATGGGAAAGAAGTTATTTATTAGTAGAGGTCAAGAATGGAAAAATGAGATAATAGAGCCTCTGGATATATAGATCATCTAGCCAAAGTATCTGATATCTGGATCTTGGATATAACATCCCTTATAAATGTAACCATTTTTATAACTAACCAGCAACCTCTCTGTGGTTGTAAACCACCACAAAGTAGGGGTCAAAGATGTATAATTCTCAGGCTAAAAGTTTGATGCAAACAAAATTAAGTTGATTTTAAAAATTATTTTGATCCCAAAGTTCTTTTTTTTTTCCTGTTCCATAAACTTGGATGATAAGACTCAGCTGTTCTCAAAGAAGAAGCCTTGCTTAGAAAAGGAAAGGGACTAACATTAACTATCTTTTAAGAGCTATAATTAGATTAAGCTCTTTACATGTTCTTTGCCAATTAATCTTCATAGAAACACCCTGAAGTATTATTTACTTTCTCTATTCTAGAATGTGGAAATTGAGCACTTAACTCCCTTGAAAATTGCAGAGGTGGTGCTCAAATCCTGAACCTGGAATTCCAGGTATCATGCTCACTCCATTCCGTTGTGTGAAATAGCTTTAATAATTATTAAGCTGGAGTGGGACACATGCTCCTTTCTTTTCTAAGTGATAGAAGTGCCAAAATATTTCCTGCGTTGTCTATTCCTGTGTATCTTGTCAAGTTTCCATTGGTTTAAAAAATGCCTAAGGAAGTTTTCAGTTCTCATATAGTTCAGTTAGCATTACTAAGTCTCACGTCCACTTGTTGCCTGCTGAACTCCACCTAATCACGAGTCCATGGTCACTGAGAAAAGTGCTTTAGAAGGTGTGAATTAGGTTACTGAATTCTCTCTCATTACTCGGCCAGGATCATTAGTCTTTGTAGGTCATTGGACAGGTTAGAGATTTTACTATGGGCTTGATTTTCTTATTTAAATAGCCTCTTTCCAAAAGATATTTGCAAGGGCATGATTTTCATTTTAGATATGAGAAAAACAGTGACACAGAGAAACAGAAGGAGTCATTCAAATTTCCTGTTCTGTGACATCTCTGTGACTAGAGCCCAGGTATTTGACCTTAATCCAGAAATATTTTCACACCAGCGTATCACCTCTTAAAAATCAAAAGATGTCACAAAATATTAGTACAAGGAAGTTAGGATTGCTTTGTGCCTAGCATGCAATGGTTTGAAGGCCTAGAGAAAACACATTACCAACTGGGACAGCTGCTCAGCAATTCAATCTGGTGTGTATATTGAGTGCTTACTCTGTGTCAGGCATTGCCCTGACTACTTACATCATTATTCTACCGAATCTTCAAGAACCCTGAAGTTAGGTGTTAATTTATCCCTCAATTACAGTTGAGGAAACAGGCTTGGAGAAGGTGGGTGTCTTTGTCCAGATAACACAGCTGATAAAGGGGTTAAGCTGAATTCATATTCTTTCCATGGGTGGGATTCTTGTGTCTTGTTGGTTGGAACTTTCTGTAAATTAATTTATTTTACAAATTCACCACCAAATTTGGCCTGAAGGTATTAGGAAATCCTGAAACAAGGAGGCAGTGATTCCAAGCCACAGGAATTTCTCTATCTGTTTAATTCAACTTGACAATTTATTATATCCCACAGTGATAGTCCATTGTTGGAAAACTCTTAAAAATAAATAAAATGATGGACAAACATATTCAACAATCTGGAAGAAGATCTGTAAGGGCTTAATTCCTTAACTGTTGAATCTGTTGGCTCTTTTGTACTGTTTGGTGAAAGCATGATTCTGTAAAACACTATACACCCGTTCCATGAAAACAGCTGCGGTGCATGTTCAGTTTATTTGCCAATGTGTGGACAAAGTCTGACACTCTAATTTGAGTCCTTGATGGAAAGGACATTGCTATTTTAGTAGATTCAGGCTCAGTCTGTATTAACAGTGGCCCTGATCCAATCTCTTGCTCTAGGTACATTTCCTTAGAAGATGATTCTGCTATGATAACTGTTCTTCTATTCTTTCCAAGAATATTCTATAGAGAGCAATTCCATCTTGACCAAGTACAAGGTGACCTAACCAGAGTAGTCTTTTTCTCACATCCTTGATACTAGGTAATAAATTGGAAACCTCGTAAATAGAACAGGAACAATATGACTTCTTCTGTGTCCCCAGAGTCAGTCATTACTATTGTTATTCTTATTACTATTTACACACAAGTGAATTCTGCATTTACCTTCCAGGTAATGCTCCTCTGAAGGAGCACCAGACTTTTTTGGGGGGGGGCCTACATTTGAAGGCTGACTTTTCCTTATCTTTAAGGTGATCTGTTTCAATGGAATGATCATAAAGTTCCTACAGCACTAAATTCTTATCTTCATGAAATATTTTATTCACTGTAATTGTCACTTAGAAAGGATCTTAATGAAAATCCATAGGTAAGCTCACTCAGAGATGTGCTATTCTTTTATTTTTTTGTTCTGTTATCTCTAATTATCTTGAAAATTATAGGCAGGATATCCTACTGGTTAAAGCAGCTGCTCTGGAGCCAGAATGCCCAATCCAAATTTTGGCTCCACTACTTATGAGAAATATGAAATAAGTCAATCACGTAACCTTCCTGGACATAACTCTCCTCTGTAACTGGGAATATTATTACCCATCTCAAAGTGTTGTTGTACAGATCAAGTGAATTCATACAAATAAAGTACCTAATAAATATAGAAAAGAATGAGTTTTATAAGTATCACTATTATTATCACTTATTTAAAATAAAAGATTGGTGGCTTGAGAAATTCCTTAAAACCCAACTCAAACATACCCAACATATATATATATATATATATATAGAGAGAGAGAGAGAGAGAGAGAGAGAGAGAGATAGATATACTTTGCATTTGATTGGGTTGACTTTGTTCAGTAGCCATTTATTTGAATATTTATTCACAAAATTGATGATAATTTAACCATGGGTCCACTCCTTGTTTCTCCTGTTCTCACCATTCTCTCAGTGTCCCTCTATTGGGAGATGGAGGCTTGAGCAAGTTTTACTGAATAATATTCTTCCAGGAATAATTATCTATGTGTTGGAGAGAAGGGAAGGTTCATTTGTTTCTTGGATGAAGAACTATCCCATCACCTGGTCGATCCTGATGGAAGCCAAATGTGTTTTCTATATCAGTTTTGCTGAGTAAATGAGAATTTCACTGCAGTCACATCTCACCAGTAAAGTCCCAATTTATTGAGAATTTTTTGTCTGTCCAAGAAATTGAACCATGCAATTAATTTTTATTATTTAACTCATATCAACCAACTTATAGAGTGATTAACCCAATTTTACAAGTTATATAAACAGAAAACAAGAGAGGTAAAGAGAATTGCACACAGAGAGGTGGTGGAAAAACTTAAATCACAGCTCAGACCATTGGGTCCCCATTTCTTCCTCCTTCCCTCTCCCATGCTCTGCCTCCTTTTCTTCCTCCCTTCCTCCTTTCCTTCCTTTCCTCTATTTTTAAATCATACTACATATGGGATAACTCACTAAAGGAGGGGGTGGTGTTAGATATATTTTTCTTGGGTCAGAAAACTGTTTCAGCTCGGTACCCAGGTTTTGAAGGGAAATCTCTCACTACCTACTTTTGGCAGGGCTCTCTTGAAGGAATGCAATTTTGGGAGATGGAAGGCACATGACACAGCTCTGGGTAGCCCTCTCAAAAGGCAAACAACAAGAAACAAATTGAAAATGGCTCTCATTACCTACCTGCTCAGGTTAACTGAAGGCAATTAAAGGTACAATTTGCTTGTAAACCAAATTAGGTTGGAGAAATGGACAGAGAGCACAGAAAGGGAGGAAAATTGCCATTGCAAAAAAAGGCTCAAAAACTAGCTATTAAACTCCCACTTTCAGTTAATGCTTAGAGCATGTGTAATGTGACCCTTTGTAATTCTATCTTTTATACTTCTAAGAAAGAAAGAAGTATTAATCTAGAGGGTAATGCCATACATCGGCTGTATTGAAGGAGTGTGGCTATACTTTTAATTTCACCAGAGTTTCTGACTTCTTTGTGACCTTTTCCATTGGAGACATAAATACTCGAGGTAAGATAACGAAAAAAGAAATACTGAACTTCGATGACTGCCTGCCAGACACCTCCCAGTCTTAATCAGTTGTAAGGCAATGTGGAAAGGAAGGAAGAGGGAAGGCTTTGCAGCCAGCAGACCTATGCTCTTTCAAACCTCAAACCCTGCACTTTGTAGCTCTGTGATCATTAGTAGGTTACTTAAGTTCTCTGACATTCACTTTTTTCATCCTTATATGAGAACAAGATGCACTTGGGAACATTCTTATGCTTTGCTCTCCTGGAACTCTGCCCTCGGGAGCTCTGCATCCTTACGTTGCCTTTCTGTTTAGCTTCCCAGAGGGTTTTACATCCTTGGGCAGTGCACCCAAGAAAGATTTCAAACGGAGGTGAGATATGCCTTTATTTTTTAAGCTAGGCAAAGGCTGATTGTGAAAGAGAAGTGGACAGGTAAGCTTGCAGACCTCAGAAGTCTCCTTGGTCAAGGCAGGTAAGCATTAGGAAAGAGCACAGGTGATAGATTGAAATATGATTCCATTATTATTTTTTTATTTTTCAAAGTAACTTTATTTTTTTATTATGTTCAGTTAGCCACTGTATAGTTTAAGACCAGCCTTTCCGTTGTCTTCCCTAGGAAGTCTTGGTAAACTCCCCAAGTGGCTCTGGTAAGGAGATACTGAGCTGGATGCTCTCTGAAGTGCCTCAGAGCTATGACATTATATAGTCCTAGGAACTGACTTGAAGATAAAATATAAGATAAGAAAGGATGAAACATTTTTCTGAGGACCTTAAATTTCCTGGGTGTTGGGGAAACGCATCAAGAACTTAGGTTCCAGATACCGGTGTGTTATCACAAAATACTCTTAGGTTTGCAAATCTAAGTCAGTCACTCTCTCGGCAAGGCTCATAAGAAAATGTTGGCATCCTAAAATTCTCAACTGTGAGCAGAGAAGCAGAGCGGCAATTCCTTTGCTGCTTCTTTGGGAGCAGGAAACACCAAGTCCTTTGTGATTTCTACGGATCTAACTAATCATCTGATAGTTACAGCTGCATGAACAGGATTCAAGAACCACTTAAGTCAACTCCAAACTACTAAGGCCTACCTTTACCTTTTCTTTTCTTAAAACAGAACAAAACAAAACAAAACAAAAACTTCTCCAGAAAAAGAAAAGCTATATCTGGGAGTTAACCCAGTTAATTATCCAAGGGATGTATCATTGGGATCTAGTGTCCTGACTCCCAAAATGTGAATTTTATTTTATTTATTTTTTAAAGATTTTACTTACTTACTTAGAGAGAGAGAGAGCGCACACGAACACAAGCACGGGGAGGGGCAGAGGGAGAGGGAGAAGCAGATTCCCTGCTGACCAGGGAGCCCCAAGCAGGGCTGGATCCCAGGATCCCGAGATAATGACCTGAGCCGGAGGGAGATGCTTAACCAACTGAGCCACCCAGGTGCCGCCAGAATGTGAATTTTATTTTTTTATTTTTTTTAAGATTTTATTTATTTATTTGTCAGAGAGAAAGAGAAAGCATAAGCAGGGGGAGGGGCAGGCACAGGGAGAAGCAGGCTCCCCGCTGAGCAGGGAGCCTAATGAAGGACTCAATCCCAGGATCATGGGATGATGACCTGAGCCAAGGGCAGACACTTACCTGACCGAGCCACCCAGGCCTCCCTCAGAATGTGAATTTTAATACGCTCAGAATTGTAGTAGAGATTTGATTCTTTTTAGCTGTTTATTCAAGAATATTTAGAATTGACTAGACTTTAACCTTTGGATCTTACAGATCCCTTGGAGTACAAGCTCAAGATTGTTATTTTACTTCAGTAATTCTCAGTTTCCTCAACAAGGAAAGAGGGAAAATGACAGCAGCAGAAGTTCCATAGCGCTGTTTTGGGTCTTAAAAAAAGACAATGTAAATAAGGGATTAAGCACACTTCCTGGCACATAGAAACTGGTCCAGACATTGCTGTTGCTTTTATCTGAACTCTGAGAGGAGAAGAATTAGCTTCTATGTCTCAGAATTTCAAGAAAAACATAAAAGAGCATTTGGGGAGTCAACTTAAAATTTCTGCAAAGTCCTTTGCCCATCCTCTCTCTTTCCCTCTCCTTCCCAGGCGGGAACAATCTCATAGGTGAAACATCGGGGACCCTCCGACCTCCCTGGGAAACACTGAGGCAGATGGGCATATGAGAGATAAAGTAGCTGGCTTCTGAGGATGAGATGAATTCTGCTCTTCGCTTCTGGCTCTCCCTGTGTTATTATGTCTGTAAGGGTTCCCAAGTATAGATTATGTCATCTGAGCCATTTTATGGATGGCAAGAAAATGTTATGTGACTACAGTGGGATAACTCGAATATCTGCTCCATTGTTTTTTAGCTTCATAAATTAAAAAAAATATATATTTTAAAAGCATTTGTTGAAAATTTTGATGGAACAAATTTCTCTTTTTGTGTGGTCGTTTCTACATGCTCCTTTCTTAATCTTAAACCTGATCAGTGAATATATTTTTTATGAAGCCTACGATGAAACTGTGAAAGCATCATCACCAGTTCAAAATAAGTATTTATTAAATAATAATAATAAATATAGATAGTATAAATGCAATAAAATAATAAAAATAACAATAACTGCCTTGCTGTACTTTAGCACCGTGACTCTATAGTAAAGTATCATTTTAAGTTGGGTACTCAACATAAATTATACATGAAAAATTCATCAGAACTTGAAAACTTTCACAATTGGATCCAATAGTTTCCTTGGAATGTGTGAAGTGTTACAAATGCCGCCTAATTCTTTTTGAAGCTCAAGGCAAAGGCAAAAAATCTTGTAACATACTGGAATGATTTGAATGATTGTACCATAAAATGGCTTGGATTTGCTCATCTGGCTTCAAGTTCAGAGGAATGACCAACAAACTGACTTATGTTCTCAGCAGTGTAGATTCTGAAGGGTCTGAGCAGATGTTGAAGGCTTACTTCAGGCCAATGCACGAGGTTTTTTTGTGGTTTCTCTTAAGTGTTTGCTAATATCTACCACATTGCAAACTCAATGTCCCTTTTCAACTGGCCTGACTGCTCATAATATAATACAGATGATTTCATCTTTCGCGGAGCCTTTTTGCTACAGAGAACTAAAGTCTGCAGGGCTCAGACTTCTCTAATAACATACATGTTTCTTTAAGAACGGGAAAATCCCTTCCCCTTAAAGGTTTAGCTCCTCCGTCTTGGTTTCCATAATACAATATCATATGTAATTCCTGTTTAAACAATGTCCTACTTTTCCTCCAAGTATTCATTTAGGCTTCTGCTATTTTATATTTTTTTTAGATAGGCTGTACCTTTGGTAAATAAGTTCTCATTTTGACCTGATTTTCGTTGTTGTTCACGTTTTCTCATATTGAACAGAATCTCTTGATTGATTTGTGCATTTGTACCTGCTTCAAGTGTAAAGACTTAGTTGAAATAAACATTGCCTTTAGTTTAAGATATAAAAGAGTCATAGAGGGCACTGATAAGACTTTGTAAACATTTCCTTTTAGATTATCAGAATGGTTAGAAAAAAAGTACCATTGAAACCTGTAAAAGTTTCTCTGTTCCTCTCAGCCCATACTCCTGTAAGCCGTGACACATGTTAGCTACACCATGAGTGTCCCTAAGATCTATCCCTCCACTTTAATGAGGTCAAGAATATATATGTGTAGCAAGATGTCAGGTTCATCTTTTTGTTTTGTTTTGTTTAGGAGTGTTTATAGAGGCCCTAAAGGCTGAGAAATATACCCTAGGTATCAGATAACTCTTCATCCTAAAAGAATGGTAGTTACGTAGTTACTACTTATCTAGTTAGGTAGTAAGACCATGCCATCTATGCCAAAGAATTATTATTAACTTTCTGATAAACACCTCCCATTGTGCAACTGCCCTGGTAAAGATAATGCCTGACCATGGGACAGCAGGGGGCCATGCAATCAGAAATACCCATCATGAGCAGAGTTCAGGCAAACTCACCACATCATAAAGTTGGCCAAGGCCAGCAGTAATCCAGAGTAGGAAGTGGTACAGTTGGGATCAGACAAGAATAGGACCAAAAGACACTGATGGAGTTCACTAGCAAGTGGCCCAGACTCAGACCCTCATGTTACCCACCACTCTGGTAGCAGCCCTTTCTCTTAGCTCAGAGGTGTGACCATGTGGGGGACTCCCTTATGACCCGCTGACAGAGGAGGGGATAAATCAATATTAAATCATGGGTGGGTCAGCTCAGTATAAAGGTACAAACTGAAATTGGACTGAAATGCACTATAGCCCACTCAGGGCTGGCACTGAAAGACATTGTGAGGGAAAATCATCCCAACAGCCAAAACTCTGGGCAGTATACCTGATGTACTTTGTGTGGAGAGAGAAGTGGTCTGAGGTTATATACAGACACGTGGGAAGTGGAAAGTGGCTTGGCTGGTTAGTCAGGGACCTGGAAGAAGAAAGAGTAGAAGACTGGGGACAAGGAGTTCTATGGAAGAGGCATATGGATAAGCTACTGGGTTGGGCACGAAGTGTGATGGATTTTCTAGTGCTTATCAATACCCATGAGAGAACATCTCTACCATAGAAGAGACACCAAACAACCAAGGAGACTAAGTGACTCAGCCAATTGATGTCAACTACCCTAAAACTGGCACATTGGGCACATGAATAGGTAATGCTTGGTGGCGGGGCTAGAGGCTGTGCGTTGGCCAAACTGCATGGTTTTCCATTCACCATGGCTGATCTAGCTTCTGCTTTTACCAAATTCTAGCCTGCTGACAACAGAGAACAATGCTGAACCCCAAATATGACACCATCCCAAGAGGAAACCAGCCAGCCCCTTGGTGGCAAATTGATTATATAGGGCCACTTCTACCCTGGGAGAGGCTGACAGTCATACTAATCGAAATCCACACTCTTTGGGGGTATTGGTTTGCATTTTCTGCCAGTAGGGATCAGCCAGCACCACAATTAGAGAACTTAGGGAATGTTTTATCCGTTGACAGGTGTTTCCTTATAAGGTAACATCAGACCAAGTGACCTATCTCACAGCAGTGTAGGTTCAGTATTAACTTATCTTCATGGTTTTCATTGATCTTGCTATGTATCACCTCCCCCAGGAGCTGTCAGTCATTTTAGCAGTGGTACAGCCTGTTGAACAAATAGCAGAGGCACCAGCTTGGAGAGGACATTTTGGGAAATGCTGTATATACCTTAGGACAAGAACTATGTATTGTTCTATGTCCCGCAAAGATAGAACACATAGATCCTAGAACCAAGTAGTGAAGGTAGGAGAAGTCTGTTTGTTACTCCAAGTGACCCACTTAGAGAATTTGTGTTCCTTATTTCTACCAGTCTGGGTCTTGGTTATCAGAGGGAGAGAGTTTCCACCAGTGAATACAGTAAGAATCCCATTAAAGCTCAAGCTTTGAGAACTGTTTCAGTCACTGCAAGCTTCTCGCGCTATAAGAAGAGCAGGCAAGAAAGAAGGTCACCAGCCTGCAAGTGATTCTGATTATCGAGAGAAAGTAGGACTGCTCTATCAGGGACAGTAAATAATACAGTTGGGACTTGGGTGATCCACTTGGGTACCTCTTGGTTTTCCTTTGCTCAATTTTGATAGTAAATGAACAAGTTCAGTAGCTAAAGCTTGAGAAGGACATGGTAGCCCCTCAGAAATGAGGGTCTGAGTCCTTCTACCAGTAAGCCTTTGAAGCTAACAGAGGTGTCAGCTGAGAGTGAGGGGGATCTTGACTGGGGGTGGGGAAGTGGGGGTGTGATGAATGATAGGCATGGCTTCAACACTAGTTTCTTCCTTGGTGGTGCCTGTGGTTTATTCCATTAACCATCTCCTTGTAAGCTTCCTCCAGGAGCAAAGTGATTGCTCCCAAAACTGATTATATGATGTATGTGGATCTGAATGGCATGAGGCAGGGACCAGAGTGGACTGTGTTGTGTTCACCCAGATCACACTCTACGACTGAAGAACTAAACTCCTGAGGTCCTGGGAGTGTTTGCAACTGATTTGCAACTGAGAGTTCTGAGTTCCTCTCTGGAACTTGTCCTCAGCTAGGGAAAGTCATATTGCTCAAGGTCACCCCATCACCCCCCTTCCTTGGGACAACCTAGGACCTGTCCGTATGGGGGTCTAAAAGACCCGCCCCCTTGCCCTATTTGGAGACAACTCTGAAGGGCCATGCCAGCTCCAGAGCTCCTCATAGGATCTGCTAAGGCTTTTGCTTCAATTTCATCGCAGTTCAACTCTTTCCTCTGGGCAATCCTGATTCCTTCACTTCTCTACAAGTGGTAATCCCAAGAGCACCTGAAATACTCTTGCCAGTAAACCTGTCCCTAGGAGTCTACTTCCTGGGGGACTAAGCCTTGAAATATCTTCTTTTAGGTTTAGGATGATCTAACAGTTAATAGATCTTGTTGTGTCTCTTGATATTTTATTCTTATGCATTTTAAGCGTCTCTGTGTATGTGTGTATATTGCAGACATGCATGTATGTTTTTAAGTCTCAGGATGTTTCTTTAATTTTATTTCAGTGTCACTTGGGAAACAAGATTATTAGGTAGAAATAAAGTTTCCAGGAAAACTTCCTTGAAAGGCCTGTTGGAAAGAAATATCTAGAGAGCCATGATCAGCATTGAATCTGGTGATGACTTCGAGGCGAAGAGTCTGAAATGTAAGCCTTTCTGACAATGAGAGAAAACTCAGATCTACCTTCTGGCTTCAAAATTTCCCAGACAAACAACTTGAATTACTGCAAAATTACCCTTAAACGCTGACTGTGGCTCTCTATAACAATGACATTTTATAGCAGGGTGAAAAACGAGAAGGTCCCTTCACCTCTCTGATGTGCTTTATGATTTACATATAAGATCTCACAACAACCCATGTAGGTAAAGCAGGTAGGATTATTCCCCTTACCTTATGATGAAACTGGGCTGCAGAGGAACTAAGTATGTTTGCCAAATTTACGCAGCTAATAAGTGGCAGCAAGGCATCTCAGCGGTCTGAAATGATCTGATCTCGTTTTGATGCTTATAGACACCACCTCATTAAAAACTGAAAGAAGGAAAAAACCAAATCAATGTTAGAAAATGGTGCTACTACATTTTGAATGTTACTTTGAATAGATGGGTATTCTCCATGCCAAAGCAAAAAGGGAAATTTAACATCAAATAATATATAGATTAATTTGGAGATATTTTCATTATATAAACTTATTTTCAGGTAACATACAAATTGTATATTTGTACCACCTTTTAAGAATAGTGGTCCTGGTCAGATAGCCTCCCTATGCTCTGCCCTCCTGCCACTGCCCCATTAAACTCCAAGCTCTGATCCGAGCCCAGTGCTCTTTCTGTAACGTTCCATGGTGTTCTTCTCTGAATTAAACTTGGATTTCCAGTTTGACCTCCAGTTTCCCTTTTTACTTAAGCTTATTTTCTTAAAAAGAGGATTTATTTATTATCTGGGTTGTGTTTTCTTTCATCCAATGAAATATCCATTTTTTTTTCTCTACCTTGTAAGAAAATGAGTCCTTCACCTTCTCCTCCCCCTCATCTCCCCCACCATTTCCACACAAGTACATACACACTTTCCTATTTGGGGTAGATTTATTCCTTTGAATGGCTTTGGCTCTGATGAACTTTACTTAAGACATTAATAATTCTTGACAAGGGCTTCTTTTGTGTTTAAGCTTTGAAAGGAAAACTTACTATGCATAATTGCCCCATTCTTAACTGCTTTATAGATTGAAAGCAGCAGAAGCTGATAACAAACAGCTTTGCCCCAAATATATAAACTTCAAGTCTGCCTGTTCTCCCTATGGAATTTGGCTTTACCTATATATGAAGAAAAGGAGTAAAATAGCCTTGGGGATAGATGAGAAAAAAAGGAACAAAGACAATTTAGAACTGGTTTTGCATTCTCAGGAATCAAATATAGTTTTCCATATACTTAAAGAACACAATAAATAATATTAAATAAATATTACATATTAATCAAAAGCAAATTATAAAACCCAAAAGAGCAAACCTTGTATTTTGCATTTGTGGTACTATAAGAGATTCAAATGATGTGAGACTGAAAATTATTACTATCTAGCACAGAATTCCTTTCAGAAAGACAACTGTCTTTAAAAATGCAGTGTATGGGGGTGCCTGGGTGGCTCAGTTGGTTAAGCATCTGCCTTCGGCTCAGGTCATGATCTCAGGGTCCTGGGATCAAGCCCCACATCGGGCTCCCTGCTCAGTGGGAAGCCTGCTTCTCCCTGTCTGTCTGCCCCTCCCCCTGCTTGTGCTCTCTCTCTCTCTCAAATAAATAAAACCTTTAAAAAAAAATGCAGTGTATGGGCACCTGGGTGGCTCAGTTGGTTAAGTGTCTGCCTTTGCCTCGGGTCATGATCTCGGAGTCCTGGGAGGAAGGCCCTTGTAAGGCTTCCTGCTCAGCGAGGAGCCTGCTTCTCCCTCTTCCTCTGCCCCTTCCCCCAGCTCATGATCCCTCTCCCTCTCTCTCTCTATCAAATAAATAAATAAATAAATAAATAAATAAATAAATAAATAAAATATTAAAGAGAAAAAAAAAAAGACTGCCATGTAATGGGGCACCTGGGTGTCTCAGTTGGTTAAGCTTTGGGCTCTTGGTTTCAGCTCAGGCCATGATCTGAGGGTCATGAAATCAAGCCCCATGTCCCACTCCATGCTCAGCATGGAGTCTACTTAAGATTCTCTCCCTCTCCCTTTCGCTCTGCCCAATTGCTCTCTCGCTCTCTCTCTCTCTCATTAAAAAAAAAAGAAGAAAGAATGCATTGTATGGAAGTGTTTATAAAGATAAGGCCTCTGGGAATGGCAGAGATGATTCAGTGATAGAGATGAAGATATAATCATTAATCAGCCAATAAACCATGCCTGTCCAAGAAGCTATGAGAATTTTGAGACTGAAGGAGGTAGAGAAGGAAAAAGGAAAGAGAGGAGAGGGGACAGCAAAGGTGAGACCTTCTGCGGAAATATCAGTCAATGAGGAATTTCAGAGGCAAGAGTGACTGGCCAATTTGTAAGAATGGATGCCTCTGTGGCAGATTGACTTCTCCTAAGGTGGCTGGAATAATCTCTCTTCCCTTACGTGCTCGTCAAGGTGACGAACTGATCCTGTGACTGACGTGCCAATTCCCGCACAGCTCTGAAGTGGCTGAGCAGTGTCTGTTCCCTGCCTTTATTTAGAAGTATTGAGGAGGGACGAAACCCTAGAAGTCAGGACTAAAAGGGCATACCAATTCACAAATACAGAATTAACTGATTTTATAATGGGACAAAATATATACCTTGAATGTAAGCAGGTAACCAACAAGTAGCTGCAAAACTGTAGTGGATTTTCAGCTCTGTTTATATGGACTCAGAGCTATAGTTGTTACACATCGTCCTACTTTTAGTAAACAGCAGATACTCAATTTGCATCCCTAGTTACATTGAGCTTATTCTGATATTCTTAACTCTTTATCAGGCTTATTTCAATGTTGTGTTCTTCATAATTCTTTGTCAGTACCTCCTATGGTTGCCCCTTACAGTGTACATAGCACCTGTGAATAGTCCATTCCCTGGACGTTCTTCAGGAAGGGTATATTAAATTTAGATTCCCCATGAAGACATCCAGCATGGAAGAAGTACAAGTACCCTGAGGTCACTTTGCTGTAGGAAGCTCAAGCCTTGTGAAGAGAGAATGTGACTCCCAATGGATAGAAAGGCCAAGGATCCTCAAGGAGCCAGATATCTGCATGAAGCAGCCATCTTGGAAGAAGGTCTTCCATCTCTAGCTGCTGTTTGACTCCATGTTGATCAGAGATTAAGCTGCTCAGTTAAACCTTTTCTTAATTCCTGGCCTAAAATAGATAACCAAAAAATAAAGAAAAAAAAAAAGGTTGTCTTAAGCCACTAAACTAAATTTGGAATACATGATTACTTTCCAAGGAATAACCAAAACAAGCCTAGTATTTCACATTTTTTGTTTTGTGGTGTAGACCTTCTCTGTTGATCAAAATACTCAGCAAAGTCTACCCCACTCTTATCTGAAAGGTGTTATGGAGAAATCATTCAAATGGGCTATAGTCAACATTTAAATTGCTTCTGGACAGATTGGGAAGGAAAATGTCCTTGGAAAGTGAAAAGGAAAGAGAGAGGAAGAGATCAGTGGGATAACAAACCTAAGGTTAGATAGATCCAGGGAAGGACACTGGACTTAGTTGCAAGGGTGAGAATGACCTCACATGACAGCTGAATAACGTTTGAAATTCCCAAAGCTACAAATTTTAGATTGCTAGTAATTTGAATAAGAGAAATAAATTGAAATTGACATTGATTACCTAGAAAAATGATACCTTGGTATGGTAAGATTCAAAAGCTCCGTATCTGGAAATCACCCAGCATAAAGTTTGTTCTCAATATATGAGAAATGTGTGAATGAATGAGGTAAAAAGAACTTTGCTCAACTAGTAAAATAGAGTTGATCTACCTCCTGGTGAGATCAACATGAGAGGTGTGAATGCTCCATAGTGGACGAGGCTGGTCTCACTTGAGACTCAAGCTATACTTTGTTAGAGGAATCACTGAGACCTCTCTCTTCCGTGCTCTACCTTCTGTCCTCACTGCCACTCCTAATTCAGGAACTTCATTCATGCACAGATTATTAGCCTAGTGATTTT
>NC_138372.1:154605326-154639667 GCF_054177405.1 Leptonychotes weddellii
CCACCCAGGCGCCCCTGAAATATATCTTTAAAATGACTTAATATCAGAAATCTAGGGGCGCCTGGGTGGCTCAGTTGGTTAAGCATCTGCCTTCAGCTCAGGTCATGATCCCAAGGTCCTGGGATTGAGCCCCACGTCGGGCTCCCTGCTTGGCTGGGAGCCTGCTTCTCCCTTTCCCTCTGCCTGCCACTCCCCCTGCTTGTGCTCTCCCTCTAGCTATCTCTCTCTGTCATAATAAATAAATAAAATATTTTTGAAAAGAACTCTAACTGTAGAGGGATTCAACAATTATAGAATTTTCTATAATATTTTTTGAGTAGAAAATAAAAGACAACAACATAAGCATTTGATTGGTCTGTATCTCTTGGAAGACTGAAAGTTGACTCTCATAGTGCTTATTTTTAAGTAACTATAAGTCAGATTAAGGCTTGAGAGAGGCGTCATCCCTGATTTTTTCAAACACCTATTTCATCTAAGTCCAACCCCTTCATTTTGCTGGCGAGGCAACAGAAACCCAAGATGACACCTCAAGTTTGTGAAAAGCCCAGAACTAAAACTTATTTCTGACTTCTGATGAGGAGTTATTCTTACCTCAGCCCTTCTTTCTTGATTATATCTCAAATAAACACTTGACAGCTAATGGAAAACCACTTTCACTATTGCTGGCTTTAGGGATGAGTCCTTGAAGAATCTAGCATAAGGATTGCCTGGTTTCTCACCTTACTTCCCTGATTAATCTTAAAGCCTCTCTTTTTTTTGTGCAGAAACATTCTTCTCTAATAGTGGGAGTTCGCATATCACACACAGTGCACAGTAAGATCCAAAAGCGCTCATCAAAATGACCACAGAATTCATTACAAGATTGAGGGTCTAAGATCCAGAGAGAGAGATTAAAACCCAAGCAACAAAACATGTTAGCAGTTACGAGACATGAAACTGCGGGCATTTTTGTTTTTCCTCAGCTGGACTCATAATTTTTTCCTATAAAAGGAGACTGTACATGTTGAGCTACAGCTTCTCGATATCATTTTTATCTTTATATTTCCATAGCAATTAAGACACTTCATAGTCACATTTCTTAAAGTTTTACCTAATTTACATTCTACTAAAGCATTCCAGGAAATAACAGGGAAAAATATATAATTGAAGGGGAGTTGACATACAATATTATATTCATTTCAGGTGTACAACATAGTGATTCAACAGTTCTACACATTACACTGTGCTCACCACAATGAGTAGTCACCATCTGTCACCACACAATGTTACAACAGTACTATTGACTATATTCCCTATGCTGTACTTTTTGTCCCCATGACTTATTTATTTTATAACTGGAAGTTTGTACCTCATAATCCCCCTCACCTATTCCTCCCACTCCCCCAACTACCTCCCTTCTGGCAACCATCAGTTTGTTCTCTGTATTTATGACTCAACCTTTTGTTTTACTTTTACTTTTATTTTAAGAGACTATAGCATCTCAGTGGTTTGATGGGTTTTCATGAACCCAAACCAGCAAATACTCCCTGATGAGGGCCACCTGCTCACCCCTTCCCAAGAAGGATTTTTGGGAGGTTCGCTACATTCACCCTTCTGTTCCTTATGTGGATATGTACTCAGGAACACCAGTGGAGATTTTCCTCAGCTGGTACTTCCTGTTTTAATTGTTTGGGTCTTTTCCTTTACTAGCTTGGAAGCGTTTTTTATAAGCCTCTCCCAGGGTGGTCAAATGTGACTGTTTTTCCTAGCAAAGCATGCAGTCCCTATTGAAGGAGGCCCTCCTTTGCCAGTTGCCTATTGCTAACACTGGGTGAGAAAACTCTCACATGTGCTGTGTATTAATTCTTGCCTCATGCTCCTTAGGTAGAAATATTTTATAATTTCTGTGACTTGCTCGCTCCAGCTTCTCTCTTCTTTTTATGCATAATTTTCCATTTTACTGACTCGGGTTTTACTTTGGTGCATTATCAACAGCTAATTTTTTAAATTTGCACTATCCTTCAAGGTTCAACTTCAGTATGAGCCATAAAAAACTCATGTGATTTCCAGATGGTAGAGCAAAGAATAATTATTAAGACAAAGACTGGCATATTTCCTTTTGTCCTGTGAAAATAACAAATCACGTGCCTTCCTTTGCTGTAATTTCTAGGAAGTTTATGACTATTTTTTTCTTTTTCAAATACTTTATTCCAGAATTCTGGTACAATCATTGTGTGTTTTATTTTTTAGCCATGATGCTTAACATTTTCTGGGGCACAGACATATTTGAGAATTTAAAGAAAGTTGTGTTTTCCTAGAACCGTGCACATATGAACACAGATTTTGCGTTTAATTCAGGAACTTCTGACATTCTTCCATGAATATTGGGTTTTATATGTTCTCTTATTTTTCTAAGTATAATTTTAATTTAATTAATTATAATTGTAATTTTTCCTATTGTGTAAAATGTTATTCACTTTCTGAATTTACCAAAAGCAGCATTATAAACTGCTTCACATTTCTTTGTGACATAGCCAGAAATTTTGAAGGAGGCAAGTATTTGTTTGAGAGTAAAAAAACACCAAAAAAACTTAACATTTTGAAGAATGCATTTCAATATTAAAGCTAGATAAACTGCTATGGGTATATAAATTAATATAACCACTTGGAATATCCATTTGGCGTTATCTTATTTATAAAGTCAAATTTTCATATACCTTCTGGCCTGATAATTCTACTTTATGTTATAAACCCAAGAGAAAGAAAGTCCTTACACTTGTACCAAGGTTTTATACATACATATGTGTGTATATATACACACATACATATATCTATATCTATATATAGATATATATAGATATATATATATATGATTAGTGACTACTGAACCATTGCTCCTAGGTCAAAATCTGCTTTGTTAGTAGAGTTGCTTTATTCTATGTGTCTCCCCCAATAGATGGTAAGCTCAAGGACAAGGCTTGTGTCATATTCATATTTTACAACCCCATCAATAACTAGTACAGAGTTTTGGACATTGTAGAGGCTCAACAGCTGCTGAACTAGTAAATATAACCTCTTGTGATACCAGCATACATGCCCTGAGATGAGCAAGTCTCAGAAATGTAGGATGCTAGATTCCCATGAATAAATGTGTTATAGCCATGATGAAAAGCAGCTTTAAAAATTATAATAAATGACAGAAATTTAATGAAGCAGAAGAGAAATGATTTCTTTCAAGAAGAGATCACTATATTTGGGGGGAAAGAAATTGTTCACATGGCCCCCTAGGTAGTCAGAAAGCTTGAGACTCTGAGCAGAGCCAAGTGCATCAGAACGATCCTGGTTGGCTCCAAGAAAAAGAGAAATTGCTTAACTTCTCTGAATTAAGAGGGAATAGAAATAAAAAGAAGCTGCAGAAGAGGTAAGGACAGGGTGCAAGTTGATGAAAGACTGTGGTACAGATGTGGTGGATCTATATGACCTCCTGGATATTTTTTGCAAAATCTTCTAGAATTCCTAAAATTTTGTAGTGATTAGATTTCTAACGGAAACATAACAGAGTGATTTGACATGTCTGAGAAGGAACACAAATAGCCTTTGTGTTTATAATCCTCTTGCTTTATGTTCTAGGTTTTAACATATATATGTATCATATATACACAGTTGATTGTCATTATTCAAGGATTCCATATCTCCATATGTAAGTTCGCCAAGTATGAGAGAATAAAGATACTGGGGAACCATTATGTCTGGAAAGCTGCAGGCTATGAACACTTCATTGAGGGGTGATATTCACTTGGGACTTGAAGGGAGATTAGAATTGTGCCTTAAGACAGCCACACTTCATATTGTAATTGTGATGTTTTGGCAGTGTTCCCTTAGGGTTCCTCCCAAGCAGTGCCTGAGACATAGAGCTGGGTAGAAGTTGTTTATTTGGTCAGTGATTCTAGGCAACTGGAATAAAGAAGTAGGGGAAGAGCAACAGGGAAAGAGAAAAAGTAAAATGAGAGCATATTATTGAGGTTGCTGCTGTAGGTGACAAGGGCCCGATTCTACCCGAACCTCTGAGAAGTGACCAGAATAACCCTGAATTGTCCCATCAAAGGATGGGAAGCAGGAGAATTTATCCACTGATTCCAGTTCCCCACTGGTTGGGGGATGTCCCTGGGTTCTTAAGTCTCCTGTATTTCTAGATGCACTTGTGGGCACACCCACTGGGCTCGTGTGGCATCAGAGAAGGCACTCCATCAGAAAGCATGGAGAGGGGAGGAATGTGCTTGAGGAATGATGTCATCACAAGGCAAATCTGAGTTCCCATAGAAATCTACTTCAGCTGCAGCTGCCACCAGGGGTGCTCGGGGGGCCATGACATGGGGGCCCCAAAGGCACATGCTAGATGTACAGAAGTTGTTCTAAAGGAGTTAGGATTAGAACCAAGGAGACCAGTTAGAATATTAAAGCAATAAAAGATGTATCCCTTTGGGTCTTTCTAATCCTTTCTCTCTACCTGGAACACTTTTCTCTCCTCATAGCCTAAGCTCTACCTTTACTTTAAAACCCAAGTAATAGGCATAGCCTAGAATAGTGCCTGGCACTCAGTAGGTGTTCAGTACTGAATAAACAGCTAGCATATTTATTGTGATCTAAAATTTATAAAGTCATTGAAGTTAATGCCCACAAAACCTTTAATATATATGAATTAGTACCTCCATTTTCTAGACATATTCACGTATTTGCTTAACAAACTTACTGACCATCAGTCAAACACTGTATTGGGTTACTACTTACTGAGGACCTCACAGTAAGTAGAAAGGAAGTGAACTCAGTGAGGTTTTCCTGCATCCAATCCCAACTCGATCTTCTATTCACATCCTTCTGGGTAAGCCCTATGAATCAACTATCTCATCAATCTTTAATTCCTATACCAACCACCCTGGGAATTTTTCATTTCTCACAGAGGAGGATAATGTGCATTTTCACCTTCTATATTTGTCTTTGTCTTTTCTTTCAGCTTCTTGAAATCAAGAACTATAATCTCATGACTTTCCACAACTTCAGATAAGGCAAAGCACTATCTGGTGCTTTGTAATATTTTGTATTTTTGTAATATTTTTTGGTAATGACCTTTTTTGCATTGAAGTACTACAGAAAGAATGAGATGTCATCTGATATGAATGCAGAGTTGACATCTGAATCCTAACCTTTGAAGGTAACAGGAAGGCTTTGCTGAAAATAAACACTAGCAATGCAAACATGCAGATTTGTAGACAAATAATCTTGTGCAACAGGTTTTTTTGGCAATGAAATTTGAATTCAGAAATTTGACAGTGGCTAGAGAGGACTATGTTTAAGGGAGAGATATGTAACAAACTTGGACACATCCAGAAACATTCCATCCACCTGTTGTCATGTCCCTCAAAACAACAGTCTCTAAAATATCTCTATGTATGTCGAGAACAGTCCTGTCCAGTTGAAATACAATGTGATCCTACACATGAAATTAACATAAGTAATTTCAATTTTTCTATTACCCACAATAAAAAAGTAAAAAGAGGGACGCCTGGGTGGCTCAGTCAGTTAAGCACCTGACTCTTGATTTCAGCTGAGGTCATTATCTCAGGGTCGTGACATCAAGCCCCACATCGGGCTCCACACTGGGCATGGAGCCTGCTTAAGATTCTCTCCCTCCCTCTCCCTCTGCTCCTTCCCCCCACCCCTGCTCACCCACGTGCACACACATACACACTCTCTCTCTAAAAACAAAAGAAAAAAAAAGGAAACAGGTAAAATTAATTTAATAACATATTTTATTTCACCCAATATATCTAAAACATCATTTTGGCTTGTAATGAATATCAAAATTATTAATGAGATATTTTACTTTTTATCACACTAAGTCTTCAAAATCTGGTATTTTATACTTTTGGCACATCTCAGTTTGGACAGCATGTTATATAAGGGCTCAATAGCCAGATGAAGCTAGTGGCCACCATTTGGACAATCAGGTTTCTAGACTGATTTCTACAGCTGGGATTTCCTGGGCAGGTATGTGTGGGTGTATATTTCTAACATAGGTTTTTACAGCACCTTCCCTATGACCCCTCATTCTGTCTGACGATAAACTTCCAGAATAGGTACATACATTGGCTACAATATGTAATGATATTCTAATGACATCATGTTTAATTTTCTGCCCAGAGTGGGTTCTCTGTGTTACTTTACTAAAAATTGGCTGCATGTGTCTATACAGAAGTAAACGGGGTCTTTTGCATTCAAAATCAACTACAAATTAACAGGTATCTTTTTTACATAGAAAGATCTCAAAGAAATGGGCATGTTGTAAACCTTCTGAGAAACTATATTTTTAAAAATTATGTTTTATTCTTTAAAAAAATGTTGAATGCTTGAAGATTTCTTTTTTTCTTTCTAAATTTCAGGACCAGAGCATGTGAGTCAATGTGGACTTTCTTGTCCTTCTTACTGTATTGTGGAGTTGTAGTTGTATACTGGGTAAGATTAGGGTTTTGGAAACAGATATGCTAAAGTTTAAATCCTGGATCTTCACTTTACTAGTTGTGTGACTTTTGGCATTTTCTTCTATCTCTATAAACCTCAATTTCCTCACTTATAAAATTGAGGTATTCTTGCTGGTTTTTACTCTAAATGTGTCTTGAATCCAATTTTTTTTTTCAGAATCTAACACACCACCTTAGTTAAGTAATTGCCCAATCATTTATGAATTATCTAAAATTATAGTCTTAGGGTATAGGGTATATTGTAGATATGGGAGAAGTAGTCTACTTATATTTACAATATATTCCTCCACAGTAGCCTGAGGTTTTTGTCAAACATGCACTTGCTTATTTTATTTTATTATGTTATGTTAATCACCATACATTACATCATTAGTTTTTGATGTAGTGTTCCATGATTCATTGTTTGCGCATAACACCCTGTGCTCCATTTAGTACGTGCCCTCTTTAATACCCATCACTAGGCTAACCCATCCCCCTACCCCCCTCCCCTCTAGAATCCTCAGTTTGTTTCTCAGAGTCCATAGTCTCTCATGGTTCCTCTCCCCCTCCGATTTCCGCCCCCTTCATTTTTCCCTTCCTGCTATCTTCTTTTTTTTTTTTAACATATAATGTATTTTTTGTTATTATTTTACTTATTTATTTATTTATGTTATTATTTGTATTATTTTAACATATAATGTATTATTGTTTCAGAGGTACAGGTCTGCGATTCAACAGTCTCACACAATTCACAGCGCTCACTATAGCACATACCCTTCCCAATGTCTATCACCCAGCCACCCTATCCCTCTTGTTTTTTTACGTTGCTTATTAATGACTTTTTGTTGGGATGGTCCAGTTTCTATTGATGATGGATTTTCACTTTAGCCACCAGGAGGTGCTAGTGATCTATACATCAGTTAACCGCTCCCCGCTCCCCCCAGCTTTTCTTTGTTGACATTTTCCTTTCCTCTTGATTACCATTATCAGTCTCAAGAGAAATAAGATTGTTTAACTCTCTAACTTTGACTAAATGTCCTTTAAAAGAACTTAAAAACTATCCATTTTGGGGCGCCTGGGTGGCTCAGTCGTTAAGCGTCTGCCTTCAGCTCAGGTCATGATCCCAGGGTCCTGGGATCGAGCCCCGCATCGGGCTCCCTGCTCTGCGGGAAGCCTGCTTCTCCCTCTCCCACTCCCCCTGCTTGTGTTCCCTCTCTCGCTGTGTCTCTCTCTGTCAAATAAATAAATAAAATCTTAAAAAAAAAAAACTATCCATTTTGCCTAATTATAGAATACATAGTACTACTATATCTTTATCAGATATGGGAAGAAGTTCTAGATAGATGATTAGAACCAAAAATCACGTCATTTCACTTGTCTGCTGGGAATGCACAGTGGCCATTCATACACTGCAGAGTTTGCCTCCTTTAGTCTTATTCTCTGCCTACTCAATTCATCACTTCCTCAGCTGTACACACGTTCTATATCCCTCCAAGTTCATCTGCTCTTCCCCCAACAAAGTTGCAATGTTTACCAAAATTTTCCATCAATTCTTCCTTGGTTATGTGCTTTCACTCTGATTTCTTTTATTGTAAATGACCTCTATAACTTACCATTTCATGCTTCTTTGCTTCCTATAAAATCCAATTCAAATCTTCCATTCATGAAACTATCACTGAATTAAATCCTTTGACCATTACTCTGCTATCAAGCTCTTGTCATCCATCTCCAAAAACTCATTGTAAACTATTTTGATTCACTGATGGGGATGTTATGTTGCACTGTTCTGAAGTATTTTCACATGTCTGCATTGTCTCACCAAATGAATGATAAATTCCGAAAAGGCACAGCAATCATCTTTTTTTTTCCCTTCCTCCTCCCCACCCTTTTCTTGGTGATGTGAGCAATGCCTTGGAGACTATTCTGCTCCTCATAAGAACTTATTATTTAGGGACTAACTGAATGTATCATATCTAATAGTTTTGAGCACCCATTATTTCAGGTATGGGAAAATACAGAGTCTGTGCTTCCTTCCTCTCTCCCTTTCTTGATTCCTTCCTTCCTTTTCTCCTTCCTCATTGTGCTGATGTCTTATGCTAATGAAAGAACATATGTTTCTTTTTATGTAGAGTTTGGGAAGAGAATCAGTAACAAGTGAGTGGCTAAGTAATTACCAAGAAGACAGATTTTACAAAACAGAAGGACATGCCTGGTAGGCAGAATAATGGTCTCCCAAAGACATCCACATCCCCATCTATGAATTTTCTACCTTCCATGGAAAAATAGACATTGCATGAGTACATTAAAAGATCTTGAGATTATCCTGGATTATCTGTGTGGGCCCGATGTAATCACAAGGCCCTTTCTAAGAGGAAGGCAGGAGAGTCAGAGTAAGAAAAAAGTGTGGAATGACTGCGCAGAGACTGGAGTCTCAGGCAGGCTCAAGACCTAAGGAATGCAGGCAGCCTCTGGAGGTTGGAGAAGGTAAGGAATGGATTCTTCCCTGGACGCCCCAGAAGGAATGCAGCTCAAGCAGTACCTTGATTTTATTTTTTTTTATTTTTTATTCTTTTAAGATTTTTTTTTTTTTAATTTGATAGAGAGAGACACAGCAAGAGAGGGAACACAAGCCGGGGGGGGGGGGGGGGGTGGGAGAAGGAGAAGCAGGCTTCCCGCCGAGCAGGGAGCCCGATGCGGGGCTCGATCCCAGGACCCTGGGATCATGACCCGAGCCGAAGGCAGATGCTTAACGACTGAGCCACCCAGGCAACCAGTGCCTTGATTTTAGACTAAAAACCCCTTTCAGACTTCAGATCTCCAGAACTGTAAGAAATAAATCTGTGTTGTCCTACATCACTAAATTTGTGGTACCAGAGTAATAGGAAATTCATATAACATATAATTTATGGAAATTGATCCATCTTATGAAAAAAAATTCCTTTCTCATATTGACTTATAATCTCCAGAGATTATAACAAATGCAGAAAATATAATACACTTACACATATGTATACATATTTTATAAAATACATGTATGTTCTATGACAAATGATATCAAATCATTTATAGTGCTTCACAATTGTTTTTTTTAGCTTCAGAATGTATTGTGGACATTTTTTCCCATTTCCGTAACACATTGAGCTATCTTATTCTTTTTTTTTGGACAGAGAGAGAGAGCCAGAGTGCAAGCGAGGAGGACGGACAGAGGGAGAGGGAGAAAGCGAATCTTAAGCAGGCTCCACACTTAGCCAGACTCAATCTCATGACCCTTAGATTATGACCTGAACTAAAATCAAGAGTCAGACACTTAACTGACTGAGCTACCCGGGCATCCCAAGCTGTCTTATTCCTATTAAGAGTTGCATATTATTCCATAATATGGATACAACAAATCTTTGCTAAACAATTTTCCTGTTGATGATCATTTAGATTACTTTCAGTTTTTTAAATGATTAGCAAAATATATTTGCTAATGAACATTTTGTGTCATTGAGAATTTGTGCAACTATAATCAAGGAAAACTTGTTAGATATAGGATTTAGATGTTTGGATGTGCAAGGTAGCAATATTTATGAAACATTTAAGTGGTTTTGGAGTGTGCCTGACTAGTTTTGATGAATTTCCTTTTCTTCTTGCTGGGAAATACAAAGAATAGTCAGAAAAAGTACAGCTTGATCGCTAGCATGATCACAGTCTGGGAGTGATGGCTGGACAAAATGCAGAGGGTAAACTTGGTCGCCCTAAGATTTGATATGAGTGGACTATTTGATCAAACCACTCATAACATATGTCAGACACTTCATGCATATATGTAACATGACTGACATCATGTTATCATATATATGTTATATATGTAATAATATATTATAAACATAATATATAATGTTATTCAATTCTTATAATAAACCTACAGGGCTTTTAGAGATGAAAATGCTGCTCAGGAAAATACAAATAACTTCACCAACACTATAGCTGGTGAAGTAGTTCAGTTGGAAGCTAAGCCCAGGTCTGAATGATACCTTAGCCCATCATCTCTGGATCTTTCTTCAAGGATCCCAAATTGCTCAAAATTGGGGCTTACCCATCAAATGACAATTAGATTCTTTCTTAAAGTAGAACAAAATGTTGAAGAACCTAGACGTTGAAATTAGATAGACTTTTGATCCTAGGAGTGTATGTGAGTACACATGTGCATTCATATTTTTGAAGCATTCACAACAATTTTGTAATACATCTCGGCTCCCACTGACTTAACTTTCCTACAATTTCCTTGTCTTTTACACATTTCGTCCTCTTTCAGTCTCTGTTCTTTCTTTTTCTTTGCCTCCTCCCTTCTTATTTCTCTCTCAATTATCAGCATATCTTTATTGTTTTTACCAACCATATATTATTGCCAGTAAGAATCTAATTGAGAATCAGATATAGCCCCTACTTTTTCCTTCTGTTTTGGCATTAGCTATATAATTCTCAATTTTATAATGATCTATTGTATGATGAATTATTTTGTCAGATGATTACTTAGAAATATCTGTAAAACTGTAATCTCTACCAAATAAATATAACAAGCACCATATAGTAAAAAGTAGAATAAAGCCAATATATATGAAGAAAGCTAAGTGAATTTATTCTGAATCAAAAGCCTCTTCCCATATTTCAACTTTTATTTTTTATTTTTTAAAAATATTTATTTATTTATTTTTAGAGAGAGAAAGAGAGCACACAGCAGGGAGGGGCAGAGGGAGAGGGAGAGAGAATCCCAAAGCAGACTCCACGTTGCGCACGGAGCCTGATGTGGGGTTCAGTGCAGGGCTCAATCTCATGACCCTGAGATCAGAACCTGAGCCGAAACCAAGAGTCAGACACTCAACCAACTGCCACTCAGGCACCCTGTCTCATATTTCAACTTTTAAAAAGGATCTCAGAAAACAGTATGTTCCGTACCATGGGACAGGATGGCTCCATGAAAAATGTATCTTTTTGTATAATCTTGTTTGCTGAAAATGGATTGATTGTCAGCCCAGGAATCAGATGTATCTTTGTGAAATATCAAGGTCGCTGAGCTGATTAGATAAACATGCTCCTTACAGAACATTCTCTCAAACAAGTCTTCCTGTTTTCACACCAGACAATTGTCCTATATCATTTTTCTTTGTGTTGTAGTTACAAAGGCGGGAATTCTGGTTCCAAGTATATCTGGACTTAATCCTGCCTCTGACACTCATTGGATGGTCACTGGCCATTTATTAAGCCTCACTAAGCCTCAGTCTCCACTGAAGTCACCGGGGAACTTTAGCCTTGATTGTTTTAGGCAGCCTAAACTCCCAGCTATTACAAGAAAGATGAAGGAAATGTTTCTGAGTTTGTGGAAGTTGTTTTTAACCATCTCTTGTGTAAAACAGGTCTTTGAGTCTTATCTGAAATATAGCCAGATAAGGACTGTATTATTGCTTTGCCATTTTGGTCAAGTTCCACTCATGGCTGTGTGCACATTGATACTTTCCTTCTACCCACCCCGTCCTTCCCTGCTCTTGTATAAACAGGTATATAAAGACTATACTACAGAGAACCAGCTCATCATCCATAATATAGATGTGTTCATTGCCAGTTGTTATTAAATCCACCTCATCTGCAAGATGGCCTTCCAATAATGAGCCAGGCTGGATACTTCTAAGAATCACCCTTTGAGACAAACTAGGTTGCAATTGCACTTGACCTGCCCCACACATTCTTTCATATCTCAGATCTTACATCTTCTCTACCTCTTGAAGGTAGCATCTTTCTCTCAGGATGCAAATATTTGGAGGAAAAATTGAACATATGGTGCAGAAACCCCCTCCCCCTGTAAAAGTCCTATATTTGAGTTGTGGACATCTATATGAATATGTCAATAATTACAAGCCTCTGGGGCGCCTGGGTGGCTCAGTCGTTAAGCGTCTGCCTTCGGCTCAGGTCATGATCCCAGGGTCCTGGGCTCGAGCCCCGCATCAGGCTCCCTGCTCAGCGGGGAGCCTGCTTCTCCCTCTCCCACTCCCCCTGCTTGTGTTCCCTCTCTCACTGTGTCTCTCTCTGTCAAATAAATAAAATCTTTAAAAAAAAAATAATTACAAGCCTCATTTATTATGAATCATTTCATAGATGTGGGCAGAGGAAAAATTTGAAGGTAATACAGAAGCATACGGAAAGCAGATGCTGAACAGTCAGAATTTCTGGGTCCTGACAAAAGCTTGGGAATTATTAACTACAGTGACCTATTCATGAACCTAGAATGAAGATAATAAGAGTGACAATCAGTGTTTATGGGGAGTTTAGTATGCACCAGACACCAGGCCACACCACTCAAATGTATTTGATACCCACTGTGACTCTGGGAGGTAGGCACACTCATCACTATGTGCCCACTTTCTGGATAGGTAAATTGAGACTCAGTACATTGATAACAGTCACAAAGGTGGTGTTGCTGGGATTCATATGCGGAAGCACTTAGTGGCTATGATATTGAATTCAAAAGGAAAAAATGAAAAAGTGTGAAAGCCAGAAAGTTGAGAGAGTCAGAAGATAGAAGACTGTATGGCAACCTTCTAATTGTTCTTCAGAATGAGACCCAGTTCGAGGTGAAACATTTCTATCACAAACATGAAGTACAGTTATGAGCACAAAGGCACTGTGGGATGAAGGAGAAGGATTTAATAGAGGAATTAGGATTTAACGACATCAAGAAACTGACCACTCTTATAAATAACAGGATAGAGCATGTACCGAAAACTCACACTCCAACATCAGAAAGGATGCTAGAGAACTGTGAGCTGGGGTGGGAATGAGTGGGAGAGTCAGCAGTTTCATGGGAGGCACACATATGGAGCCAGCTGCAGAAAGGAGGATGTCAATGATTAGAGCTGATTCCAGGGCGTATTTGAAAAAGTCTTCACTCTTTCCAGCAGGAGGGGACCACAGAGCCAGCTCTTGATTAGGCAGGAACCAATGGTGTCTTTGGTGGATTATCCACGTCTCTGGGGTGCTTCATCTCTTTTATTTATTGTCTTTGCCCTTCCTCTAACAAAGGATCTGACCAAAAAAGGAAAATCCAAATTGTGAGATAATAACTCTTTTGAAAGTACACGTAACTGTTAAGTAAAACTAGGACCCATTGCCCATTTATCTGTTATGAGTGAGAGATAGGGATGTGGGGTAGGAGTTTGAAAGGTATGCATATAATGTGATGCAGATTTATAAAATGAATAATAATAGAGTTGATAATAATAAGAAGAGGGGGAAGAAAAAAGAAGGAAAAGAAACAAAGTACCTTTTTTTAACCCTTTTACACTTCTCTATATTCAAAATAAACTTCCTTAATCCCCCCTTAAAACTATATTTTAAAACTTTTAACAACTTTAACATACCAACCCAAGATAATAGTTTCCTGCACTTTGTAACAACTTCATTTTACGTAAATATTCTTCCAATTTAAACTCAAATTCCCTATCAGAGCTGATATTCTCCCAAAAAGGATCTCTTAACTTCTCTTCCTCAAGAAATTGTCTTGTTGCAATGATAAAATCACTTAATCTATTTAATGCTTCAATGTCCTCACCTGTAAAATAGAAAAAAAAGTATTACTTACCCCATAGAATCTCACCAAATAGTTTCAGTTAAATATACAGGAGCATAAATCAGAATGCTTGTCTATTTAACATGTGTTTCCCATACATTTTAGGATTTAAATAAGGTTGGGAAAGTATAGTGTATAACCAACTCAATAGATGCTATTTGTCTTTCTTCTTTTCTTTTCCTGGGATTAATTCTTTCACCTCTTCCTTTGTTTTAGGGAGCTGTGTAGTGGTGGTGGTGGGGTGTGGTAAGATAGAATCAATTTGAAAGAGCAGCAAGAAATAGAAGGGTAGGATAATAAACTCACCAACCCAACCAGCTGGGAGGAGTTCCATCTCGTCAGTCTATAGATCAGAGCTTCTAAAAGCTTGGTTTTCCAAGGACTGCGGTTGATGCTTTACTTAGGGATGCCTGTAAAAAAGGAGAAGTGTTAGCCCTCAAAATGATTATCTACCACCCACACGACATCTTGACACTTGAAAAGAGATTCTGATTATCAGACTAAGCAGTTTCAGGGAAGTCACACACATGGAAGTGACTGCAAAAAGGAGATTGCCGATGATTAGAGTAGATCCCACAAGTGTATTAGAAAAAGCTCCTGCTCTTTCCAGCGGGAGAAGTACAACAGAGCCAGCTCTTGATTAGCCAGGGGCAAGTGGTTTTCCCACAGCAGAGAAAACACCTTCATTGCCTCTGGCAGGATAGGACACTGCTGACATGTCCATGAGTCTGTTTCTGTATCAATCAGTTAGCTTATGCTGTGTAGTAACAAACCACTTCAAAATTTCATGGCTTAAGATGGCAACCATGTATTTGGTGAATGATTTGAGTCTGTCATCTGGGCTATGCTCACTGGCCTTGGCTGGGCTGACTCATGTGGCTGATATCTGTTATCTAGCTCATCTGGGAACTGGTTGGTCTGGTGGGGGACAGGGAGAGTGGCTCCGCTGGGATGACTTACTTGGTTCCTCAAGGTCTCTTACCTCCACAGGCTGGCCCAGACATGTTTACATGGTGGCAGAAGGGAAAAACATTTAGAAGGGTCAGGGACTCTATTTCTTTAAGGAACCCCAAAATACCTTGTAATCAAACGTAACTGCCTACCTATTTTGCTCCCGTAAAAATGAATCATTTTCCTTCTACGCCTAAATTAATAGTTACTCAGAACTATCATAGATTTGAAAGGTATATGTTACTGAATTCAATCCCAGGTTTACTCACATAACCCCACAAAACTGTACACAAGCACAGATCAGCCCTCTCAGCCTCCTTAGCATACCTGGGCTTGTCACTGTTTGCCCAGGTAATTCTCCTTTGTTACATGGATAAGTGTTCGAAGATAGCAAGTCAGAAGTGTAAATTATGTCAAAGGTTAACTCCTTCCTCAGATCTTCCGAAGGGAAAATTTAAACCTCTTGAAGCAAAAATAGCAACTATGGTCCTGCTTTTAAGGCAGCCAGTGATTCTAAAAGTTGCCTTGACTGAATTGTGGAAGGGTCTCTCCACCGTGGGGGGTGGTAAGCTGGAAGGCACAAATCCATGAGACTTCAGGAGCAGGGGGAGGAGCCGAAGAGATGACCAAGGAGGGAGGAGAAGTTAGTAGGAGGAGAGAAAAAGAAAGTGTGAGAGAGAAAATCAAAAACAGGGAGGACGGGAGAAGGGGGAGGCTAGCACAGTTGCTGTTAAATAGTAGGGAAGAAAATGTAAGCAACATCTGGGCTTTGTCCTCAAGACTCTCATGTACTTGCAATGTTTAAAACCAAGCCAGAGGAGGTGGACAGAGCCAGGACTAGGGGGAGGTGAGTGTGGCTTTCACCTCAGGTAAAAAATTTAAGGAACACAAGAACATCTCAAAAAATGAGATAAATAATATTTTAATGACAGATTTTAAAATATCAAACTTCACACAAGGAAATCTATGATGAAGAAAATACCAAAATTTTAAATAAAGAGAGGATCAATATTACTGATCTTTCCTTTTGCTTCATGTTTCCAATATGGGTCAGCACAGAACTACTTTATTTAAAAAAAAAATGTTTATTCATCATGATTTTGAAAATTATTTTTTACTTAAAAAACATCATATTAAAATATTATTTATCTTGATTATTGAGCTTTTTGTGCCCCCTCCAATGGTGTTTCTGAGGTAAGTGCCTCACTCAGCAAACCTGAGTCCCAGCCGGGGCTGTGGGAGAGGAAGTAACCTGATCTAGCAGTGATTAAGTAGGAGAGCTTTGAATCTAGACCACCTGGATTGAATCCCAATTTTTCCTGTGTTGTAGTTCTCTCTATTCATGCTGCCAGACTTTGGGCAAAATGCCTTACCCTTGGACTCTCAGTTTTCCCTTCTTTGAAATGGGGATAAAAATAGCCTTTACTTAGGGGATGGTGGGGGTGAAATGGGTTTAATATATGAATAGATGTTAAATGAATAAATAGTCCCTGGGACATAGCAAGTACTTAAAAAAGTGTTAGTGCTGAGGACTAGGAGTATGTCTATTCTGACTGTCCCTCTTTGAAATAAATATTGATAAATAGGCAAAAGGACTGTTTCCGTTTGGGAGTAAATCAATAGGACAATAAAAAAGCAGGCTCCCTGCTCAGTGGGGAGTGTGCTTCTCCCTCTGTCTGCCGCTCCCCCTGCTTGTGCTCTATCACTCTCTGACAAATAAATGAATAAAATATTTAAAAAAACAATAAAAAAGGATGCCACTCCTCTCCCACAGTTTGAGTAACAGAAGGAAACACCCAGTCAAAATAGAGTGCAGTGAAGTAAGAGCATGCTCCTGTGATTGATTTCTGCTAGTAGATCATGAAGTGATCAGAACTACAAGGTGTATGTTGCTTTGGTGAGAATTTCCAGTGAGGCTTTGAACACAATGAACTACATTTTATTTTTTAATTTTTTTAAAGATTTTATTTATTTGAGAGAGAGAGAGAGCAAGCACACAGGGATGTGGATGTGGACAAGCAGGGGGAGGGGCAGAGGGAGAAGCAGACTCCCCACTGGGCAGGGAGCCCGATGTGGGGCTCAATCCCCGGACCCTGAGATCATGACCTGAGCCGAAGGCTGATGCTTAACCGACTGAACCACCCAGGAGCCCTTGAGCTACATTTTTAAATGGAATTGAATAAGGAAAACTGATCATAAAGAAGTGGCTACAGATGTACAAATAGACTTTGGAGAATGCTCAGACATCAAAAGCTATCATAAAAGTGTCTACTAAACACAACTTGTCACTTGACTGTATTTGCCCCCAGGGAACTTTAAAAATCCTTTCTTATGTTCTATTTTTATTTGGGAAGAAATTGTCACAATTTTTATATTTTCTATGAGAAACTATACCTTTCTTTTGAATATGGAAGAGGAGATGGTATGAAGAAGCAATATTCTCTGTGGACACCACTGAGAGTAGTAATAATAGCTAACATTTATTACATGTTTCCTATGCATAAAGTATGAAGCCAACTATAGTTGCAAAAATTTGTTATATAATTGGCCCCCAAAGGCTATGAAGTAAGTACTAATATTTTCTTTATTCTCGGATGTGGAATAGACAAAGAGAAGTACAGTTCTTTGACCAAGATCACATAGTAAGTGACTGACGTGGAGTTCCAAGCCACAGAGTCGAAATTCAGGGTCTGATTCCTAATTCTTTGTGGTTTTTTAAAGATTTTATTTATTTTCGTGCGCGAGAGAGCACGAGCGAGGTGAAGAGCAGAGGGAGAAGCAGATTCCCCGAGGAGCAGTGCTTGATCCCAGGACTCCGGGATCATGACCTGAGCCGAAGGCAGACGCTTAACCGACTGAGCCACCCAGGCGCCCCTGACTCCTAATTCTTAAGTCTAAAAGCTGTATTGCACCATTCTCTAGAGTCTTGCTATTCAAAGTGTGGCCTCTGTGCCAATAGCATCTTAAGGAATTGAAAGCTTGATAAAATGCAGAATCTCAGGCGCCAGCTTGGACCTGATGTACTGGAATCTGGATTTTAACAAGATCTTATGGTGCTTCATGAAACACATGAACCTTTGAGAGGCACCGCTGTAGAGCAGGTCAGAACATTAATATTTTTGCACTAGATTGCAGAATGTCTCTACTGAGAGATAGCAATCTTTGTTGGAAAAGCTTTAAAGAAGTTTTCAAATCTAATTCTCTGCTTCAAACCTTATCTTGTCAGGTTGATCATGTCATCCTGTCCTTAAATCCCTTTAGGGATTGTAATTTTTCACTCCATTTTTGAAGCATTGCCTGAAGGTGGTCCTGTCTGGACTCCTAAGGAGTCTCGGGAAAAGAACCATGCTGGTGCGTTCTATAGAGCTCAGAGTCCCAAAGAATGAATAGATCCAAAGCAACCAAAGCTGCAGTCATGTGGCGGACTTCCTCCTTAAACGATCTTTTCCTCCTTAAACAACTCTAACGAATATTTGCACAGTGCTTTTCAGTTTGCAATACCATTTTTACACCCACAGAGAAAAATATATATTTGGTTAACTTGAGGTTGAAATGCTTCGAATTGGAATATTTACTAAGGATTATAGAATTTCTTAAGGTGTCTTGAAGTCCTAGATTTGCTTATGAATTACTTCACTGCCCTTACCTAAACTGGCCCACAATGAGCATCTTGCACGGAACTTGCAAGGAGCTACTTCACAAGGCAAAGGAAAGCAGGCTAAAATCAAAGATAAAGCTCTGTCTGCCATTTAGGGATCACAGATTTTATATTCATTGTGTAGGACAGCTTTCAGAGTTTAGAATCTCAGATCAAAATTTCGGCAAACTATGGGCATGCACCTAATCAGTATAGACATGAAATAACATGTGTTGGTACACTCAAAAAAGTAAGTAGATAATTTGAGCTAGCTCCAGAGGGGAATTCAGGGAATATGTGCTAGACAAAGAGGACCAAGAGGAATTTTTCTGCCAATTAGTGAGGCGACTTTCACAGATCTTAGGTAGGAACTGTCTTCTATGGTGTAAACTGAAATTCACTTATTGAAAGTGAAATCCATCTTCACTAAGCCTATCCTGAATGGGTTTTACAAGACCAGAGGTTACTAGAATAAGACAAACCTACCCTTGGATCTTAATCCCATTTCTTATTAACTCCATGACCTTAGTAGGCAGCTTATGTTTCTAAATTTCCATTTCATCATCTGTAAAAATGGGGATCCTAAGAGCGTATACACCTCCTACATTTATTGGGAGCACCAAATAGAATCTAATGAAGCCAGGCTGGCATACAGTGAGGCCTCACTAAATTCATTCAGTAAGCAGTTTTGAGTATCTACATGGTGGCAGATCCAAGCGCTACCATAAGACAAAACACTAGCAGGGATCTTGGGCTTTATTGACGTAATCACACAAGCAGACGTCCAAGGCTCTGAGGGCTTATAACAGGGTTTGACCTCTTAATAGATTTTGGTGGAATGCGACTAGACAGTCTCAGATTCTGCATATACAGCAGAACATACTGAAGATGGAGAAGCAACACAAGGGAAAGGTAGAAGGAGGTACCTTGAACCTGATACTCACCCGTGAGCTCTAGCAATTTCTTTTGTAGAAACTTGCCTTGTTTGTGAGTTAAGCATCTGAGCTATTAATCACATTAAAAAAAAGGAAGCATAGGCTTTTGCCAAAACACTTGTGCAATTTAAAGACGGGGTGTGTCTACTTATGACTGCATTTCAGATGTATGGGGAGTGGTCTGCAACTGATCTCTGTTTCCTACCCCGCTCAAAGAAAGCGCCGTTTTTATTTGGTCTGCTTTTTCTGAGGATGTAATCTGGTGGCTACCCTCATTTTTTTTTTCTTTTATTTTTATGATTTTTTTTTTCCCCAATAGAAATGAGGACAGGAAGACTGCCCTTCTCAACCTCCTCTCTGTCAAAGGACTTCTAGGGATTTTCAGCATGTGGAGGAAGATCAGAAAGTCTCCGCGGAACTTCTGCCAAGCTGCTGAAGTCAGAGATTCTTCCCACACTCCCCTGGGGCTCGTCAGTTCTTATCAAGGATTCAGGGGTGGCAGCAGAGGCCTTTTCACTTCAGAAAAGGAAGCAAGTCGAGCACGGGAAAAGAAAACTAACACTGGGAGGCACAAGGCTCCTCTCAAATGTCAACCCTTCTGTCTCTGACTGTGGCAGAGGCTTAGGTCTGTGCGAAAGTGGGCGTCCGAGCCCGCAGGTCTCTGCTCGATGGGTGCCATAGAGGGGAATGTTTATTTCTGTCCACGTTGCCAAAGGTGGGTGGGTGGGAACCAGAAATTAAGAAGAATACGTGGGGTCAAATGTGCAAACCTTTTGACCTTCCTCAGTTCTGTCTTGAAAACCTCGTCCCATTCATTCAGCCTATTAGGTGCCTGTATAGCTAACAAAGCCCAACATCCTGGCTTGATACACTGAAGGCTCTTGGAGGGCTTACAAAGCATTTTGAAGAGTTAAATGTAAATGAATCAGGAACACATGGATTCAATTTCCCTGGAAATTCACATGTGCTTGGAAATGCAGGGGGGGCAGTGTCTGGCCAAATGTGCTTTGATTTATCTGACCCCAAAATATATCCCTCCCCTCTCCTTTTCCTCCCTTCAGAATCATTCAAAACTTTGCTTAATGTCAAACTATGGCTGGGTTCTTGAGACCCTTGAAACCTGGAGCGGTTTGAGTTCCTGGAGTTAAAAAGGGCATTCAGGGAGCCTTATTCCACCACCCCCTGCCCCCTAGCTAAAGGATCTCACATGGTTTTCTTCTATATCACAGGGTTAAATTAAGGCAAGGATGTGATGATGTTAGTTCAATCACAAAGCTAACCACCCCACTGCAATCCACGGAAAATTTTGCTTCCTGCAATGAACATTCCTATTCGCAGGACGTGGTCCTGCAACTCATTTCTGCCAGTAAAAACCAGGTTGGCTTCTGTGAGGAAACCACCACTTGGATAAAGGAGTAGAATTATATAACCATCATCATCATCATTATCATCATACACCTAACATGTGTTCAGTTAGAGAGTTTCAGAACACCTTTTAAAATAATGATCACATTTAGTAGCCGTAACTGTCCCTTACACAGAGTGCTAAAGACAGCTAAGAACTGCTTAGAATTGTTTAGAACCTACTTAAAGCTGTCAGGTAGAGGGATCCCTTAGTGGGGGGACCTGGGGGCTGGCCAATAGAGTCTCATAAGTTTTTTTTTTAAAGATTTTATTTATTTATTTGACAGAGAGAGACACAGCGAGAGAGGGAACACAAGCAGGGGGAGTGGGAGAGGGAGAAGCAGGCCTCCCGCGGAGCAGTGAGCCCGATGTGGGGCTTGATCCCAGGACCCTGGGATCATGACCTGAGCCAAAGGTAGACGCTTAACGACTGAGCCACCCAGGCGCCCCGAGTCTCTTAAGTTTGAGTCTCGTAAGTTTGACTAAGGATCCTTTAGACACAACTGTTCCGGCTCCCTTCTTTCTTGGGAATTTCCGATTGAGAAGAGAAGGGAGACGGTCGACTTGTAATCCTAAAGTCTCATCACAGAATGGAATCAAGCTATGCTTTGTCAGAGGCTGATGTTGACTGCAGTAATTATTTGGGTAATCAAGAAGCAACTGGATAAAGCATCTATACTTTTGGTCCCTTGTCACTGTTAATTGATTTTTACCTTGTCCTTTTGCTCCCTCTTAGGCCAACTGGAGACCACTTCCTATTTAGGCATGTACTTCTTCCTGCCTGGTTTTCTCCCTACCCACCTGGCTAACATTGTTTTCTTGGTATCTTTATAAATATTTCTTCTGTAGGTGTGATTTTTCTCCTGTGATGATGTTTGCACCTGATGACCACCAGAGGGAGCCGCTTAACGACCTTAGTGATGAAGGAGGGCAGAGCAGGAAGAAGGTAAGGGCAACTTCTGGCTGACTCTCCAAGGGTATCCTGGGCTATTCTCAGCTTTTCCTGCTATGCCTCAGCAATACTCACTCCTTTTTTTCCTGCCTTTTTTTTCCTCTTCTACCTAGACTCGTGTTCCCAGCATGTTGAATGACTGGTTCCTCCTCCTAGATTCCTTAAAGTTCTGGCTTAAATATCACCTTTTCAGAGAGGCATTCCTAGATCACTCTATGAAATGAAGGTCCCAGACTCCCTCAATTTTTGCCTGTCACATATAATCCTGTTTATTGCCTTTATAACATATTGGTGAACCTCTTTATTTACTTGCTTGTTTACTGTCTTTCTCTTCAGCTAGGACTGAAATCTCTTGCAGCTAGGGATAGCTCCTGACTTGTGCATCACTTTCCCCTTGCCTAGGAAAGCCTTACATACAGTGGCTGATCAGTGAAAAATTATTGATGAGTGGGTTATTCTAGTGAGCAGTCCAAATGTGGGGGGTAGTATCCCTTTGGAGGACTATGAGGTCAGAAACCAATCATCATTGTGAGCAGTCAGTATTCTGATATATCTTTTTTTTAAAGACAGAGTACGTGTCCACCATTTTTACTCACATAAAGTAGCCGTCTGATTCTAAGAAGCCAATATTTATAAAGTGACCACTCTTAACCATGTACGCTGTGAGATGCTGAGGCAAAACATGGAGCTTGACATTTTCCATTCATGGCATCATCATTGATGAGTGTGACAAGAGGGAAGTATGAAAACAATACGAACTGCAATGATGACAAATTCCTACCGGAAGGAATTGATCACAAGTCTTATCAAACCAGCTTTTTATTGAGTTCTCTAAGAGTATGTTAAGTATACAATTAGCTTGTTATTTAATTAGTGATTATTTCTACCCTAGATGAGTACATAAAAAGGAATTAAGCTTTCAAAGGTAAATAAAAAATCCGATCTTTTCCCTTTGGGTACGTAAAGAGATAAAGGAAACGAAAATCAAGAAAAATAAGAAAAACGACAGGTAGATTATTTCACTATTCAAAATATATGCCATAAATTTTTTGATATTGTGCTAAAGTTGGTTGTAAGTTTTGTTCTGATTCTCCTAGCAGCCAGTGTAATGAGTAAAATATGATTTAGTATGTGATTTATAGGCAGGGCCAGCTACATAATTTGCTGGCTCCAGTGCAAAATGAAAATGTGGGGCCCCTTATTCAAAAAGCAGGAAAAATGCCATTAAATGTAATAAAACATGAAACTTTTTCCTTCTTCCACGCTCTCACTCTAGACCTGTCATGGTGTTTTTTATTTGTTATTTAATGGCTCGCTCCCTCGGGCATGGGAATACTGGCTGGTAAAGCAGACTCTCAACAGGCACTGCTGTGTTTCCCCCCACCCGCCCCACCCCCTTACTTGCCCACCTGCTGCTGCGTTCTCCTTCCTGCACCCACCAGACCTATATACTGTGCCCTCTTTGGGGGCAAAGAAGCCAGCCTGCCCTTCCCATGGCCTGCTGCCCCAAGCCACCAAGAATAGGCAACCCCCAAAGGATTTTCAATCAGTTGACTGTGGGATGTGATCAGTACCTGGATTTGGTATGAACAAGAGGCTTGCCCCACCAAGCACATGGACCAAGCATCATAGCAGAGACCACCACTGCTATGTCCCGCCCTGAGACACCGCAGAGTCTGCATCATCTGACCCCTTCCCTACCCATGGCCCCTGCCTCTGCACAAACCCTCCCTGGTCTGTATAGTGCTCAGTGGCCTGAGAGAGAGGGGCCAGGCAGTGCCTGGGGTGCAGTGGGGCAGGGTGTATCAGCAGTGTCTGGGTGGGCCTGGGGAGGAGGTCAGCTGGGCCAGCCTAACAAAGGCAATACAGTGCGAAGCCAAGAACCCATCCCAGGGAGGCAGGAAGACAGTGGGAGGGAGGTGGGGCTGCACAGGAGCTGAGGCTCCAAGCTTGGTGCATGCTGCATTGTCCCAAGATACAAAATGTATATTAACACGTACAAAATATAAATTTAAAAATAAAATTATTAAAAATTTCAAAACAGCAAACAAAGAGCACTAAAATCAAAGCAAGGGAACTTTCTGAGGATGGGGCCTAAAGGGAACAGCACCATTTACATGAAGTTGACCCCATTTATAAAGCCTGTAAGTTAAAAACAAAACAAAGCACCTTAGTTGCTAAAGAGAAACACATCTGACCTTGACACTGAGAACTGAGAACTCAGAGAAGTTTCTCATAGATGTCTACATAAAGAAGACATAGTGTTATATAATTGGCAATGTCCTTAGAATGTCTCATTAATTCAGTAAAACTGCCATTCTTAAGTGCCCACGGTTAACCTTAAAAATAAAACTACCAGTTATTGTATCAGCAAAAAAGGGTTTATTAGGAAACAGCAGAGAATTGCAATTCATGACAAGTAAGCGATGGCAAAACCATAGGCAAGTCTGGAGAACAAAAGGAAAGAAATGTTCTTTTATAGAGAAAAAGGGGATGTTGGGAAGACAGTTATAAACAAGAAGTTCACTGGAGTAAACTGGCAGTTCAAAGTATTCTGCCTTCTCATTGGCTGAGTTGTGACTGGCTCTCACTTGCTGGACTGATGCTGGAGCAGGAGGAAAACCTTTCTTCCGCCTGCTGGGGTAGTAAAGTAGCATCAGCCAACAAGGTAGATCTCTTCCGGTAGGGTTTGCAATTGAGGGCAAGTGGTAGGGGGTGAGAGCTCCCCCTGCTGGCGTCCCAACTCCATTTTATTATTATTTTTTAAAATTATTTTTATTTATTTTTATTTTTATTTTTTTAAATTTTGTTTTATTATGTTATGCTAATCACCATATATTACATCATTAGTTTTTGATGTAGTGTTCCATGATTCATTGTTTGCATATAACACCCAGTGCTCCATGCAGTACGTGCCCTCTTTAATACTCATCACCAGGCTAACCCATCCTCTGCCCCCCTCCCCTCTAGAACCCTCAGCTTGTTTTTCAGAGTCCATAGTCTCTCATGGTTCGTCTCCCGCTCTGATTTCCCGCCCTTCATTTTTCCCTTCCTACTATCATCTTCTTCTTTTTTTTTTTTAACATATAATGTATTATTTGTTTCAGGGGTACAGGTGTGCGATTCATCAGTCTTACACAATTCACAGTGCTCACCATAGCACACACCCTCCCCAATGTCTATTTTAAATGAGGTTTCCTTGTTTTCACACTACTATGCATCGTCATTGTACTTACTTCCTGGTAGGGAAGAACAGAAAATAAGTACATAAGCAAATAAACAAACCAAAAATCACCATTCCACAAGCCAGAGGAGATGCTGGACTGCCTTTCCAGACTCTACCTGCCCATCATCTCTCATCATCCCATCTTCTGCATTTCAGCTCGAAGTCTCCTCTCTTAAGGAAGGCTCCCCTCTTCTCCAACTAGACCAGGTGCCTTTTGCACTCGTCATGGTCCCCTCTATTTTAACTTCATGGGACTGTTCACAGAGTCTGTAATTACGAATTTGTTTATATTGTCATTTGCTTATTGTCTACTCACCCCAGGCGAGACTCTAGGCTCAAAGCAGTAGGGCATATTTTGTTTTGCCTCCATTATATGTCCCTAGTGGCTAGCACAATATTTCTAAGATTTGTGGAAGCTTTTCTCTTTGCAATGGGAAGATCCAATAACAAATGTCTTGAATACACACTTCATGTCAGATTTATTGGGGCATCCTGGGGACAAAATAATGAGCAAGACACATGATCCATGGCCTCAGAGAGGATTCTGTTCCTCTCCAAACTTACTTATCAATTTTTGCCCACTGTCTCTTTACTCCAATCATATATTTCATTTGTTGTTTCTTGAACATATGCCATCTGTTTCCACTGCAATTCTTTTTATCAAAATGCCATCCTTCCAGATATTTCCTTCTATTCCTTTCTTTTTTTTAGAGAAAAAAAAAAAAAGATGATGGGTAGGTAGAGTCTGGAAAGGCAGTCCAGCATCTCCTACAGCTTGTGGAATGGTGATTTTTGGTTTGTTTATTTGTTTATTTGGTTTGTTTCTTTTTTTGAGAGAGAGAAAGAGAGGGAGAATCCCAAGCAGGCTCCACACCCAGCACCAAGCCTGACGAGGGACTTGATCTCACAACCCTGAGATCATGACCTGAGCCGAAATCAAGAGTCAGACGCTTAGCCGACTGAACCACCCAGGTGCTCCTCCTCTCTATTTTTTAAACTTCAGATTGACTTCCATGTTGTAGAAATTTCTAGGAGCCTCCCTCTCCCCCAAATAAAGTCTTCTCTTCAGTAGTTAGAGATTTTGATAGGGTGCATCGTATCCTGCCTGACAACCACACTGGCCCCCTCTTATCCACAGGGGTATGTTCCAAGACCCTCAGTGGATGCCTGAGACCACAAATAGTACTGGAGCCTATATATATGATTTTTTTTCCTATACACACACACCTATGATAATTTAATTTATGAATTAGGCACAAAGAGAGATTAACAAACAATAACTCATAATAAAATAGAACAATTCTAACTATATACTATAATAAAAGTTCTGTGAATGTGGTCTCTCTAAGTATCTTACTGTATTGTACTCATCCTTCCTCTTGTGAAGATATGAAATGATAAAATGCCTGCATGGTGAGATGAATGAGGGGGGTGACATAGGCACTGTGACAGAGCCTTAGGCCACTGTTGACCTTCTGATGATTTGATGGAGGAAGGATCATTTGCTTTTGGGCCACCATTGACTGGCGGTAACTGAAACCATGGAAAGCGAAACCACGGATAAGGTCGTTTCCCAGCCTCCCTTGCAGCTGGGTGTGGGTATGTCCTTCATTCTTGCCAATGAGTAGGAGAGATGGCTACAGCTTCCACATCATGTACTTAAAAGGAAATTGTTTGCTCTCCACTTCAAATTTGTTTGCTCTTATCTTGATCTGGAATGTGAACAATGATGATGGAAACCCCACTTCCACCATGTGGAAAACATGTCTCCAGAGAAAGAAGATAAAGTTAGTATTTGGTTATCCTTGTCTCCTAATACAGAGTACTTAGTTTAATTTATATTATTTAACTTGAATGTCCTAAAGTCCTCTTTTATTTATGGATATGCTATCTTTACACAATTCTCTCTCACGCTAACTGCTGTCCTTAATTATCCATTTTTAAAAATATATAACAAATTGGACCAATGTCAGAATATCAAATTATATTTTTTTGGGAAAGGGGGATGATCAATCAACTTGTAGTTGCCACTAAAAAATGGAATCAGTTGAAATTTTCCTGGAAATGTAGTCTTTCTTTTTTTTTTAACAGGAAATGGGGAGGAGGAATCTGATGTGTATCTGAGGTCCTTCTGTAGCAGAACTTGACCAGTAATGAATGCAGGCACTTTACTGTACCACCTTGAAATAGCATCTCTTATCAGAATTACATCACTGAGGATGAGACAGAAAGCTTGGTAAAATGGCAAGCATTTGGGGATTCTCTTTCTTCTCCCAACCTCTGAAGAAAGATCTGACTAACTCTAAACACCAAAAATGGCCTTTCTTCCCTATCATCTCCCATTAGTGACCCTAGATCATTGGGTATAGTAATTTAAAATCCTTTACTCTTAGATTTGAGCTTCACTTTTTTCGAAGTAGGAAAATGATGAAGAGAGAGGAAAGCATCTTTGATTTTTTTCCAAACTCTTCAACCTATCAATCTTATTTCATAAAGTAATTATCAACTTCACTGTTCCAGAGCAGGACGACCAACAATAAATCTGTAATTGTTTCTGTGGACAGACTCCCTGGAGACAATTGGCTGAGAAGTTATTTATCAATACAACATAGCATAAGTTTTAAAAAGCAACATTATTTGGGAGCCTGGGTGGCTCAGTTGGTTAAGCGACTGCCTTCGGCTCAGGTCATGATCCTGGAGTCCCGGGATCGAGTCCCGCATCGGGCTCCTTGCTCAGCAGGGGGTCTGCTTCTCCCTCTGACCCTCCCCCCTCTCATGTGCTCTCTCTCATTCTCTCTCTCAAATAAATAAATAAAATCTTTAAAAAAAAAAAAAAGCAACATTATTTGAAAGAAATAAAAGTACAGAAATACTTTCAGCTGAGATTCATTCCCAGTAGAAGAACTCTTCACCAATAGAGGCTCTAATGCAAGAAATTCTTCAACTCCCTCATTTTCAAAGTATCTCCTAGTCTTAAAAATTGACGTTCTCTTTCTGTCTCATGCTCCTCTCTCCTCTTCTCATACTCTTTTGGAAAACTTTGGTGTTAACATGTCCTCTAACTGACTCCTTTCTTTCAACTGGCCTCTGATCTAAGTTCACCCTCCAAAAAGTTACTCACAAGGCCCTTTGTGATCTATCCCCTGCCTGTCTTTTTGTTCATTCACAACCTGCCACTCCCAAGTACATCCAGGATTCCCACTGTGTCTTTCTTCCATGGAAGTTTCTTCAAATGTTCTCTTCTCTCCTCTGGAAGACCTAAAGATATCCCAACATCCCACACACTGCTTTGGCTCCAATACCTTTTTCTGGCAAATTTTCATGTGTTCTCTAAATCTTGGGTCTTCTTGATATTGTCTCCACCCTCCCTTCTTGCCCCAGATACTTTCTGTAAGTTCAGTACCCTGACAGTTTTACCTGTATGGTGTCCTGCATATTCAATCACAATCATTTCTTTACTGCCTGGGGCCTTTTACAGACCCTAAGTAACTTGACAGCTTGGTTGATGTCAACCCATCTTTTTATTGCCAAAGCTTAAAATAGTGCCTTCATATATAGTAGATGTTCAGTAAGTGTTGAGTTTAGTAGGTGAAGAGCTGAAACAAAACCTGACATAATATTTTTACATTTCTCTAATTATAGACTTAATCCAGGTTGTTAGCAAAAGTCAATCTGTGGAAGAAAAATTAGGATCAAGCCTATTACACCACGTACTTATCTTCCTCCTAGTTTCAAAGTTCTTTTAAAAGAGGAATTAGCAGTTCTTTAATACATCAGCACTATAATCCCCTTTCCAAAAATGCCAGAGGTCACCTGGAAGTAGAATGGCTGAGCAGGGATTAAAATGTAAGAATAGGGGACTTTGGTTAAGTTAACTGGATCACTGCATCCACGTCCTTGTTAAATATGCTTTGTGGACCATGACAAGAAAGCATGGTGGGGGGTCATGGGTTGAAGAGGTTAAGAAGGACAGAAGGTTTATTGATTGATAGTAATCAATTCATCTTACACTATGCTTCTCTTCTTCTGATCGCCCCGCTTATAGCTCTTCAACCTGATAACCTTCATTAATGATGGACAAGAGTTACATGTCCCTAGATTTTGTGATGCTTATTTTTGTTACATAGACACTCTGTTCAGATCTCAAAATACTGGCAATCCCCATGTAAATAAAAAAATCCCCACAGTTTTTTTTTCTCCACAGTTTTTAAAAAGAGTGGAGAGAACTTTAAATTTTCTTACAGAATAAAAATGATATGAAATATCTAATTCTCCTTTGGAATTAACCGTTTGCCTCTGCCAAAGGAGATGTTTACCTACAGCCCGTGAATTTCCCTTCCACTTGTAGACTGAAATCTCATATAAAATCTACCAAAATTATTTCTTGAGTTTGTTGGTTTATCATGGTGGACTGGGAAAAATGATGGGATTTTTCATAGATAAAACCTTGGGCTTAGGGGTGCCTGAGTGGCTCAGTCGTTAAGCGTCTGCCTTCGGCTCAGGTCATGATCCCAGGGTCCTGGGATCGAGCCCTGCATTGGGCTCCCTGCTCAGCGGGAAGCCTGCTTTTCCCCTCCCATTCCCCCTGCTTGTGTTCCCTCTCTGGCTGTGTCTATCTCTGTCAAATAAATAAATAAAATCTTAAAAAAACAAAACAAAACAACCCTAGGCTTATGTCTTGGGGCATCTCAGTAGACTTCAGTCATAGAAGAGAAGTGAACCAGAGGCATGGGTACTTTATGCAACATACTCTGCTGGTAATCTGAGCTGAAACCTTGAGACATAGAGACAGAAAGAGTAGCTGCCTGATAACTATCTCTTATTTACATTGAGCTTGTCCATAACTCTTGTTGGGTTCCTTGAAGTCCCCTGAATCATCAAATAGAGTTTCCATTTTCTTAAACTCACTTGAGTGAGTGGTTATAAACAAAGAGCAAAAGAATGTAGAGTGCTTAACCGTCTTCTTATGTTCTAAGAGAAGAATTAGGCACTTACTATGCCAGGGACTGGTTGTGCTCAGAACTTCATGTTTTATATACATATCAGATAAATATTAAAATGTATATAATGTATTTCAAAACCTTCACTTACGAAGTAGGCATTATTAAGTCCATTTAACAGAAAAGGGGACTGAAATTAAAAGATATTAAGTCACTTGCTCAGTGTCTTCTATCTAGTCATTATGGGAGATGGAATTCAAGTTTTTTTTTTAATCTCATGAAAATTTTGTCAAAGTTCTTACCACCATCAAAGTGGAAAATCTTGCAGGAAATAAAAAGACAACAAAAAAATATACAGAGAATGGAAGGGGTAGTGAGTTTAAAAAAATTAACATTGAGAAAAATTAAGCCCATTCTTCTAGACATAAAACAGACCCAAACTGTGTGAGTGGGAGTGGGGAGAAGATTAAGAAGAGGAAGAGGAAGAGGAAAGATGGAGAAAGAAGAATGGTCCCATGATGGAAACTTTTCTGAATCAAAGTACTCAGGGGATTACCAAAGCTGAATTTTTTGAAATGTACTCTTTGAGAACAAATGGAATAAAAATGCTTCACTCACTTAAATTAAATAATAAAACATAGTCAACAAAACCAACTGATGATTTAACTTCTACTTCTCCTCATTATACTTTATGAAGCAAAATAGGATCCTTATGTGAATGATTTCAATATATCCAATCTATAGTGGTTACCCTACCTAATTTCCTTCATATGATTTTCTTATTGTAGAGTCTGTAGCTTCCAACCCCGGATTCTTAAGATGTTCCTTGCTTGCCTTGAACTTCCATGTACTTGCTTCAAGTTCAGTGTTCACATCAGTGAAACTTAGCTTCACAGATGTAGTTTGGTAATGTATTCACAAATACACAGGAGCTATGATTGTTTGTGCTTAGGAAACATGAGGTTTTGCAAAGTTAAACGGTTTTAAATGTTTTCCTTCATTATTAAGTTACAGAACGTCTTAATGTCCATTCTGAATCTTCACATGCAGGTCTTCTCAAATATTTTTGATTCCAGTTTCTTCTTTGGGAAGAAAAGCTCATGATGCTCATGTTTGGGGTAACTTAAAATGGGAATTCTGTTCTTGACCAAAATTCATAAAACACAGACCTGGAAATACCAGTTGATCTTCAAACCTTGCCTAGATATTTACTCCTGCCTTTTCCTGTGCTACTTTTTAGGGCTGATTTCCACTAGAGAGGTAAATATGGCAACCATTATTCCTTCTCAAACATTAGTAACTTGCTCTGTGAAAATCCCTCATTTCTTCCCCGAGGATCCAAAAGACCAGGAATTTCAAAAGTAGCTTCTCTTCAGTGAAAGTTTGAGGATTCCTTTTTTAAAGTCAATGAGATATAATAGAAAGTCATGTATGTGAAATCTGTTAGCATCCAAGTTGGTAATGTTGTGACATCCAACTTGTTACTTAACCTCTCTGAGGCTTAGCTGTCCTATCTGTTTGGAAAAATTGTATCTACATCATAGGAGTATAGTAGGAATCTACAATGTAATGAAGTCTTTCATAATATATCTAGACATCACAAGTGCAATAAAAACAGTTCCCTTATTTCTTACTCAGTTTCCTGCATGTCTCAGGGTATTATGTCTTGCTGGACTGATCCTCCAGAAATCTGGATCACACCCAGAACATAAATTCCCCGCTGCCTAATGTCTGTCTTTGCAAATATTACCTTAAACACATTGCGTGTGGAAAAAATACAATTAACTGGACAGTGAAAACTAAATGCAGAATTCAGACATTCAAAACAAGGTCTTTGTTCCCAAAGAACTTAGAGTTGAAAACACTTTGATAAATTCACATATAAATAGTATTAGTAACACAAGGCAGTTCATGATACTCAAAGAACAAATAAAAATAAAGAGAAAGGGCTCTAAAATTTCAGAGGAGGGAGAAAATGAGGAGGTGGGACCTGAGTTGCAAATTCTTGAAAGGGTATGGTCTTCCCATGGAATCTGCCAGGCTCTTGAGGAGTTTGCGAGTGATGATGGAGATTGTTTTAACCCTACTGTGCCCCTTCAGTGTGCACATTTTGGGTAGAGGTTTCTGCTCCTGTAGTATAGTGAGTTTCTAGGTGGTCTGGATCTGAGTTCTTAGCATGAATATTGTCATAGGTGACAGCTGGAGGGATGGAGACCACAGGGGACAGGATGAAGAAACAATAGCGTGCCCGAGATACCCCTAAGATTATATTCCAGCCCCTCTACCAGGAAAGAAAGAATAGTGGCCTTCGAGACCCATGTCAGTTCTTTTTCTTCTTTATCTGGTTTCCCAAACATGGGAGACATAGATAAGGTTATGGAGAAGAGTTTGGCTCTAACTGGCAACTTGAGTATTTCCTAGATCTAGTTTAAAATATGGAAATAAAGCGAAACCTTGGAAAACAAGAACTAAAAGACTCAAAACAATGGCGTTTTAGAAGTCTCCTAAAAAATAAGTCATGCTAATTTAATAGAACAATATTATGCTTTTAAAGCTAAGAGCCATAACATATGGCGGTGAGAGCAGAATGCCAAAGAACGATGAAAAGACCTGCCATTCACCAAGTCATCACTAGAGGGGGTGGTTGCACACAGATAGGGTTCACTTCTGAGCAAGTAGCTCACCCTTCTACAGTGCAGATTTCCCACCTCCACCAGCCGGTCACAGATTTCTGTTGCCATAGGAACCCCTAAACAAGGGGTAAATATGTCGACAATAGCCATAGACAATTTTATTTTTCATCCTTTTTTAATGCATGGCAGTCTCAGAGCACTCCATCTGTAGCCTGATGTTGCTTACTGGCCTGTTAAGTCTGGGCAGCACAAGCCATCCATTATTGCTAAATGGTATCACAGCCCGTAGCTCTGTTCACACACTGTGGTGCATTGTAAAGGTCCCTGCTCTATGGAGAGGAAAAAAAAAAACCCTCTTTTTCCCTCCCCTTCCCCCCCCACCCCGAGCTTGCTCCCCCTTCCAAGTGCAGCTGAATCTTCAAATGTAGATAACTCCTGAGTCTGTATCAGGCTAGTAGACACTCACAATGAGTAAGCATGGAGAAAGCCAATTTAATTTGGGGCAAAGAAGAACTGAAAAAGAAGCATTAGATTCATTCTTTGGGACTCCAAAGTAGATGTTCAACGTGGCTGGAATATACTTAAAATAATTTGGCTTACTGAAATGAAGTTTGTGATAGAATTAAGGCTAACGATTAAGGCCATAACTGAGCTTGTATAAAAACAGTCCCTTTTGTAGGAGATAGCTCTAGGCCATTAGGAACAGCCCCAGCCAAGGATGTAAATTAAGCAGAGAATGGGGCTGTGCTACTGGTAGCAAGTTACCTTATTATCTCTGCCTTGACTTCCGTGGTTGTGTTCATTATTTACTATGTACCTACTAGGTGTTATGCACTCTTCTGGATACAAGTATTAGTGGAAATGACCCTGCACTTGAGATGCTTACAGGCAAGGGATCTTTTACCCTCTGAAAACTGGACCTGATCCAAGGAGAAACTAAGGTTGCTATGGCAATAACACAGATTCCTAACTCACAGTTAACACCTCTCCTCTCTACCAGGCCCCCTTCTCATATGAAATGAAGGAAGGGCTCCCCGAATGACTAGGAGAAGCAGGGCTTTAGACTGGGTTCTTGAGGTCAGGAACTAACTCCACTGGTTCACAGAAGTACCCTTTGTCGATCCACTGATATGTACCACATAATAGACCTTCAATAAATTTGTACTCACTAAATAAAAATCTAGAGGAATGGATGAATGGGTGGATGGATGGACGGATGGATGGATGGATGGAATAATGAAATGGGTGAAGCACTTTGAGGATTCTTGGTGGATATGTTTAAAATGGAAAAATATTAAATACTTACTGTATTGTAGAATGTCAAACCTAGATAAAAAATAAAAATATTCAACATTCAGTCTTTAATTCTCACTTAATCTCCCAAGTTTTACCTTTCAGTGAGCTAAAATTTCTTTTATCACTCTAAACTTTCTTTTTTTTTTTTTAAAGATTTTATTTATTTATTTGAGACAGAGAGAATGAGAGAGAGAGAGCACATGAGAGGGGGGAGGGTCAGAGGCAGAAGCAGGCTCCCTGCCGAGCAGGGAGCCTGATGCGGGACTC
>NC_138372.1:154640167-154660986 GCF_054177405.1 Leptonychotes weddellii
ATCCAGGGACTCCAGGATCATGACCTGAGCCGAAGGCAGTCGCTTAACCAACTGAGCCACCCAGGCGCCCCACTCTAAACTTTCTAAACAGAGTACTGAAATCATGGCACCAACAAATATCCATCTTTAGGGTAGTAAAAATTCATGTGTGAATTATTAAGAAGAAAAAGAAAATGAAATAATTTGCTGTCCAGTTTCTGGGAGGGGTGTTCTAAATTCTAAATGCCATTCTTGTAGAGAATTGATGGACTTTCCTTGAAACTTCCATTGCAATTTGGGTTCCTGGTACAAGGGAAATTCCCATCTCAGTCTAAGATTTCCCAGAGAACACAAAACTAGAAAGGGTGGAAGGATCCTTGGGTCGTGGGCCATTTTCATTCAGCCATTGGTGATGCTACTGTGAAAATATTGGCCAGTACTGGCTTCTTTCTAAAAGGACCTCGGGGTATCTACTTAACTGGAAACACACTCAGCAGTTATAGCCAAGAGGGGCGACCTTTCCCCAAATGATTCTTGTTTTGTGATTCAGCATGTGAGTCATTTGATTAAGAACAACTTCCTTTCAGTCCCAGACACTCCTTGGGAAATTTGGATCTCTTCTGATTTGGAGAGGAATCCTCAGGTCAGATGCTAAGGCTTCAGGTTTGAGATGATCTGTCAGGGAAATGGAGTGATGGAGAATTCCTGTAGCCTACTCAACTACAGAGAAACTGGTAGTATCCTGGTAAGAAATCAGATTTTGGCATCAGAAGATTGCCTGTCTAACGGATACTTTTAAAATGCTTGCAGAAAAATGTTGTGCTACTACATGGCTAAATAACAAGCATATGTGATTGTTCAGAGTGGAAAAACCCATTCATACATTCATACATGTCATGGACCCCTCAGCATCTACTCCACACCTTCCTTTTTATATAGGAACCATAGAATTGAGGTAGAATGGACTCAGCACCAGTCCTAAGGGTGGTCTTAAGTGCATAAGTTAATCCCACCCCTCTTGGGACAATGCTTAGGTTAGGAATGGGCTCTTAACCAAGCTTAAGTTAACCAGGACAAGATATTTTTCCTTGTCCTAAGAAACCTAGATCATTCCCATCAAAGTGAACCTAGCAAGTGTTCCATGGGTTAAGGAAAGATATCGTTTTGTTTTGTTTTTTTTCCTGGATACAGAAAAACATGTATGTAGTTCTAGAAACTGTAGACACCTACACTGTAGCCAGCTGGGGAGCTCAGTCTTAGGATGTGTTCGAAGGAAGAAAAGGAAGCTGGAAAGAAGCTGGTAACATCAATAAGCTCCTGGATGAAACCAAGACCATTCTTCCGTTATATTCTTTTTATATAAGCTGAAATATTTCCTTTATTATTTAGGCTATTTTGAGTTGGGCTTTCTCTTACTCCTGACAGATGAATGCTTACGGGTATAATCATTTAGTTGATCATTCAATCATTTATTCTGTAAATACTGACAGTCTACCAAATCATAAAGACAGAGGTTGTCCTTTCCCTCCAGGAGAACAGGGTAGACTGGAAAGACAGAAAGAAATGAAGAATAAATATGTAGCATGATGAATGCTAGATGCAAACAAATAGATACAAGTCTAGTGGGAGCAAGGAGAAAGGAACCCTAAAATATGTCTTGATGGAGGCAATCAGGGGAGCTTCTTGGAAGAGATGGCATTGAGATAGCGATTAGAGTGAGAGTTGGAAATAAGGCAAGTGAGGGCAATCCAGGAAGAGAGAAACATGCCTACAAAGAAATTTAGGCACAAGAATCCATGGCTTATTTGAAATAGGTACACTATAAAAAGCAAGGTAGGGGAATGGCCACAGTTGAGGCTGGACAATTAGCCAGGGCTAGATTGAAAATCTTTCATCTGTCTTAAAACAGAAGGTATTTTGTTCTTGTTGTAAGGAGAGCTGTTAAAAATACTGACCAGAGTTTCCATTTTGAAACCACGTATTTTATGAGTTCTTAGTCTCTATATGATGGAAAGTAGTAAAGAATATGGGCTTTAGAGTAAAACTCTGTTCTTAAATCCTGGTTCTGCTGTCTCCCAGTGCCTTGGTTTCCTCACCTGAAAAATGGGTGCAATGGAGTTGTGAGATTTAAAGAACTTCTTAGTGGTAGGTACATGGTAAACTAAAAATATATGTTTTTATCCAAATTCTCCCTTGCCGTTTTCAGTTCCTAACAATATTATGAGTAAGTTCCTTTGGCCTGATGAACAAACTAGTGTATGAAAAAAGCTCTCATCCTGCTTTTTGTTATACAGTGGCTAGGTCTCAAATCTGAGACTTTGTTTTAAAGGTTGGGCATCCATTGTTACATAAAGCTTAGTGAACTCTTTGTCCAGGGTGTTAATTTACAGTTCAGCTATATTTATGTTTCTGGAGCAATGTGTGCCTACCAATAGGTAGGGTAGTCCATTTGAAAGTAAATTAAAGATATTATACCCTCTCCCCCCAAATAATATATCTCCATACATCAAAGAGAAGGTAAAATGTAAAGATATAGTAAGAGGTGTTCAGCAGGAGACCTATAATAGCTCATGACAGTTCTATGAAGTAAGCAAGGTAAGTTGTCCATGTAAAATTTTGTCTGAATGGAAAAAAGTAACCTCGATATATGAGTGTGATAGGCACAGTTGATATTCAGCTGGTGTTTTTGGTCAGGCGTTCTTCTGATTAACCAAGGGCTGAGCCCTAACACATATTAAACCTTTTAAATATTATACTTGCCACTACGATTCCCAATCTTTACTCTTAAAATTTACAGAAGAGTGATGTTGGTAGGCAGAAACAGTGGGTTAGGTCAGTACTAGTTGTGTGGGAATTGAGTTCAGGGGAATAAAAAGCAACAAATTCCAGATGAAGAGTATGGAAGGAGATTGGGGAAGCCACAAGGCAGTGCTGTGGGGAGTGTGCTCTCCGCTGCAAGGAACCAAGCAGACCTCAATATGTGTTCCACCTTCTCTCTTTCTAACCATATGCATTTGCACATGTTATTTAACTTCCCTGAGTCTCAGCTTAGATGGAGAATGAAGATAATGATTCTTACCACAAAGAGTTTCTGGGAAAATTAAAAGAGATCATTATCTAGTGCGGTATCTGGCATAAAGAATAAATGCAAATGGTATCTGTTATTGTTATTGACCTCTGACTAGCAGGACTGGGAAATTTGGTCACTTGATATATTACAACCATTTAGGCAAGGAGAACTGATTATGGGTATCTACTAAAATTTCCCTGTTGCCCAACAATTGGAGAAGTCTTAAAGAATTTGTAAGGAATATTTCCAGGATCACTCATTCCATCATAGGTATACTATATTATTCAAGCGTCATCTATCACAATTTTAACAAACTGTTGAGATTAAACTTTGCACAGATGGGAACAAACACTAATTCCTGTCCATTTCATTTTACTCTATCATTCCATCTCCAGACCAGGCAAGGTGTCCTGTACAACTAAATGTTCATGAATGTGTGTTGAATGCTTGAAGACATGGGTAGACTATACCTTAAGATTACTACCAGAAATCAAGCACTGCCTTTAAGATATAACTGTTCTTGAGATGGTTTGCTCTCATTTTAACTGCACTTTTATAATTTTCTCATTCAGTTGTGCCTTGTCACATGATTATTTTACTTCTGTTTTGTATCCTTGACTGAACTCCTTGAAATTCATCAGTGCCAGGTGGATAATTGATTCTCAGCAAATGTCTACTAGATATTGAAGTAATCTATGAGATATTGTATTGTTTTAAGATGACTCGTCCTTCCCATGGGTATATACAGCAAGCACATATAACATCTCTTTAGAGATGTGACACATGACACTCTCAGTTTCAGTGACTTGTGGGTCACAAGTGCTTTGCCTCTTGGACTGGCATAAGCAGGGAGACATACTCAAGCTGTAGAGTCATACATGTCACACTTCTGATCATGGTAGTCACCTATTCTGAATCATTCTAGCTTTCATTGCCTCCCCAGAGTCTGCCAGTGCCAGCAATGAGGTAGTCATCCTGTGAATTGTACCCTCTGACTCATGCAGAGCCTCATGCCACTTTCAGTCTGCATTGATGGAGACTTCCTATGGAGTGTCAGCTATTATGAAATATATAATCAGGGCAAAGGGTGTGCAGAGATGTAGAGCTGTCAGAAAGTATGAAAGAAAGCGGGCCACATGGCTGAAATGACATCTAGGATCACATCTGAACCTCTACCATGTTCCTGACCTTCCTCCTGGCATTTCCACTACAAAAAGCACCTTCTCCCAGAGATGTGATGAATGGAGAGGGTTCTATGTCTTAATATAGCAGAAATCTTATGAGTTGCTGACATTTACTTCATGACAGATGCCAGTTGCCCAGTAGTTAGTTAATATAAGTTCTCACAAAAGAAAATGGGATAAGCCAAAGTAGCTTGACCTTATGCCCCTCCTTGCTGACTCTCTTGTTTCATATGGCCTTGCTTTTTGACTTTTCTTTCTCAGATACTGCTTCTGTCAATTTCTTTTCTTCTCGGGGTGCCTGGGTGGCTCAGCCGTTAAGCATCTGCCTTCGGCTCAGGTCATGATCTCAGGGTCCTGGGATCGAGCCCCACATCGGGCTCCCTGCTCGGCGGGAAGCCTGCTTCTCCCTCTCCCACTCCCCCTGCTTGTGTTCCCTCTCTCGCTGTGTCTCTCTCTGTCAAATAAATAAATAAAATCTTTAAAAAAAAATTTCTTCTCAGAATAAATTCCCTTCTTCTTGCTATATCTTTGGGTAAGAAAGTGTCTATTTTGGAAGTCCTACAAGCACATGAAGGCACTAACACTTTCTTGCATTCTTTTGGCCAACCAGGGAGTTCCCAGTATGCAGCTATTTCAAAAGAGATCTTGGACTCCAAACAAGTTGCAGAGAAAGGGAGTTTTACCCTGGCATTTACTCATTAATAAAATAAGTGGGTAAATTATTGCCCATTCTAATCCAATTCAAAGAGACTTGAGTGATTTTAATTTTTCTTTTTTTTCTTTTTCTTTTATGTTTCTTCATTTTTCATTCTAAGAACAGTAAGTTTTCAGTTACTTTGAGTTATACACAAAGAACACCTAAAATAGCTTTAAAAGATGTAAACGAGAAAAGATTGTGAGGCCCAATAGATTGTCTATATTTTTACATGTTTTACTGAAATGAAATTGTATTGTCTTTTTCCTATAACTTACCTTGCTGTTCTCATCACCGTATCTATTCCCAAAGGTAAAATACTTTGTTATTACAAAATACGTTTGATAGTATTAGGAGAAACAGGAAGATCAGCAAAGAACTAATAGGGTTGAACGGTATATTCAGCATTTTTGTCAACATTACCAATAGTTTTGAATCTCGAATTTAACAGGTAGGAAATATCAGGCTAGAATACTTCTTAACCCATCAGTTTATCATAAATGGAAAGACTAGCTTGAGCAGAGAAAGCTGTGCCTTTAAATACTGTAAATTCTTTAGCAAATTTTATTTTTGTATGGAATTAGTCTTTAATGCATAAGAAAAGTTCTAGGTATAGGACAGGCTGTGATAAGACAACACAGAGTTGAACAATGCTTTTCAGACCAGATAGTATAAGACTTTATTTTCCATGATGGTAAAAAGCATAGAGGTCAGTGTGCTTGCTGGAGCACTTGGACTATGTTTAGAGCAACAGTTCAAATCACTTTGGTGCAAAATCTTATTTGACCCTGTCTTATAATGTATTCCATTGAAACATTCTGAGACAGGGAGTTTTGTGCCAATATTTATTGGGGAGTGATCTTGGGGGATAAACCTGTAAGGAAGTGAGTAACGTAAGAATAAGCAGAGGGAAAATTCTGACCCACAGTGCAGTTTTGAAGCTAAGACCTCTGTTGACTCTCTGGTAAGCTCTTTAGGTTGGTAAAACCTTTGTTTCCCTCTTTTACTCAGTGATTTGCTTCATGCCAAGCCCTGGGAGAGGTCCTAAACTTGGAAGAGGCTGAGAGCAATTTCCAATAAACATCACAACTGTGAGTGGTCAGTAGCCAATATTACCACCTGGGGGATGGAGGTAGAGGTTGGGTGCCCTGGCCTTGAAGAAGGGATTTGGAACACTAGCTACCAGAGCAATAGCTCTCAAGAGTTTGGTACCCAGCTAAGCAACATCAGCATAACATGGAAACTTGTTAGAAATGCAAATTTTCAAGATCTATCCAAGATTTACTGGTTCAGAAATTCTGGGGGGGGGACAGAGCAACTTATGGTTTAACAGCCCTCCAGGTGATACTGATGCACACCGAGGTTTGAGAACCGCTGCACAGACATGTCTTCTCTAGGCACCCAACAAGATAGCATCAACAAATATATTTTGTTATCAGATCAAAAACATGCACTGATTGCTGCCTCTGGTTACTGTGTTATTTCACAGAGTGGAAAATCAGACATGATTTAAAGCTTCAGTCAGTTGCATTATGATGGTCGATCACCTAAATATTGCGATATCAGGGAATGGTGGAATGCTAGTCTCTATCATGCTATGGGAGTCTAACCAAAGAAAATAACTAAAAGGAGTGAGTGAAGAAGACAGAGATACAGACATCATCTGTGTCCTTTTTTGCATGGGACTGTGGAAGTTCAACACTGTGAAAAACCTCTGAGTTGCACTGGGATGAATTTAGATAGGTACCAAATGTCTGCCGTTTTGCTTTCGAGAAGAAAACAAATACAGTCTTCCTGTCCTTATAGAAAATTTGTACAAACGTTGATTGGCCATGAAGATAACACCAATAGCCAAGGAAAAAAATACTGCCAAATGGTAAATGATATGGTATTTACGAAGTGTGGATTGTCTATAGACCATGAAAATCAGAACATATTTTTTAAATGAATAAAACAGGAAACTGAAGATGAAAGTACTTATTCATTAAATCTTGTTTCTAAGTTTAGTTACAAAGTTCATTGCAAAGCTGGTATCCTTGCTTCCAAATATGATTCAGAATGCCCATGATATAGAAGGCTCTGAGATTTTGCAAGCCCTCAGATACCATGTCAGTTTATCAAGTTTGGGTTTCCATTATCTACCTCTAAGAACTATTCAGGAAAAAAAACAGATCCAAGGGACTGAGGCTCTGTTCAGCCTCTCTCCATCCCATCTTGATCATCAATTTGCCATTTGTATTGGTACTCACCTGTGTCACTTACCTGCCTCACCTTCTTTGGAGTGGTGAATGTCCTGGCATACTCTCTTCTTTCCAAATAGTATTTGGACTTCATTTACTTTTCCAACTATGGCTCAGTTATTGGCTGAGCTTCCAAAAGCCACTTTTATTGTGTGAATGGGAGGCTTCGATAACTGAGAATACTTAATTAAATGCAATATATTTTTCCAATGTATCCTCCATGGCACACTCATTTTTAATAGCAACTTATGCTTCTTTAACTCTAGGACCACTGGTCTTGAATTTGCCAACATGAAGAGTCATCATGGAGACAGGGTAACTCTGGCCAGTCCAAAGATGTTCTTGAGTGGCTCTTCACATCTGTTACTGTGTTTTGCAGCTTGGGTTCCTAATCAGGTGGGGAAAATGAAAACATTCCCACTGCATGGAGACTCTGTGATAAACTTCAATCTAAAGAACTACTCAGTTCATTGCACAGAAGTCCCCTTGAAATACTAAATTCCAGGATCCTTTGCTAGGGAGAAAATTAATAACATTTCTGAGGCTGTTTTTCTCCCTGAGATTTTTAAATAAAAAGATTGATCTTCCAATATATTGAAGAAACACCTCCTAAAAGGCAAGATGTTTGTACTTATCTCAAGGAGAAGCTGTTTGGGTCTCCACTCATCAGGTGTCTTCTGTTCCACTGGTGGAAAGGAAGCTACCCTTTCCTAATTGCACATGTGAACAGAATAATGAGTGATTATTTCAGAGTTCTTGTTAACATTTGTCCAATGCCAACAATGAGCTGGATAGTCCAAGAAACACTAATGATAACCCCATTTTTTAACGAAGTAAAAATGGCCCAAGTTAAATAAAGAAACATATGCTAATTTAGTTTCGGTGACTTAAAAAATGCTTAGGAAAAAATTCAACACAGTCTACATAAGAATTTGAGTAGAAAGATACACTCAATCCCCTGGTTATTATAATTTATGAATAGTTGTCTCTCGTTCTGTGCTTGTTGTTAAGAGGAATGCTATGCACACAAAGTGTGCGCTGCAGTTTTTCCCTATGTGGCATGAGGCGTCATAGCTCGGAGGCTATAAGGACAGATTCAGCTGTATCCTTTCTCCTATGCTTTTCATTCTATGCCAGGCATAAGCCTAAATACTTTGTGTTTGTCTGTACATTTGTTTTTCTGTCTTTCTGTTTTAGCATTTTTGATGAACTCCTTTTCCTGTCCTCCTGAAGAAATAGGAGAATGGCAGTGAAAGGCCGATGAAAGAGAAGGTTTTCCCAGATCGGACTTCTTCACAAATTTGAATGAGATCAGGGGTCCTAAAGAACACCAGGCACATCCTTTTGACCTAGCCTCTTAAGCAGTTGAATTTGACTTTAACAGGAGTGAACACCGGATCTGCTGGTGCATGTCTGACTTCTTTAACAGACTGGGAGAGCCTGGAGGGGAAGCATCACCTCTTCTTCATCTTCTGTTTCCCCACATAGTCTAGTCTCAAGTAGGATCCAAGAATTTTTGTTGCTGAATCAAACTGAAGAGCTGAATGTGGCAGGCTGTTGTTAGCCTCCATTGTCATACCTGTCTCTAGTCTGCTCTGCATCCCAACAGGAAAATCTAGGGATGCGTTTCCCAGATCTCTTTCCTCTGTTAGACTTTGCCAGTTGAGAGGTGCTCTTATGGGATCTAGAATGTGGATGAGGGAAAAAAAAGCCATTATTCCTGACTGCAAATACCAAGAGATGCGTGGGCAGAGAGCAGACCAAGGTGGCACAGTGGTGCTTTGGCGCCTCAGGGCAGCTGATACTGAGGGGAGAGTTCTCCTGAGGTTCCAGAAATTCACTGAGGATTTTCAGCAGACCCCTGGGGGCTCCACAAACATCTGAGACTATCACCCATGTTTTCCCATAGATCTAATACTTCCTGATGTCAGGAACCCAGGCAGCAGCTTCCCTAGCCCCTCTAATATTTGTATAAGCTTTGATTTCCTGTATTATGTATTGTTGCATGGAATACAATGAATGAGTTTTGTTTAAGTAATAAAATTGTCAGATACAGTGAGGGATACAAAGATACAGATGTAGTGAAAAGAAGGGGCACATGCACCCCAATGTTCATAGCAGCAGTGTTCACAATAGCCAAACTGTGGAAGGAGCCCAGATGCCCTTCAACAGATGAATGGATAAAGAAGATGTGGTTCATATATACAATGGAATATTACTCAGCCATCAGAAAGGATGAATACCCAAATTTTACATCAACATGGTTGGGACTGGAGGGGATTATGCTAAATGAAATAAGTCAACCAAGTCATATGGTTTCACTCATATGTGGAACATAAGGAATAGCACAAAGGACCACAGGGGAAGGGAAGGAAAACTGAATGGGAAGAAATCAGAGAGGGAGACAAACCATGAGAGATTCTGGACTCCGGGAAACAGAGGGTTACAGAAGGGAGGGGATGGGGGGATGGGGTAGACGGGTGATGGGTGTTAAGGAGGGCACTTGTGGTGACGAGCACTGGGTATTATACGCAACTCATGAGTCATTGAACACTGCATCAAAAACTAATGATGTACTATATGCTGGCTAATTGAACATAATAATAAAAAATAAATAAAATTAAAATAAAAATTAAAAAATTAAAAAAAATATATACTGAGGGATAGAGAACCAACCAACAGAAGAATTAAGTTGAAGATTTTTCAATGCTATATGCCCCCCAACATATAAGATTAAACAACTACAAAAGATTCTTGTTAATTTCTTGCCTTTTAGCTGCAATGAATATCTGATAGCTAAAAACTAATGTTTGTAAGATTAGGCAATAAACAAAAGAGACCAAAAGAAGTGTAAAGCTAAATTCAGTGATACCTGCCTTTCCACTGGCAACTCTCACGCAATGATCTCTTAGCCTGCCATTTCAATTCCTCCTGAAAAACAAAACAAAAGAAAACAAAACAAAAAACTTCAGTAACTCTTCCTGGATTGCTGGTTAGCTGGGGAAGGTCTCATCGCAGAGGAAAAAAGGACATTACATCACCTTGTCAAAGATACTGTCCTGGACATCACCTGGGTGCTTGTTAGAAAGGCAGAGCCTGGTAATTTAGCAGGATCTTACAGTGATTAGTATGTGCATAAATGTTGAGAACCACTGCTGGGGAGGATTTGTTAAAAACAAGGATTACTACGTCCCACCCCCAGGGTTTCAGATTTAATTTGTGTAGGGTGTGGCGGAGGCATAAGGATATTTAAAAACTCCTCGGGGATTCCACTGTGCAGCCAAGTTTGAGAGGCTTCTAAGTAGAGCTCTTTTGGTATGGCCTGAATACCTGCAGGAGATTAGGCATCGATGGTGAGTTAATTGTAATGGAATTTATTTCCAGGTGCATTTTATCTTAAATAGCTGCACTGAATCCAAGTCCTGTGCTCTTCTGCAATGACTGGGATGTTTGGGGTTTTGCCAGCATTTTATAGGGTTGCCTGGCTAAGCTAGCACTCCATTGTCTATTTCCTCCTGAACATTAAGCCAGCAATTCCATAATTAGCTACCAATTAGTAGGTGGATGCTTTCTGGAGGTGTGGGGATAGCCTTGTAGTCTAAAGAGCCAGTCTTTCTAAAGGCGGGGGTATTAGTTCCTATCGCTGCTGTAAGAAATGACCACAGACTTAGTGGCTTAAAACAACAAACTTGGGGCGCCTGGGTGGCTCAGTCAGTTAAGTGTCTGCCTTCTGCTCAGGTCATGATCCCAGGGTCCTGGGATTGAGCCCCGTGGTGGGCTACCCACTTGGGGGGAAGTCTACTTCTCCCTCTGACCCTCTCCAACCCCCCCATGTGTGCTCTCTCTCTCAAATAAATAAATAAATCTAAAAAAACAAAACAAATTTATTATCTTACAGTTTTGGAAACTGGAAGTCCAACATGAATCTTACAAGGCTAAAATCAAGGTGTCGGCAGGTCTGCGTTCCTCCTGAGGGCTCCAGCAGAATTTCCATTTCCTTATCTTTTTCAGCTTCTGAAGCCACCAGCATTTCTTAGCTCATATTCCTTCTATCTACAAAGAGCATCATACCAACCTCCACTTCCATGGTCACATCCCCTTCTTCTGATTTTCACCCTCTTGTCTTCTTCTTAGAAAGATCCTATGATTACATTTGACCCATCAACATATCCTGGATGATCTTCCTATTTTAAGATCCTGAGCTGAAAAGTTCTTTTTGCTACATAAGGTAACATATTCATGAGTCCTGGGGATTAGGACGTGGGCATCTTGAGGGGAGGGGATGAATTATTCTGTCTACCACCCATTGCTAAATGTGTCAAGGGAATATCACACTCAGTATTGCTTTTTCTTTAAAGAAGGAGTAATTTATTAAAACAATAAGCATTGCAATTTTATATATATGCAAGATTTACATTAATAGAATCACTACATTTCCCTGCAGTTCAGGTTTCTTATTACCATTCTCAGTTTTTCTTTCACCACTTTGCGAGAACTTCTCTGCCCTTCTCCAGCCCCTTACTTTATTGGGCAATACTTGCTGCCTAAATCATTGATCCTTTAACAAAATTCAGGTTGTCTTCTACCATAGGTGTTCATTTGCTTTCATCTTTATTCTAGATCAGTGATTTTCAATCTTGGCTACACAAGAGAATCACCTAGGGAACTCTGAAAAATTCCAGTGTCTAGGCCACATCTAAGACCAATTAAATCAGAATCTTGGGAGGAAACCCAGGCATCTTTCTATTTTTAAGCTTTCCAGATTCTTTCAATGGGCATCTAAGTTTAAGAACCACTGCTCAGGAGGTCCTGTTTGCTTTTTCCAGCTCCAGCCCTCTTCCTATTTCCTACCTCCCAATGCCTGAAGGAAAGAAGAAAGCTGCATCACACCCTGCTTTGCAGAACAATCCCGTGATGACATTTTCCAGATAGGTTGTATCCAAAGCAGAAGTCACGAGTTGACATAGCAGTACCCACAGCCTCTCAAAAATGTAAGAGGTTGAGAAATGCCAACAAGATCTCCTTACTTGCTGTCCCAACATTGACCGAGTCAATGGGGACTCCTCGCAGGAAGATTGAGCTTTGCCCTAGGAATGTACAGTCTTTCTTCTCTTCCACTGTCGTAATACCCAAGGGCAACTTTGGAGACAAGGAGCTCATAATCTGAGATCACAGTGGTGCTAGCTTTATGAGAAATGGCCCTGTGTTCACTTCACTGGAAAGGATTTTTCTCTCAATCTAGTCAAAGGCAGAGGCCAATCCAATTCATGCTTCATAGCTGACTCTCTACACAGGGTGTTTTTAATTTTTATTTGTTTATTGTTTTTTCCTGGAATCAGGAGCATTGTGAATTTACAGATAAACCATGTTATGGCAAATTTGAAATAAACATTTCTGTTCTTAATTTTAATAATACTTGCTAATTTTACTGTTCTTACTCTGATAGTCATCCTGTTAAGCTCATTACATATGCTGCCATATTCAGCATGCTTTATCCCCTTCCTGCTTAAATTGTCTCCATTAATAGCATTTACTGACATCAAACATACTACATACTGTATTTATTTCACTTATTGTCTCTTACCCTCAGGCTGCAGAAAAAATGAGAGTAGGAATCTTAACCTTTTTTGACCACAACTCATCCCCAGTATCTTAAATACAGCCTGTACATAACAGGTGTTGAATAAATACTCATCAAATGAATGGATTTAATTTCATCACCCTAAACAATTCTAGGAGAGGAGTACATCATTAGGCCCATTTTACAGATAATGAAATTGAGGCAGTTGAAGTTGAGTGCCCAATGAGAAAGTGGCAAAGATGATTTCAACTCCAGGTAGTTTGACTCTCAGTTCCATCCATTTTGTCATCATCTATAATGACTCTCTCTCAGCAGTTACACTATTAAAAGCAATTCCATAAAAGCAACACTGCAAGGAGAAGCTACTCCTCACAGTTCACTGTGAGTCTGATCATTGCCTCTGATGGTTCCTAACTGGGTGTCTTTTGGCAGGTAATATCCCTCTCTGAGCTTTTAGCTTTTTTGTGAAACAGGAACAATTGCCACACAGGGTTGTGGAAATGATCTAGTGGGTGCATTTCTTCTCTTTGTTTTAGTGAGCAAGATATTTTCGCCACAGGGTAGCAGAAACTAGAGCAATCTGGTTGGATACAGTTTGCCAGTGCTGTCAGGGACTCTCCATTCTTCACCCATGGCAGGTCCTTGGACAAAAGGAAGAATACATGAAATTTAGGGATGAGAAAGGTGTTTCAGGAGATACAAGTTTACTCAGCTTCATATTTGGGAACATTTTCATGGGAAGGTAAACTTAGTGCCTTTTGGTTCCCAAAGAAATGTTCCTGTCTATTTTTGCTGTGCATTTAGACAGCTGAATAATTTCAGAGATGACTTATGACTTTGCTGAACATATCTTTGGAAAGGAAACTGGCCAATGTTTACTGATAAAAAAAATTTTTTAAAGAAAAATTTTAGAAAGACATGTTGTTGTATGGTTTTTGAATCTGCTAATTTGTTTTTTGAAATGAGGATTAGAAATTGTTGATTATTTGCTGGGAGAAACAATATGTGATTCCATAGATATGAGGTATGACATTGAATATTTCTATTTTTTAAATAACAGCCTTTATTGAGATATAATTCACATACCATAAAATTCCTCTTTTGAAGCATGTCATTCATTGGTTTTTAGTATATTCATATAATTGTACAACTATCACCACTGACTAATTTCTGAATATTTTCATCACCTGGAAAAGAAACCTTGATCCCATTAGTAGTTACTCCATATTCTTCCCCACCCCCCCTTTCCAATCCCTGGCAACTGCTAATCTACTTTTTGCCTCTATAGATTTGCATATTCTGGAGATTTCGTATAAATTGAATTGTACAATATGTGGTCTTATTTCACTCACCACAATGTTTTCAAGGTTCATCCATATTGTGACATATATCAGTACTTCATTATTTTTTATTGCTGTGTAATATCTCACTGTATAAATGTACTGATTTTTTTAATCCATTCATCAGTTGATGAACATTTGTGGGTTTTTTTCCCCTCACATTTTGCTTATTATAAATAGTGTATGAACACTTACATACAAGTTTTTGTGTGGAAATATATTTTCTATTATCTTGAGTGTATACCTAAGACAGAAATTCCTGGGTCACATAGAAACTATATGTTGAACACTATTTTTCATTTTGATGAAGTGGGCATTTTAAAAATTAAATCCAATAAGTCATTTGAATGGCAAGATGAAGGGCGAGTCCCAAACTCAGACACTTTATATTTATTATCCAATTTTATCTTCACAGTTGCTGTGAGATAGACATTCATATTTCTCTTCTAAAGATGAGAAAACTTAATCTTAGATTAGTAATATGCCCATTTCCACACAGCTATCAATGGGATAGTAGTGATTGGATCCAAGTCTTTGGGACTCAAATATTTCCAATATTGTGTTGCTTATTATAAAACAGCATAAACTGTTCATGCTTTTGGTGTTGTGTTTTTGCTGCTTCATTTTTATTTGTCTCCATTACACAAATTTGGAGATTTTAGAATTTGGAACTTTTAAGGAATGTTTCCTTTACTAAAAAGAAATGTGAAGTCATGGTCTAGGCAGTCCATCGCTTCCATGCTTTATGTAATTGGGAATCCATGCCAGATAGCACACATTTTTTAGGAGCAAAAAACTGATAAATAATACATTTTAGTTGCTAACTAATAAAATATGCCAGTGTATAATGAATATGTGTCAATATATAATAAATAATATATACCAATTGGATTTTTGAAACAGAAATCTTGTTATAAGATAAAATTTAATTTGCACTTTACAAAGCTGCTTTCTCTACAGCTTAAGTGTTGTACTTTGATATTCCCTCAAATTCTCCAAAATAAATGTTGACATTTACCAGAGATTTTTTTCCCCACAAATGAAAATAGATGGCACACTGAAACAGTAAAAGCTATTTTTAGTGATCTAGAAATAGCCTTCAGTTCTGCTTACATTAAGAAAGTTTACTGATTTCCACAGGGCATAAAAATTATTTTCTCTGATAGCAATCTCAGTATTGCAGCTCATATCTATGCAGTGGAATCTCTCAAATAAAGTGCTACTCTAATAATTTTTTAAACAAAATGATAATGTTAAAACTGATGCTCAGTGACCAGGAAAAATCTTGACTTGGATCAGCCAAAGTAACAATTAATTAACAATACGCATTAACCTCATCACTTAGTACCATTTGTTAAAATATTTCTGCAAATCACAAAATTGTGCACATATATCAATGCATAAATAAGCGTATTAGCAAAAACTTAAAACAAAACAAAAGAACTAAGATAATGATTATGATAACTTATGGAGTTATACTTGAAGAATGGAATGGTACTTTTAGCAATTGTTTGCTTTAAGTATTCCAGAAAATATTTCCAAGGCAACACAGTTGGTGGGAAATACTAAAACCACGTTGAGAAAATGTATGGCTTTGTGTTTCCTCTATTGGAAATACCAATTAGAAATAGATGGACTGAGAGTCGGGACCAATGAAAGAGAAAAAGTAAAAAATAAATCATGGCTGATTTATAACCTAGATAACCCAAACAACAGTAATTACTTGACTATGTTAAAACTATTCCTATACAAAGCTGGTTTCTTTAAATCTACTTTGTTGTAAGAAACCATTCTGGATTCCGTATTACTCCTTCATTTTCTCATGTAACAAATTTTTATTGAGTCCCTACTTTGTACCAAGGATAGTGATAATGTTGATCAGTGCAGACATAATCCCTGCCCTATGGGACCTTGTCGTCTATTAGGGAAGTTTGCACAAAGTGCGAAATTAAGGGAAGGCAGAAGACTTCCTCCTCTTCTATGACTTTTGGAAAAGTAATACCTTATATCTCAGATGTTGAAAGCTCTTTGCAAAAATTAACTGTCCCTCTACACAAGATTTTGGTTTTTTAAAATAACTATTTCTTCTTCCAAATGGTAACTAATGAAAGCATAAATCATCTGGTAAAGTAGTCTATAATAGTAAAGGAACATTAAAATATGAATGAATTAGAATACATATTTTAAAAAGTGGCCCCTGTAAGGCTTGCTTACTAGATGTCTTCATTTGTAATCACAGAGAAAGAACCCGAACAAAATAACCAAATCAAAAGGAACCAAAGCAGTAAATTGAAGGGCAATGTCAGGAGCAGGTGATGGGATGAATGCAGAATCTAGAAAGGCAAAGAGGGAAGTAGAAGGGATAGGGTCTTCTACAACTTATAGTTCTTTTCACGGCACTTCTACCCACTAGGACTTTCTAAGCCCCCATCACATAGGTGCGAGCATGCAAGAGCCATAAAGATCTCCCATCTGTGTCCATCAAGGACAGTCTACTGACCCAAATAGGAAATTAAGACACTAAAGCACATAGTTTTTCTTATAATCTAATTATTTCATATTTTTCCTTTTGCATTTAAACTCTATAAGTGTAACTGGATCAAATGTCTATTTTATTATTTATTTGATGAAAACTTTGGCATTTATAAATTATTATCTGAAAGAACACCAGGGGATGTCTGGTTTCTTTCCTTGAGTAATTTTGCCTGCTTCCGTTTGACAGAGGCATATTTATCTCAGGTTTCTGCTTCTTGCCCTCTGCAGTGAATGACATTTCTTTCAGACATTTCCATTTCCAGATGTGATAGTAGGTAGCTTTAATAACATAGAGGAAAATATCAAAGAAAAGAAAACCTCACATTGGAGTGTTTTTGTTTTTTTTTTACATTGGAGTTTTTTCAAACAAATATCTTTGTATAATTTTGGAAAGACATCTTTTAGAGTCTTTTTCATATGTACACACACATACACACAGACACTCTTAATTTAAAAGATGGTTTAAATTACATGTGCAAATAGCCTGCAGTGGATCCTTTTGACATGACATATCATGGAGAGCTAAGAGGTGGCTGATGGGTCTCTGCTTTCAGTGTTATATAAACTGAAGAGATATGAACATTTTCATTGCTCAATAGATACCATTTTTTAAGAATAAAATTTTCCCTGAATCTTGGAAGTATTTTTCACCAGCTCAAGTCAGGCTCACCAAGTCAGGGACAAATATATGAAATACCCCCCAGCTTTTGTTTATATTGCTCCTAAGTCATTAATTTTTATTTTTTGGATAATATCTTTGTAAGTCAAGTGTCTTCTTCTAGCTCTTTCCGCAATGAAAATAATTTCACTTCACAGGGCAGTGGCCAAGAAAACTACCCCAGGGAGGAAGGGACCACATATAATGGAGTGCTGAATTTTCACTAAATTGTTGAAACACGAATTACCATAACTTCTCTTGAAGCAAATCCCATGCAACACCTATATAGGATGAGTTGTGGTATGTGTGTGTGGAGGGCAGGGGCGGGGGTGTCCCATGGTCAGGTAAGTTTGGAAAACTCTGTGTCTTTTCTTAGAGAGTAGGGCACTAAGATTTAGCAAATAAAAACACAGAACACTCAGTTATGTTTAAATTTCAGATAAACAAATACCTTTTTAAGTATAAGTATATCCCACATAATATTGAGGACATACTTATGCTAAAAAATTGTTGTTTATCTGAAATTCAAATATAACTGGGCATCTTGTAGTTTGTCTGCAAACTCTATTAACAAGTTACATGTTAGTATTTGAATTGTTTTTTGTTTTTAACCCTGATTTACCATTGAGGAATTGGTAGGGTTTCTGGGAAAACATAATAAGGGGAAGAAACACTGGAAGAAAACTATGGGAAACAATGGGTACTTTTGTTTAACTGGACCCCACAACAAGTATGAGGTAAAGCTAGGGGAAAGAAGGATAGAATGATACAGTGTATATCTGTTTTCTTATCTGACTAAGATCTGTATCTCTTTCATTTCATAATAACAACAGTATTTCTTTGGGGAACCATGCCTCTCCCACTCTCAGCCCTTCTGAAGGGGGTGGGGCTGGTCCAGTTCTAGTCTCCTAAATTGGGCAAGTGATTTAGGCCTGACCATCCAGTGTATTTCTTCCTCCTGGCAACAGTGATTGATTCAGAAAAAGGCTACCAACAGCTTTGGACTTTTGTTGGCAAGATTTTAAAAGAGGCACCACTTCTCCTGGGGTTGCTATAGGATGGGATCTGAGGCCAGCAGTGCTGGGAGCCATTTTTTCCCTCCTTTGGAGAGCCTTCCAGTGAATGAAGCCAGCATAGATGAAACAGAGCCAAAGGAAGGAGCAGGAGAAAATCCAGTGACATCACTGAAGCACTTGAATCAAGCTGTGGGGCTGAGGCCAAAATTGAAATTAATAAGTTAACTTCTTCCTATCTTTCTTTCTTTCTTCTCTCTCACTCTCTCCCTCTTCCCCTTCTCTCCTTCTCCCTCTTCCCCTCTTTCCTTCCTTTCTTCTTGTTCTTTATTTCTTCTTCTTCTTCTTCTTCTTTTGTCTTAAGCCATTTTGAACTAGATTACCACTTGGAACCTGAAGACTCCTAACTACTACATAAAAATAGTTTAGAGCTGGGTTATTGACGGCCTTTAATTTCAGGCTAAGTCTTTAGGATCTTAGTCTGTCCTCAGTCATTGAGTATTTCTGAGCAAGAGAGAACTGGGATTAAACACTTGACCCAGGGAGCTAGCTAAATTGGAGAGGGATTAATGAAGAGAAGGATTTAAGAAAGGGATGCATCAGTTAGGAGACTATCAAAAAGTCTTTGGTGAGCAGGGATGGGACTGGCCTGGGGGACTGGCCAATGTGGATACAGAAAGAGAACTAAAAAAAGAAAGCTAACCAAATGATAGCAAGGCAAGGGGCATTTTATTATTCAATCTACAATGTTTATTACACTTCTAGGGCAGTGCAACTTATTATTAGGGCAGATCTTGAATTGACTCCCCTAGAAAATATAAAGAACATTTTTAAAATCATAATCTGGAAGATTAGAGGGGCAGAATAGACCATTGTTGAAATTCACTGGAGTTTTGTGGCTCTATTATTTAGTTATTACAAGATTATAATAGCTATTGCCAGAAGCTGAGAGCCCTCCTCTTTGGACTTAGGCCCTATTTATGTTGCTGAATAAACATCCATTTTTAAAAACACAGCCATTAATAATTTGTCCATTTGTACATTTTCCGAAACCACCATGTTTTCCAGTCTATGGGTTAACATGTATGGCAGTCACTGTTAAGCTTTTAATGGCCATTTATTTATTTCTGCAATATGTTCATTTGAATGTTTTCATTGAACATCCAGACATTTATTAGTCATTTGTTTACCATTATACAAATTTATGGAACTGTTAAATGCACCATCTTGGTGAGCTGTCAGGGAAGAGTTATAGAGCAGAGGAGCATACTGTTTGGAATTTGTTAGAAGCTCGTCCCAATACTATTAATTCTGTTTATTAGAGAACTGAACCGATTTAAGTAATCTCACACAGACATAAAAATCTGACTTGAAAAACATACTTCTCTTCAAATTGAGGGGCTATTGCTTGTGGAGAAAAAAAAAGACTAGGAGGGAGATGGCTGCTAGTTATAGGAAGCCACTTAGAAAATAAACAACGAATTAACTGAAAAGTTTCATAACATACAAGACTCTAGGTATAATATCCTCGTTTGGCTCCATGTTTCAGAATGGCCAGTGAAAGATCTTTCTGATCCTTTAGTAATAGTTCTTTCTTGGATGGGTTCTAGGGGTCCCTTTATACTGAAAATTCTTTTTTAGCATTGAGCACATTTTTGAGCTCTTTCCCTGATTAATAAAACATGGGTCTTTTTTTGTTAAAAAAAAAGATTTTATTTATTTATTTGACAGAGAGAGAGAGACACAGCGAGAGAGGGAACGCAAGCAGGGCGAGTGGGAGAGGGAGAAGCAGGCTTCCCGCCGAGCAGGGAGCCGGACACGGGGCTCGATCCCAGGACCCTGGGATCATGACCTGAGACGAAAGCAGACGCTTGCTTAACGACTGAGCCACCCAGGCGCCCCTGGTGTTAATAGCATTATTATTCTCATTATTTCTCTTTAACATTATCTTATCAGAGTGATGCCTTTGGGTTGGGGATCTGTGCACTGCTTTGAGTGATTTAATGCCTGATACCTACATAGCATCAAAAGATATTTCTCTAGCTCCTAGTTAGAGCATGATGACCCCTCAACTGAATTTCTGCTTTTACTCAGGAGTTAAGTCCAATCTCCTGTTCTTAATTTAAATCCTAATGTGGGCTTTCTCTGCTGAGATTCTGAATACTGTATTTTAAGGTGGCATACATATTTTTTTAAACAATTTTTAAAATTGTTTATTGTTATGTTAATCACCATACATTACACCATTAGTTTTTGATGTAGTGTTCCATGAGTCATTGTTTGTGCATAACACCCAGTGCTCCATGCAGAACGTGCCCTCTTTAATACCCATCACCAGGCTAACCCATCCTCCCATCCCCCTCCCCTCTAGAACCCTCAGTTTGTTTTTCAGAGTCCATCGTCTCTCATGGTTCGTCTCCCCCTCTGATTCCCCCCCTTCATTCTACCCCTCCTGCTATCTTCTTCTTCTTTTTTTTCTTAACATATATTGCGTTATTTGTTTCAGAGGTACAGATCTGTGATTC
>NC_138372.1:154661486-154700239 GCF_054177405.1 Leptonychotes weddellii
TCTTGTTTCATTTTTCCCTCCCTTCCCCTATGATCCTCTGCCTTGTTTCTCAAATTCCACATATCAGTGAGATCATATGATAATTGTCTTTCTCTGATTGACTTATTTCGCTTAGCATAATACCCTCTAGTTCCATCCACATCGTAGCAAATGGCAAGATTTCAATTTTTTGATGGCTGCATAATACTCCATTGTATATATATATACCACATCTTCTTTATCCATTCATCCGTTGATGGACATCTTGGCTCTTTCCATAGTTTGGCTATTGTGGACATTGCTGCTATAAACATTGGGGTGCATGTGCCCCTTCGGATCCCTACATTTGTATCTTTGGGGTAAATACCCAGTAGTGCAATTGCTGGGTTGTAGGGTAGCTGCCATTTTCATTCTCATCCTTTAAAGCTGTACAGAAAGCTTTCAGGGAACAAAAGCTACCAAGCAAACCTGAGCAGATTACTTAGCCTGGCCCCTGGCAAGGGCGGTGCAATTCCACCTCTGGCAAAGACATTTGAAAATCACTGCAACAGGCCCCTCCCCCAGAAAATCGGCAAGAACATCCAGCCAAGACCAAGTTTACCGATCAATGAGAACTGTAAAACTCCAGCACTAGGGGAATACTGCACATAGAATTCATGGCTTTTTCCCCATGATTCTTTGGTCTTTCTTTTTTTTTTTTTTAGATTTTTTTTATTTATTTATCTGAGACAGAGAGAATGAGAGAGACAGAGAGCACATGAGAGGGGGGAGGGTCGGAGGGAGAAGCAGGCTCCCTGCCGAGCAGGGAGCCCGATGCGGGACTCGATCCAGACTCCAGGATCATGACCTGAGCCGAAGGCAGTCGCTTAACCAACTGAGCCACCCAGGCGCCCTCTTTGGTCTTTCAAAGTTAATTTTTTTAATTTTATTTTTCTATTTCTTTTTTTTTTTTTAATTTTTCTTTCCTTTTTCAACCAACATCTTACCTTATCAATTCCTTTTTAAAAATCTTTTTTAATTTTCAATTATACAGTCATATTCTATCCCTTCATTGTATTTAACCTTTATTTTTTTGTATATATATATACAATTTATATATATATTATATATATATGTATATTTTTTCTTTCTTTAAAATATATATAAGTTTTTCTTTCTTTAAAATTTTGGGATACAGTTTCTTCTAACACACCAAAATATACCCTAAATCTAGTGTATGGCTTTGTTCTAGTCTCCCACCTGATCACATTCCTTCCTTTTTTTTTTTTTTTTTAATTTTTCTTCTTTCTTTTTTCAACCAACTTCTTATCAATTCCTTTTTTAAAATCTCTTTTAATTTTCATCTTTACAGTCATATTCCATCCCTTCATCATACTTACCTTTATTTTTGTATATATATAAGTTTTTCTTTCCTTAAAATTTTGGGAGGCAGTTTCTTCTAACAGACCAAAATACACCCAAAATCTAGTGTGTGGCTCTGTTGTATTCACCAACCTGATCATATTTTTTTTTTCCTTTTCCCCCTGGTTTCAGGTCTCTTCTGATTTATTTAGTGTATGTTTTTCTGGGGTCGTTGTTACCCTTTTATCATTTTGTTCTCTCATTCATCTATTCTTTTCTGGACAAAATGACAAAATGGAAAAACTCACCTAAAAAAAAAGAACAAGAGGCAGTACTGACTGCCAGGGACCTAATCAATATGATGGATATTAATGGATGTGAGTCAACAACTAGATGAAGAGCTACATAGCACAAGGTCCAGAACAAAGGAACTTCTGTCCTTGTGGGCCTGGGGCCCAGCATGGTGGCATGTGGAAGCATTCTGGTTCCCCAACATGGTCTCCAAACCCCTTCCTTTTTTCAGTTTTTATGGAGGTTTCATTACACAGGCATGATTGATTAACTCAATGGCTGTTGGTGGTTGATTCAACCTCTAGCCCTTCTCCCATTTCCAGAAATAAGGAGGTGGGACAGAAAGTTTCAACCCTCTCTTCCTGGTTGGTCCCACTGGCAACCAGTCCCCATCAGTTAGGTGCTTTCCAAAAGTGATCTTCGTTAACATAAACCCAATTATGGTGGAGAGGGTTGGTTTTGAATAACAAGACACCCATTTCACCTTTCTGGCCCTGAAGTGTTTGCAGGAACTGAGACCAAATAGTATAACAAAAGATGTTCCCATTTCTCTTATCACTCAGGAAATTTCAAGGGGGCTGTGAGCCAGGAACTGTGGATGAAAAGCAAATACATACAAGAAATATAATTTGATCATCTGAATGACCATACATACATTCTTCTTATAAATTGCAGTATCTCATCACGCTTTCTCTGACCTTTAAAAATGATCAGCTAGAATTCTATTTTTTTTTTAAGATTTTTATTTATTTATTTGAGAGAGAGAGAATGAGAGAGCACATGAGAGGGGGGAGGGTCAGAGGGAGAGGCAGGCTCCCCGCCGAGCAGGGAGTCCGATGCGGGACTCGATCCTGGGACTCCAGGATCATGACCTGAGCCGAAGGCAGTCGCTTAACCAACTGAGCCACCCAGGCGCCCCGAATTCTATTTTTTATATTAAAATTATTTTTGGTCTCCCTCTTCTTCCTTCCTCAGAATCTATCCTATATACCAGCCTTAAACATCCTAAAGCATGGCTCCTATCATTCTGTGTTCATGGTGGCTTGTGGCTTCCATTGCTATATAAGAATGGAACTAAGACATATCCAGTATATTTCAGAGTCCCAGTAAGAAACAGAACAAGACTTTAATGAAAGGACTTCTTTTAAAGTCTGGACAACATTAGGGAAATAATGAGGAACGTTGGAGCAACTGGAGACTAACTTCAAAAGAAGTTGCCTGAGAAGGGAAAGAAATTATGTTATGAGAGCCTGATGGTATCTGGAGCCATGGAGAAGCTCCTGACCTACATGAGCTGTTGTCATGAAAGGACACAGTCACTGCCTGAGCAGAGAAAAACATACCATGGCTTGTACCTCTTCCCATTTTCAAATCTCCTGCCAGTGCCTTCCATTAGCCAAGCCCAACCAGGAGTCAGAGGGTATGGGACCACAGGTGATGCTGTCTACAGAAGTCAGCCTTCAGGTCACAGAACGAGGCAGAGAAAGGCCGGTAATGGATCTAGAGGGTGGACTAATGGAGGGTCCATATTAAATAACTAGTATATCTAGCATGTAATGTGCTAAAAAAAATTATGTTTTTATCTTTTCTAATTCCATCAGCATCAGCATTCTTTTTTTTTTATTATTCTTATGTTAATCCCCATACATTACATCATTAGTTCTAGATGATCCATCAGCATTCTTGAAAGTTATTATTATTTTTACACTGCAGTTTAAGAAACTGAGATACATATTGGCCAAATAAATTGTACAGATTCCAGTCTCTGGAAATTGGCAAAGCCAGGATTCAAATTGAGATATATCTGAGTTCAAAATCTATGTTCTTCATGAATAAAACTCTACTACTTTTGTCCTATTCTTCAAGGTTTCAAGTGCCTTTCCAATCTCTTACTTGAATTCACGTGTTTAGCCAGCCTGAATCAGTGTCAACTGAGCAACATTATCACTTCTAATAGAAAGTCCTGCCTTTTCCTTTCCAATGACCAACTATATTTATATCCATCTCTTCAAGCCCAACTCAAATTATGCCCTCTCTCTGAAACCTTCTCAGAGTGCACCAGCTGACAGGATTCCATCTTTCATCTTAATTCTTGTATCTCTTAAATTTTTCATTTAGCACTGTTAACAAAATAAATTGAGGCACATTGAAAATTTTAAGAGTTTAGTGGAACAAAATTGATTCAAATTGAGCAGCATCAAAAACAAAAACAAATTGAGCAGCATCCAATCTAGCAGATAGAAAGGAGCTGCAAGGAGCTATACAAAATGAGTGGCAGAAGGGAGTGGGAATAAGGAAATTATAGTAGGCAAAGAAGTGGGTTGGTTATTACAGTTACCTTCCTTTAGCAGATACAGGGTCTATTAGGCAAATTGCCAAATAATGCTGATCAGGCAATTCCTCACTGACTGATTTAAGGTTCCATTTATGGGAGAGCTGAAATTATAATTAAGTCTTGGTTTAGTGACATGGGGCTTAGCATAAGCAAATCCATCTTGGTTCTATTGTCTTTTATAACAGCCCTCAATGTAATGCTGCCTTGTAATGTTATTGATTTGATGGCTCACCAACAAAAAGGAAAATAGAACCTACATAGGGCAAATACATTGATCACGATAATGTACCTAGTAGAAGATAGAGATAGATTTCAATCCAAGCTCTTATTTTTTTTTTAAGATTTTATTCATTCATTTATTTGAAAGAGGGGGGAGGGGGAGAGGTAAAGACTCTCAAGCAGGCTGCACTGAACATGGAGCCCAGCTTGGGGCTTGATCTCACAACCCTGAGATTATGACCTGAGCTGAAACCAAGAGTCAGACACTCAATTGACTGAGCCACACAGGCCCCCCAAGCTCTTCTTAATTAATCATAATCAGAAATGTTTTCATGATATAAGTGTAATTGTAGAGGTATTCTGGTAACATTTTACCTAGCTATCTGATAGGTAAAAAGATCCAAACCATTTTTTGAATGAGTTATAGAAGAATTAAGAAATTAACACTCAAGATCACTTTTAAAGTTTGTGACCAATAGAATAACATGAAAAAAATATGACATAATTTAGAATATATCTCAAATCAGGACAACTTTACACTTGTCAATCAAGAGCTATGTGAAGCTCTGTCCTTGTTTGGCTGACACTTTCTATGTCTTATTATCTAAAAGTTGGGAATCCCAGGGTCCTTACTGGGGGCTATTTGAATTGGTCTCTCTCCAGTTTTCCAGCCCTGCAAAACATTTCTTGTGCCCTCTGTGATGAAGCAGCCAGGGATGTAAGTGTGAAATTCAGAATTTTTGAACAGAGCAAATTCATTACTGCCTTACAGATGAACCAACCCATGACAATTGAACACACCAGTTTCTTTCTTCCATATCCTGTTTGTTCTGTTTCAGACATTTACAAGGCAAGTAGACATCATCTTAGCAGTCATTCAGTTCAACAGTGAAAAACCACCATTGTGGCATTTTAGAGGCTAAGATGTTACTATCGTTCCACATAAGATCTGGGCATTTAAGAGTTTCTAAGTCCTGTCTCAAAGGTTCTTAGTCAACATAGCAAAAAGATTCTAAACCAACAATGAACTTTAGGGAGCTTTGGGAAATGCTCGTTTAAAAGGTTTCATTTTTCAGGACAGATTTACTGCATCTTAACGATGGGAAAAAATTGCTTTGTCCTTCTGAACACTTCCAGTTTGACAAAATGATTTTTAAATTAAAGCCAGACACAAGATAACAGGTTTCTTTTTTTCCCCCAATTTTTGCTTTTATTTTCATTACAAAGCAAATAGAAAGCCTCATGGACTTACCGAAAAAAATTAAGAGAGGGAAATAAGTAAATATGTATCTAAGGAAATTTTATATATAGCATATGAAAAATTCAGTTTTAAGTGAAAATGGGTTTTGTGGTATCATGGATTAATCTCTGCTTCATGCCACTTTAGGAATTAATTAACTGACAATAGTAATAACAGTGATGATCACAACTTCTATTTATGAAATGTCTACTGGGTTTCAGACATTGTGTTAAATACTTACATGTATCTTCTACTTCAATCATAGCATCTATCTAATTATTATTCCATTGTCCATATGAAAACATGTGAGTCTCAAAAAGATTACATAGCTTGTCCAAGATTGCTTATTTTTTTTAAAATCACAGTATTTAAACCCAGCTCTTTGTAATTAACATCTCATGCTCCTAAGCCTCATGCATACTTCCTACTATAACTATAAAGAATTGTGCTAGATGTTATGGAGAATTCAAGATATATATTATTTATATAAAATATAAGATATAAATAATATAAATTATATTCATATTATATACGTTTATATAAAAATATACATATTGCCTTCCTATCAAATATCATGTAATGAATTTGAGGAAACAAAAATAAATTTGCCAAAATAAGTACCTAATAACAGAGTGTATATAGAAGGAATGGGTATATGGTATTTCCTCCTAAATTTTCTGATAGTTCACAGAGGAGTAAACTCAATATTGATTAAAGAAACCAAGGTGGTTCCATGAAGAAGGTAAGTTTGAGCTGGCTTCTACTAGAAGCATATGTCTGGAATAGGAACAAAAGGAGGGTTATTTGTTTGGGGGGAGGCAGGAAGCAGGAAGGGATAGGATAGAGCATGACATAATCATGGAATCAGGAGTAACAACTCTGGAGGAAGGAGGAAGGGAGGAATAAAGAGATGACCTTGACACTATTTGTGCAGTAATAATAATAGCTATCATTAAATAAATGTCAGATGTGTTAATTGTCATATATTCATTAATCTCATTTAAGTATTAAATAAGTCTGGGAGCTTAGTATTAATTTTTGCCCATCTTTACGAATGAGGAAAATGGGGCACACAGAGGAAAAAATAACTGTTCAAAATACACAATAAGTGGGGCACCTGGGTGGCCCAGATGGTTAAATATCTGACCCTTGATTTTGGCTCAGGTCATGATCTCAGGGTCATGGGATCAAGCCCCATGTCATTGGGCTCCATGCTACATGGGGAGTCTGCTTAAGATTCTCTTTCTCTGCCCCTTCCCACCACTTGCATGCTCTTGCTCTCAAATAAATAAATAAATAAATCTTTTTTTTAAAAGTACACAAGAATTGATAAAGCCAGAATTAAGCTGAAATCTTCTGACTCACAAACTTGGATTTTTAATCTAATAGAATTTCTGTCAGGATATCTGGATAGGGATATTGCAATATTTGCTTGAGGGTGAATAGTTATCACTAACATTGAGTTTAAATTCAGTATAACATAGGTTGGAAGAAATAAAAGATATCTTATGTTTCTTCTATTCAATAAACATTATTGAGTGCCTAAGTACAAGGCAGAGCACCAAGTACTCTGGGAAGTTCAAGAAATTGAGGCAGGGTCTCTGGCCTCAAGGAGGTTCTAATCTATTGTGGTAGGTAAGACATGTAGACTAATAAATAGCATAAAAGTACTATATAATATGTATTTTTTTTAAAGATTTTATTTATTTATTTGACAGAGAGACACAGTGAGAGAGGGAACACAAGCAGGGGGAGTGGGAGAGAGAGAAGCAGGCTTCCTGCTGAGTAGGGAGCCCGATGCGGGGCTCGATCCCAGGACCCTGGGATCATGACCTGAGCTGAAGGCAGACGCTTAACGACTGAGCCACCCAGGTGCCCCTATAATATGTATTTTTTTAAAGGGCAGAAATGGACAAGAAGAAAAATAGAGAAAAATAATTTCCAAATTAATCAGAGAAGACTTCATGTGTAGGATTCTTATAGGATAGAGGGAACCAGAGTTTATCACACAGGGAGAAACCAGTGTGAACTCAGAGATCTGGAGCAAAACTGTTCATATATGCTATGATTTGACTAGTGCATGACTACATAGAGGGTTGTAAAATGGGAATGAAGATGGGAAGGTTTGATGAGATCAATGTGGAGAGTTTTCAAGGCAACATAATAGCCAGACCTTACTTCATAGACCAGGAGGAGTTCCTGAAGGGTAATGAACTAGGAAAATAAACTCTACAAATGAAGAGACATTCTGTCTTTTCAGTCCTTGCCTGGCACATATTTGCTCTTGATAAATATTTGATGAAGGAATCTGTGATCGGCTATCACATAGTAAGGCTATGTTTAGGAAGGCAGCAGTGTATAAAATGAGGTATAAAAGGGAAAAACTGGAGTAAAGGAAACCAGTTAGAAGGCTGTTGTGTTCAAATGGGAGAGCAAAACTGAGAGTTTCAATGAGGCTCTGGCCGTGGGAATAGAATTCAAGAGAAGGACATCAGTAATGAAGCACGGTCTACACCTGTTGACTCACAAGAGATAATGGGGAAAAATGTAAAAGGAGTCATATGTGGAACACAAATTTTGAACCTAATAAAACAGTAAGACACTTAAAAACAGTTGGTTCAGGAGTTGGAGTTGCTTTCTTCATATATTCAAAGAATATTTTTGAGGGACTACTGTGTGCCAGGAATTTTTCTAAGACATTTGCTATACACCAGACACAAACCAGACAAAATCCCTGCTCTCCTTGAGCTTACATTGTTTAACAGGTAGGGAGAAAGTAGAATATGAAAAATAAGCAATCATTGGATTATTTGGTATATTTAAATGGTATGAAAAAATAGAGCAATGGTAATGAGATTTGTGCAGAGGCAGGGAATATTTGTCATTTTAAACAGGGTAGTGAGGGTAGGCATTGGGCTGAGGTGCTATTTGAGGGATGAACTGGACATAAAAGAGGTACATGTTGAGGTCTGAGCCATTTGCTTTGAGGTGACAATAGATGGGGTATGGGTGGATAAGAAGAAAGAACATCTCTCTATCCTTTATCTGAAGGCCAAAGGTAGAACTTTGGGAAACATCTACATCTAATGGCTGAAAGGTGCCAGAATAGTTATGAAGGGTCAAAGGAGAGAGCTTTACACTCATTTAGAGATGAATATACTCTACTGTCTTATCTGATTTGAAACATCTCCCTGCTTAGAAGTCATGCCTGGGTATTTAAAGCTCCATTGAAAACTTTTCAGTTTCTCCTTAGGAGGAAGAACTGATTGTCCCACATGATGAGCCTTCTACGAAACTTTTAATTCTCATATAATAATAGAAAAAAACCATAGGATGCAACTGCAGTTGTAAATACAATTTGGTAGTAAATGTTTCAGTTTTGCTCTATTACTCCTTACACCTACCATAGAACTTGGTACAAAGAAGTGCATATTAGTTGAATAAAGATTAAGCTAATCAATGCCCAACCTTTGGAGAAGCGTATTGATGATGAGGTTATTCAACTACTATTTAGCAAAACAGACTTGAGTGATGTGATATGGTAGCCTTGACTTAAGGGATCAATCCAGTGCGGACACCATCTGCTGATTCCAGGACCCAACTGACCTTCCCATACAGAGTAGGGTCCCCAGAAGGTATTGAGGGTTAGTTCTCTTCCTCTGGGCTTTTGAAATCTATAACATCAAAGCTAGTGATTATCTCTTCTCTTTCATTAAAGTAGATTCTAAAACACCTCATACATTCAAGACAATATTTCATATTGAACCTAACCTTTCTTGATGGAAGTGAAGTTTATTTTCAACTGTTCTTATTGTATTGTGTGTTAGAGATTCTGACATTTAGGATACTTTTTGACTATAAACTTACCACTTTGTTCTCAAAAGAAAGCATCGTTTGCTTCTATGTTGCAGTTAATGAAATGCTGCACTTTCAGGACAGATTCATTGACTACTGACTTACATTTAATTTTTAAAATTTGATTTTCAAGAATTACATAGGTGGAGGCATATAAACTTCAGATTTGGTTCCCCAGAATTGTTCACTCTTGGTTCTTTTACAGATGAGCCAAAGATAGCACTAGCAATAGAATCTGGGTTCTATATTAAATGAAGAGGTGGGGGAAAAGGCTTCTGATTTTTTCCTGAGGTTGGAAAGATTTCACCAAATGTTTTCTCTATTCAGATAAGGGAGCCAAAGGCCAAGGATAGCAGCTTGTCTGGATTAGAAGGTTGATTGTTTGCACTCTTGTTGAATTTTGTTCCTTAATGTAGACCAGGATGTCAGGGGTCTTCTATGAGAGATGCTGAGGATAGCAGAGACACAGGGTGGGGCCAAGGAAGATCGACCCTGAGGTACATGTGGGGGCATGGTGGGGGAGGGGATGGAAGCAGAGATCAAAGAACCAAGAGCTCCTCAGGCTTGCACAGCAGAAAAGCCTTTGGCAACTCTTTGATGTCCAATTTGCCCTCTGCCCCCAATCAGGAGTGTGTCTAGGGACTTGAGTGAGGGCAGATTTGGGCAGGGCCATTTTACGGGTCTGGGAAGCAGAGAGCATCTTTTAAGTAGCTTCTAAAAGAGACACACAGAAAAAAACAATTACTATAATTCCTGACCTACAGGAGCTTACACTCTAGTTCAGTAGACAAAACCTGAGCAACTTGACCAATCAATTTTGCCAGGGCCTTCCAACAAACAACAGAAATACTTCATGGTGTCATGATTGGGATTTCTATCCGTAACACAATAGTTTACTAAATCAGTTATTTTCCAGAATACGAAAGCACTGAACACACCTTTTGCCTGGTAGGGTGTCCATCCTCAGTCATGTTCCTGTACTGAACCTCTTTTTCTTCTCTTTGATCCATTCCTGGTGTTTTGTTTTTGGTATTCCAGAGCAGGTATGAATTCTATAAAATGATATGGTTATATACTTCTTTTTTTCTTTCCGAAAACAAAATAACTAAGTTTTCCCTGCCCTCTGGACAGCATTGGTTTTGATAGGACCACTTACTGCCAAATTAACTTTAAATTCAGAACTCTTAAAAAAACAATGCTGAAACTATACCACGGGACAATATGAAACTGATAACTCCAAAATGACAATTCAGGGAGCTGTGGGTTAAAAGGCAAATCATTGGTGCCTATTTTGTAAAGTAAAATAAGAATCTTGAGGATGTGTGAGTAGGAAAATGAAATAATATATAGTCTCTTCTAAATCAATGTCCTTCATCCATGAAGTTAACTTCACATTGAGATTCCATCTAAAACACATATGGCCCCGCAGAGAAGTTAAAAAGAAAGTCCCTCCATCATTCAACTCAGGTCTGCCAGTCTGAATTTCTTTGTTCCAGCTTCCTTGATTTGCACCTACTGATTCTTCTACCTGCTAGGACAGGAAACACCTTAGTCTCTCTTTTCATCTAACTAGGCAGTAAGGAAAATAGAGAAAATGTACAGGGAAAAATCATCCTAAACTACTAGTAGGTTTAGAAGGCTGCAGAAATTACCTTATGTAATCTGCCTGGCATGGCATTGTTGTTCAACCAAGACCATGTTAGCAAGTCTTCAAGAGAATGCTAATCATGTGACTCTGGATAAGGAACAAAATGGAACTATATTCTTTACAATTAAGTAATATTAAATATCAGGACAGTGAACATTTTGCAACCCATCCTCTTCTAAAAATGTTCCCACTATGGTCTCAGTCCTGGATCTTTAAGAACAAGAAGCTTAATATAAGAGAAAGGTCACATAAAAACAGTGGTTAACTCTCCCTTGGTGTATTGCATCTCCAACTAGAAAATTGCATGTACATAATTAAAACAACTTTGATTTTGAATGATAATTTGAACCATCACTGAAATGTATTTTGAAGACAATAAAAGAAACTTGATGATTCTAGTGTTCCACCGGTTTTCAGTCTTTGAAGGAAAATGATGATATTGTCTGTTTGTGTGTCAGCAGAGAGGTGTACACAGATAAAGGAGCTTCTAGCTAGCCTCCTCGTGCAGTAAGCAGCGTGTTAGTCTCATAATCTGAGGGTCCTGAGTTCAAACCTCGGAGGAGGCAGTTTAGCTTCTTGCCTTCTTTCTTTGTCAAAAGAAGAAAAAAAGAATTTTCAGAATAATCTTTTAGTGATTTCACATTCCTCTTAGTAACTTTACTTTTTTTGGACTAATATTAGTTAATAATAGTTACAATGAAAATAAAGAGGTGGGCCAAGTCAAAAAATAGGCTGATTGAAAGTTATGATTGTATTACTGGATGCCAAAACTCACGTCAAATCTTTCATCAAAGACATTGTTTCAGATAGGAAGTGCTACATGGATTGAGATTATAATGAACTGGACATAAAACTAAAAATATTATATAGGAGAAACTGGTTGTAAACTGATTTTATATATATTATTACATAATTACATATACATATATTTAAGTATTTTTGTAAGAAAAATCTGTGGAAGGAGTGCATTCCTTTTGATACCAGGAAGGGTGGTAGTGGTTAAGAAAGTGTGTGGGTATTTTAATGAGATGCTTTGAACCTTAGGGAACATATACTGACCAAAAAGGCCTGTGTGTATGTGTGTTAATGGGTTTATGAAGGAGTGGGAGAGCAAGAAACCCGGGAAGGTTCAATATTCATTCAATTTCAAACTCAGAAACTGGGCCAAGAGGCCAAAATGCTTAGATATACATTAGGATTGGTACAAGCAATCAGTCTGGGCTTTTAAGAAATGTAGCAGTCTTTAAAAAGGAACATTGGGCAATCTGTAAAAATAATCAAAAGGTTGTGGAAAGGCTTGCTTTTTATCCCAACACTTTCAGCCAATCACCAACCATCCCTTTTGCCCCAATTACTGTGGATTGAAGAGAAACGAAGTGGATTGAAGAGAAATGGAGTGTTCTGGAAAAATGTGGATAGAGTCTGAGGATAAGGAGATGAAATTAATTAATCTTTTTTTTTTCTTTAAGTAAGTGGCTAAGATAGAGGTCCTTCTCAATAGTTTGGTACATAATTAAAGAGCCTTCGCATTATGATATTGAATTAATAAAGTAAAATAGAATTAAATGTTTAAAAATTTTATGTCAAGGAAGATCCAGGCACAAAGACAATAGTATTAAGAGCAACTTATTAGGAAAAATAATCATAGTATAGGATCCTAAAATTATACCTTGGATTTACTATGAAAAATGGAATGTGGGGCCTGATTTCGAAGGCCAACAGAGAACAGATGCGTCAAAGTCTGGGTTATATTACACTAATCTCTTAAGGGTCTTTTATCTAATCTCTCTCTGGCTATTGCTAAGTGCCAGGGATATGATTGCCACTATATAAATATCAGAGATTATCTGAACTTCTTAAGAGAAATCCATCTAATAGACATCAAAACCAGTCAGGCATTGTATGTCTTCAGTCTTTCTTTGGCAGAAATAGACAAATCAAATCTTCCTTTAACAAAGGACCTGTAATTTACCAACTTCTAAATATTTTTATTTTTATTTTACCTTCCTGAACCTAGAATAGCATTTTGACATTAGATCCTCTAAAAAAGCCAAGAGCGGTGGAGAATATTTAGTTCATTAGCTCCTGAGTTAAATAGTCATGCAAAGTAACCCTAATCTACAGACCTGGTCATAAGGGGGAAGAAAAAAGATAAGCCAAGATGTCATGAAGTAGAGAAGTGTGTATGCAGGTAAAATCATAGTGGTCTATATTCTGTCTTGAGACAGTAGACTATCAACATGCTTAAATATGTCATAGGCTTTGCAGTTGAACACACATGGATCTGAGGACCATCTCTGCCATGTGATAGGGTATGATCCTTCCCAAGCTATTAATAACTTCGAGCCTCTGGGTTTCCTTAATCTATAACATGCATAAAATACAAACCTCACGGTGGTGAAAATTACAGAAGTTCACTTACATAAAATGCTTGACACAGTCCTCGACCCCTTAAACACTCAGTAAAGAGCAGACATTTTGTTCCTGTTATTTGTGACCAGTAAAACCAGTAAAAGACTGAGGAAAAGTGTAGAAAGTGGGCCTCTTGACATAAAAAAGGGACCCTGTCTTATATCTCTAAGAAGAATCTAGGGGACATAAATGCTGAATCAGACATATTAGGGATAACTGTAGAGATAAGGGGGCAGATTTAGACCTTTTCTTTACCACTCTGAATCAGCTCCCCATTTCTCCTTTATAAGACATCAGCAGATGTAGATATATGAATCTATTTTGATACAATTATGTCATGATAAAAGGTATTGATTCTCTTGTGATAAAATGTGCCACGTCTCTCTTCATCTTTTTATCTTGATGTCTAACAAAATGCATGAAAAATAGTAGTTACTCGTATTTGATCAACTCCATTCAGACAAATACTACAATATATTTAGTGCTGTTTCTTTGTTCAATAGTCATTAGGTATTTTGGTTTCTTGAAGTGTGTGTATATGCGTATATGTTTAATTATCTTTTCCCTTTAACTCAGTACAGATTGAATTAATACATAGGATCCCTAAAAGGTTGTGTGGTTGACCACTGTGAGTTTATTTTTCTGGTTATACATAGTCGAGCCAAAATTGGATTGACTTACGTTGTATCTCTTGAAAAATTAACTAAGAAATTAAACTGCTGAGAATTTTGACCCTGAGATTTGCTTATATTTGCACAGTGACTGCTCTTTCAACTAATCCATTATAATATTTTTTTAGTACCTTGCCTCATCTCTACGCATGTCTATCTTTCTCCATGCAGTTGCAACTAGTGGGGGGCAGGATTATTTTACTCATTTGTTCACTACCTGCCTCAGTCAATGATCCTCGCTACATTGCAAACCCTTAGCTTCCTGCCCAAGTCCCTCTCATGACCATTTTTATTTGCTTAGCTTTTCCCCTCTTTCTTACTAGCATCTCTATTGAATGATAAGAGCAAAAGGCTCACTTTGTTGACATTTTTTTCTCCTATGGTTTTCTGGTACAGAGAAACAGGAACATCAAAAAGAAATCATAGTTGTGTTCAGGAACCCTAGTTTTTTGAATGCTTGTTTATTTTTTACAGGAGACAATAAACCAAATTCCTGTTCGAAAAGAATCATTATACACTTGTAAGTATTTTCTGAGAAATAATTTCCCAGAAGTGGGGTGTTAGATCCAATGATATGTATACTTCAGTTATATAGCCAGATTTATTTTCCAGAATTTACAGAAATTTCCAGACTCATCACTGCTCTTGAGAAATGGTATATGAAAGTATTGTTTTTCTTGTAATCTCATGAACACTGGGCACTAACATGATCTTACATTTTTGCCAATCTGAAGGGCCAAAAGTTTTATTTTATTGTTGCTTTTGTTTTCATTTCCCTGAATATCAATTCTCCTTGGGCTATATGCAATGTTCTTACTAATTTGAAGAACTACTTGTATCTTAACAAGATTAACCACTTTTGTGTGTGTAGCAAATATTTTCTTTCAGCCTATAATTGTTCTTTTAATTTGATTAAGTTGCCTGCTCTTATTCAAAGGGTTTTTTTTTGTTTTTGTTGTTTTATTATTTTATTATTTCATCTGGTATTTTATTTTTCCTTTATATATTTTGTTTCCATCTTCCTTACCAAGCTTCCCTTTACTTCAAAGTTATGTACATTCACAACTTACTTTTTTTAAATACATTTATTTTTCTGATTGAAGCTTCTGTTTTGAATTTATATTTGTCTAAGGACACACAATTGGGGCTTCATTTATTTTCTTCCAGTGCTTACCTTAATATCAATTGCTGGTAAATCCAAAACTTCCCCACTGACTTATAAATGAGTTGTTTCATTGACTAAGTTCTTCTCAGGAAGTAGATTATTTTCTGGCTTTTGAATTCAGTTCCTTGATATTAAGTTTCAGGAAACAATAAATATTCTCACCATGTCAGCACTGTTATGTTTTAAGACTCTTAGACAATTCTTAAATATCTTTCTCCCACATGGACTTCAGAATCAGTTTATCAAATTCTAAAAATAATTGCAGCATGTTTTTGATTTTAAGAAGTTAGAAACAATATAAATTCTATAAATAGGAAAATGGCCAAAAATTTAGTGCTTCCAAATTATGGAACAGGAACAAATTAGGGAATAAATTTAGATCATCTGAATTATGGAATACTATACAGTTATCAAAAAGAATGTAGTAGACCAAATGTATATAGAAGTCAATACATACTTATGTAGGAAGGGTGTCAGGTAAAATTAATATAGGAAATTATAAGATAAAATATTTAATGCTATTCTTTATTTGTAAGAAAAGCAAATCAACAATCCCTACATAAGTACATATATACTTGAATAAGCAAAGGGAAAAAAAACTGTGGACTGAAACAAACTTCTTAGTAATGGCTTTCAGGGATGTGGGCTTTTCTCTGTGGAGACTAATAATTTTACTTTAGATGCTTTAGATTCCCTCATTCAAGTATTACTTATATAACTAAAATATTCAAATGCCTAAAATTAAAAGAGAAATATATTCTTGCTATATTCAAAAAAGTAAAGAATAAGAAACAACAGTTAAATCCCCATTGACCTTCTTATATTTTTACACTTTACAGAAACTGTATTTGGTGGAGAAATTCTCATCATGCGGTAATTTACCCAGTTGTCTCCCATAGCATGCAATCCACACGTTTTTTCTTTTAACCTGTGTATAGATCTCAAATAGCATAAATTCTAGATCAAAGTATATTCAGGTACCTTACAGACTGAGTTTCCCAATGTACAGATGAAGTACGTAAAATGTTAAATATATTGGCCAAGTGTAACATCTAATGTGCCTAGACATAAATAAACACGCTTTATAAACAAAACCTTAGGTGGTGTTCTTTGACTGGTTCTGCTAAGGTCTTGATCCTGCAAGTTACTAGGACTCACAATTTCAACATTTACAATACTTACGGAGTTCTTTTACTTAAGACCTTATAATGACCACAGAAGATTCTTTCTGCATGACTAAACACACACAAATAAAGAAAACCATATATAGTAAAAGTTGCTATCTGTTAGCTGATGAACCAGATGAAGCAAATGGCTTTCTTCCCCTGAAGGAAATTGTTACAAAATTTAAAATAATTGACAATATATTTGCAAGTAAGGATATTTTTCTGATTACTCTTGAACAGTCAGAATATCTGGAGAAACTGGATTTACTTTCTTACACAGTAACTAATGGACATATCTGAGGATTATTTGGAAATCTCAAACTTTATCTACTAATGAAATCTAGCATGTAAACTTTCCACTTTCTCCTTTGTTGTTAACAACTAGAAAATTAACTATGTTATGCGATTGGATTTATCATGGGTAATTGGCCTTTGGTCATTATAAACAGTCTCCAATGCTATAAAAACTAAAAACCTGACTCCAGCTAAGCAATTGGAACTTGTCAGTGACTTCAGAGCTGAGATCCCCCTGTCATCCCCACATGACTGTCACAGAAGTTTCTCTGCCTGGATGCAAACCAGGAGTTGTAGGCAGAGCTTATCAACACCTGTGGCAAGAGGAAGGCCATATCAGCAAGACCTGACCTGCTGAGACCACAAAAGTGTGGGACCCAGACTTTCTGATATGGGTGGCATTCCTATTATAGCAAGTGTCCCATTAGTTAAATATAATATAGTGCCTTTTGGCTAACAGCTAGTGGAATCTATACTTCTACTGTGGGCAAACATACATAGAACACATAGTGAAGACAGGAAGAAATGTAGGAAAGTGATGGTACCTCCAGTTTCTACATATATATACTCTGCAAACGGAGAACTCCCTCCCTCCCTAACTGGTTCAGGCTGTAACTCAGGGATTCTGTATCTTGGCTTCCCCTCCCTTGTCTCAATTCCTTAGCTCCACCTTCTGGGATCATTTGGGAGCCTCAAAGTTCCCTCAGTGAGCACAGTCTAAGCTCAGCCCTCACTCCAGCCCAAGTAAGGAAGCATTTGCTCATTCTTTCACTTACTTGCAGTCATTCAGAATGTCTTAGAGGTCCTGAAAACTGACAGTTCTCTCCTGGTTGTATAATCTTATATATGAGATACTAAACACCTCTGAGCTTCCCCTTGCTTATAGGCAAAGACTTCATGAAACCACTGACCTCCAGAGTTTTAAGGATTAATTGAGATCATTACTATAAATATCTTAGCACAGCTTCTGGCACCTACTAAGTGCCTGTCTAAGGTGGTGGGAATATTCAAATGTTGAGACCAAGACTCAATTCCTCTACTGTTGGAAAAGGTCTGTGTGGTTCAGTGGGAGAGCTATGTAAATATTATGCACTAAAGAGGTTTTATCACCAAATAAGTTTGGGAATGCTAAATTATGCCAAACTGAATAGATTTCTTTCCTCAAGAATGCTTTGAGTCCTTAATAAGCTAATATGCAGGGCTACTTTCTAAGAAGAAGATGAAGGCAGCATCTACCCAATTTTCTTTTCATATAAGGAATGATTTAACAGAGAAGTATTTGAAAGATTATCACTCCCATGAACCACAGTTTGGAAAATGATCACCTATTATGAATGACGTTTCAATCTTTTATATTTTAATGGAAAAAAAGTGTCCAGACCAGGGCTGGAGTTTTAGTTTCTTAAAACTCCTTTATAATGTGTTTTGGGTACTTCAGCATTTTTAATAATAATAATAATAACAAAAATAATATGAAAACAAAAAAATTATATAGCACTTATTATATTCCAGACTTCTTGCCAAGTGCTTTACATATATTAACCCATGTAGATATTGCACTGGTAAAATTTGTATAGAAATATTTTATCTACTTATGAAAAATCTGCACCATGGGATGTCAGAGATGGAAGTCCATCTAGCTCATCTTGGCTATTTTTCTGAAGCTCATAATGCTTGTAAATGGCAGAGTTGGGACTAAGATGCACGCCTCCTAGCCCCTTGCACTGTTGTCCTCTGCAGTTTCCAGTCTCTGATTCTGTGACACCACCTGGTCTTTTCTCCAGAGATCTAAATATTTAAAATAGTGGGGAGAGGTCACTTTGCTCAGCTGTAATTTTCTACCATTATGAGGTCTTCTAAAATTCCACACTGTAATTTATTGTCTTTCCAACTTAATGATTTCAAAATAAATCCTACAAATTCAAACAGAACTCAGCTGTTCAAAATTTTCCTCTACTGAAAATGTCCCCAAAAGAATTTGACTTAAGACTGTGTCCTTAGAAATGTTGCGAAAGAAAAATGACCAAGCAAAGAGACTTTACAAATATTTTTTGTTTCCTTCTAGGGCTCCTCTGAACTCTTGACTCCAGGGTCCTTGAGAAAGAAGCATGTTACTGGAAATTAAAGATCTCTAACGAGACCAAATGGCAGAACAAGATTTCTCACCTTTCCAGCTCTGTGCTGGAGGGACCACCAAGGTGAGATGTGGTTTTAGTCTCCGGGCGTCCTATGACCTTGGCCTTTCTGCAAAGACCATCAACAAGGGTGCTAATGACTGCCTACTGCTATGGGAAGAAACAGAGGCTGAGCAGACCTGAGCTGGGCTGACTGCTTCCTTCCATTCAGAGCATTAAATCATCTGCTGCTGCCAGTAGCTTTCATCTACTCACGGGCCGAAGCCAGGTTGATCCAGTGACCCATGAAGCAAAATTACCAAGCATCACGCTACCAAGCCAGGCAGTCTGGGATCATATGGACTGGTTTTCACCTCTTAGATAATGCAACTCTCACATTTGACTGGATTTTTCCTCGGGCCTGTGGGCTGAGCATCCTCTTTCACTATATTTTGACCCTCTTCAAGGTGGGGTCTGCCACTTGAAACTAAGCGTTGATCAGATGGTCCACAATGTAGTATATTATATACATTTAGAATATTATCTTCCTTCCACCCTTCGTCTCATATTAAATTACTTACATGATGAGATAGAGAGGTAGAGAGACTTATTTCATGGAGATATGTATAAGCCTCTTAGCTTGAATATCCCTAAAATTCTCTAGAAATTGTCACTTTGAAGTGTTTGTACTCACAGGGTATCACAAGTACGACCAAGACAATTAATTAATTTCTCTGAATCCAGTTAATTCCATATTATACCTTTTGAATGAGGGTAACATAAATTTGAGGTTTCTTCATGTAACCTAAATTACTTAGGAAACATTTTTGGTGGCTTTTAATACTCATGACCTTTGGCAGTGCTATGGGTAAATGTCTAATGATCGGCTATGTGGGGGAAATAAATACACCTATTTGAAGCATTTGCCCATTTCTGTGGTGTAAATAGTCTGACCATGGCCACTTTCAAGCCACCTACATGAAATCACTAAAGGCAGAGTTGGAAAAAGATGTTTGGTACCGGGGCGCCTGGGTTGCTCAGTCGTTAAGCGTCTGCCTTCGGCTGGGGTCATGATCCCAGGGTCCTGGGTTCGAGCCCCACATCGGGCTCCCTGCTCGGCGGGAAGCCTGCTTCTCCCTCTCCCACTCCCCCTGCTTGTGTTCCCTCTCTTGCTGTGTCTCTCTCTGTCAAATAAATAAATAAAATCTTTAAAAAAAAAAAAGATGTTTGGTAGCATACCATTATATAGTATTCCCACATGCAGATAGAATGGACACACATAATCTCAAGAGCCTAGGGAATAGTGAAATGTAGTAAAATAATCAGGAGTTGGAAATGTAGTGATACAATATAGCATAGTAAGCATATAGTATTAACAGTAGTAATATTTTTGGTATTTTTAGACTTTTAAAATTTTATTATTAATAGTATTACAAATAAAATGGATCACAAAACTACAAAATAAAGGTATTATTTTTAGGATAATTTATTTAACTGGACTATGTTTTACCTTTAATAATGACAATGTTTGACCACTAGCTCACAAAAATCCTGAAAATTTCACAATTGGCTCTCGCAAGTTGGTCTGATGGGGCTCCTGCACACACAATATTGCTCCTGGGGAGGAAATAGAAACCATCATGATGACCTGGAAAGGGTGCTGCATTGAGAGATGGCTGACTCAGGAAGTTAATAGTGGTTAAAGGCAAAGGTTCAGGAGCCTGGCTACCGGTGTCCAGACCCCAGCTTCTCTTGTGGCCTTGGACTTGGGCAAGTAGCTTAACCTCTCTGAATCTCAGTTTCCTTTTAAGGTAAAAAGGGGATTATATAGGAACCTAACTTACATGAATTTGGGGGTTTTAAATAAGATAATGTTCGCACAGTGGCTGTGCATAATAAGCAAACAATAAGACTATTAGCAGCACCAAGTTTCAGCTAGGCCAATAAATGCTGTGTGATCATGGGCAATTTATTTCCTTCATCATTTATTCATATGTAGAATAAGGATTTAAATACAAAATTATTTCTAAATGCTTTTTAATTCTCAAATGCACAGTGATTAAGAACTAGAGCTTTTAAGTTAGATAGACTAAATTCAGATTCTGGTCCTCGTTATATAAGTTGTGCAACTTTGGACAACTTAATTCATCTTTCTTACCCTTGATTTCTTCATCTGAAAGTCGAGAAGTAACAGAAGAATTTGTTGTACAGAATTTTTTAAGGTTAAAGTAAGGTACATCGTAACAAGGCCTTAGCTCACTGTTTGGCACACTGTAGGTGCTCAATAAAGCTAAGCTGTTTTATTAATAGTATTAATATTATTATAGTTTATAATGGTATTAGCAGTGGTAGTATTTTCAGTATACCATATAGTATTAATGTAGAATATATTATTAATGTACTATGTAATATCTTACAAATACATAGTAATAGTATTGGTATTATTACTATCATTTATTAAAGATATTATTTAAGATTATAAAAAAAAGAAGATAGCAGGAAGGGAAAAATGAAGAGGGGAAATCAGAGGGGGAGACGAACCATGAGAGACTATGGACTCTGAAAAAACAAACTGAGGGTTCTAGAGGGGAGGGCGGTGGGGGGATGGGTTAGCCTGGTGACGGGTATTAAAGAGGGCACGTACTGCATGGAGCACTGGGTGTTATGCACAAACAATGACTCATGGAACACTACATCAAAAACTAATGATGTCATGTATGGTGATTAACATAACATAATAAAATTTTAAAAATATATTATTAACATTAATAATATTAGCATTATTAATAAGATGAGCACACAGATACAAACATTTTTTTTGTATATGATATACCTTACAAGGGAAGGAAACATGTCCTAAGACATCAAAATTAATATCAATAATAAAATATATAATGTTAATAAAGTAGGTGCTATTACTGGGCATTTTCTAGGCATCAACCAGTGTAGTAAGTGCTTCACATATAATTTAATTAACCTCTTTGAATCTCAATTTCATTATTTATGAAATGACTTTAATATCTATCATGTTGAGTTATTGAGAAAATTATAAGTATTATAACATTAAACTCAGTGTCTGGAAAAAGTCATGCAATAAATGATAGCTAGTAATAATAATTGTTATAATAGAATCTACTTTATGGGTTATAAGGATATATTTATGCTTTTTGAAAAATGCTTATCATATTGCTTAGTGCATTATATATACTAATTAATAGAAGGTATTATGTGATAAAAATAAATGATGAAGCCAGCTCTCCGAGGGTCACCGACACCAAGAGAGCTCCCCGTTGACAATGTCTTCCATTAAGATCGAGTGTGTTTTGCGAGAGAACTGCTGGCGTGGGGAGTCTCCGGTGTGGGCGGAGGCGTCCAACTCGCTGCTCTTTGTAGACCTTCCTGCAAAAGAGGTTTGCCGGTGGGATTTGCTCAGCAAGCGCGTGCAGCAAGTGACTGTGGATGCCGCCGTCAGCTCTGTGGCCCTTCGCCAGGGAGGAGGCTATGTTGCCACCATTGGAACAAAGTTCTGTTCTTTGAACTGGGAGGATCAGTCAGCAGTAGCCCTGGCCACAGTAGATAAAGACAAGAAAAGCAATCGGTTCAATGATGGGAAGGTGGATCCCGCTGGGAGATACTTTGCTGGCACCGTGGCCGAGGAGACGGCCCCCGCGGTTCTGGAGCGGCACCAGGGGTCCTTGTACTCCCTCTTTCCTGACCACCACGTGGAAAAGTATTTTGACCAGGTGGACATCTCCAATGGTTTGGATTGGTCCCTGGACCACAAAATCTTCTATTACATTGACAGCCTGTCCTACTCCGTGGATGCCTTTGACTATGACCTGCAGACAGGAAAGATCTGTAGGTACTTTTTCATTATTCTTCTTAATACTGCTGGGATTTTTTTTTCATATGTGTGTAACTAGGAAGCTGCCTCTTCCTTGACTCGTATGAAAAGGCCCTTACTTGTCAAATAAAGAACTGGCTGATGTGATAAAAAATAATAATAATAAATAAATAAATAAATAAATAAATAAATGAGTATTTACCATTTACTATCAATTTACCATTGAGAATGGTTTGGTGGGTCAGGATGGAGGTCAGAGAACAGTCCAGAATACAGCTCCAAAGTGTTGTTGAAAAGAGTGGCTGTTGTGTTTTAATCTCTTGCTCCTGTGTTGGGGGTGGGTGGAATGTGAGAATCTTTTCTGGGGGGGAGCATCCAGCAGGGTTCCTGCAGCTGGAAAAGGGTTAGACATTGTCAACGCTGGCTTAATGAGGTGTTACAAATGTAGGGTAGAGTTGTTAGGCTAGCACTGGGTTGAGGTGGCAATGCTAATAATTATTCTTTCTAGTCTAATGGTATTGAATTAGGACAACTCTGTTCTTTGGGGGAATCTGTTGAAAGCCATGGATCTTTTGTCATTGTCATTTGTTTATTTGCTGATACCGTGTCTCTTGGGATTTTAAGACACTTTTTGCTTCTTCAATGTGTACTGTCAACTGTAGCTCTAAAACATTGTCAGATTATTAATGATCCCAGTTTTCATCTCTCTGTGTTTATCCATTGCACTTACTATGAATCATTTTAATAATTCCTTAAAATACCATCCCCAAGTCAGTCCATATGGCCTTCTGATCTCATACTTAGTAATAAACACAAGGACATATGGTTATAAAATGAAGTCTTTCAGGATGCTCCAGTTCATTATTCTATTGCCCCTTAAAGGAACAGAGTGAGCTGATCCAAAAGGCCAGATAGTAAATAAGAGTGATCTCATCCTCTCACTCGGCATTGGCTGCCACCTCCTTGGGGAATAATTACTTAATAAACTCAGGCTGCCCCTTTCAATGGTTTTATATAACACAAGGATAGCTTTTTAGAACACATTCAGAATTAATGCTACTCTTATCTGAGATCAGAGAAGCCTAAATAGATCTGGATCCATTGAGTGGTGTTGGGAAATCTGATTCTTGGTGAAGCATTTTTCTAGAACATCTGAGCCTAAGTTCAAACCCAGGGTGGAGTTCTCAACCAAATCAGACATCGTGATTACATTCATAGAAATATAAACCCTAGGGACAGACCCAGAAAGATAAATAAAATTACCATATAAGGGGCACACCCTTGTGCATATGCAAGTTGGTGGATATTGAGAAATATTAATATAAAATTTCAACAATCCTGGTCATCAAAACTACCAAGTAGAGTAATCAGGATATTCCATTTTGTTCATCAGATTTGAAAGGTAAAACAAATAATGCCCATGCCCTTAAAATTGTAGTGAGAGCGATTCTCCTTAAATATTGCACATGAGAAAGTAAATTCTACCATCTTTTAAAAAGTTATTTCAAAAGAGGAATCAAACACCTCAAAATATATATACTATATAGTCTTTGATACAGTAATTTCTTATCTGTGACACTGTGCCCTGGAAATGTAGAGAAATACATGATTATAAAATTTATAATCCTGAAAAAAATTTAAAACTACCTAAAAATCCAACATAACTTAGTAATAAAAGTAATGCTTTTGAAAATATTTTTATGGTATATAAATTACCATAAGGGTAAAACAATAAGGGTGAAAATTATGTAAGAGCTTTATGACTTCAGCTATATTAAAACCTGTGAAGAAAATATCTAAGAACAAAGTTATTTCTAGCTAATGGGAAAATGAATCATTTTTATTTGAGTATTTCTTTATAGCCATACTGTAATTTTAGTTCAGTATTAAAAATGAGTTGAAGAAAGATAAAATTGAATACAGAAAGCCCATTTGGGATTCTTTTGTAATAATCCAAGCAAGAGATGACCATGGTCTAAACAATAGAGGTAGTAAAGTATTTCTTTAATGTTCTCCATGGAGTGTATAATCGGAAAAATGAAAGTAATTTTTTAAAAAGGGTACTTAGTGCTCATCTGAAAAAGCATCCTGAAATATATGTGGAGAGACACAATAGAGAAAACTAAGAACTTAAAGGGATATAAAATATTGGAGTAATTTGGGTTGACTTTTCCAGATTTGAAATCATTCTTTTCTTTCATTAATTGCAGAATTACTTTTAAAAAATACTTCCAGTTTCAAATACCCAGAGAGCTCAGTTTGAGGTACATTGAGTCTAAGAGGAAAAAATTTTTAGTAAGAAGAAAAGATGTCATTTTTTAAAAGGGTGGTTTCAGATGGGTTTGGCACAATTGAAAATGTGTCTTTGAAATGTGTTTAGTATTTCCAGACAAGGAGGAACTGTCACCTCACATTGCTTGTGAATCACTGCACATCTGGTCCTCCTGCCCTGGGACAAAAAATGCAACAGGAAACATAGGACATTAAAAGACAGTGGATATTGTTTGCAATCAAATCTCAGATTGCTGTCTGCCTGCCTTCCTTCCTTCCTTCCTTCCTTCTTTCCTTCCTTCCTTCCTTCTTTCCTTCCTTCCTTCCTTCTTTCCTTCCTTCCTTCCTCCCTTCCTTCCTTCTTACCTCTCTTCCTCCCTCCCTCCCTTCCTTCCTACTTCCTTCCTACCTTCCTTCCTTCCTTCCTTCCTTCCTTCATGCTTGCCATGTTTAAAAAAAATAGCAAATGATGTTTCACCACTCATGGGAACTTAGCATTGCAGCCTGATGTGGTATTACTCTGCACACCCTGTTCAATCAGCAGTTTTGTGGTTGTGATGTTAGGCTGTGGAGGTGATGTTAGGCTTCAGGTAGTAGATCAACTTGGTCAGGTGAACTCACTCAACTCACCAGCCTCATCTCAATTTCTTTGAAAAGTTTCTTGACTTATTTGAGTGCTAAAACCTAGAACTGGGCACCTTCCTTGCAGTTGAAATGCCACAATTTAGACCAACTAAACTTTAAAAATAAAGAAATAAAGCAGCAGTTTTTATCGGTAGGAATTATTGGTTTAGTTAAGGTTTCAGGTTGTTGGTTTGTTTGTTTTCATTATCATAAAGGTTTTTTGGAGTAAAATGGTTTTCTGTCCAGGCTGGAAGGGTTCAGTACCATTCAGGGTAATGGTATCTGTAGGCATAGGGAAAGGGCAAGTGTGGTGGAGTGGAAAATTTGTTTTCCTTTCTTTACAATCCCGCCTTCTTGTTTCCCTCCCTACTGTTGGGTGTCTCATACATAGAGTTTGTCTTTGCCCACCTTTGTATCTACTCATTTCAGAAACAATTGTTTTCTTTTCTTGGGACTTTAAAGATGAAAGAACATAGCTTGTCTTGACAAAACAAACAAAACAAAACAAAAACAACAACCAATATGACTTCCCCAATTGTCATTTTTCCTTCTCTTCCTTTCTTTTTTCAATCACATACTAATGAACTCCTCTTATACACTGTGCCAAAAAGCTGATGGTAGGAATATAAGACAGAAGGAGGAAAATGATATAGCCATACTGTAATTTTAGTTCAGTATTAAAAATGAGTTGAAGAAAGATAAAATTGAATACAGAAAGCCCATTTGGGATTCTTTTGTAATAATCCAAGCAAGAGATGACTATGGTCTAAACAATAGAGGTAGTATATACCATGGATAATTTTAAAAGTATATAAAAGACTGAATCATGAGGACTTGGTAATTGATTGTGGTGTTGGGGAAAGGAGAAAGAGGCAGTCATGAAGACTGTGAAGGTTACGGCTTAAGCAACTGAAAGATTGATCGATGGCATTCATTGAAATTCAGAGAACAGATGAAGATGCAGTCTGTGGTGGGTGGGAATATGAATTCAGTTTTGGGAATGCTGGGTATGAGACTTTGATCGGATATCCAAATGGCGATACCTAACATGAAATTGAGTATAAAAGTCTGATGCTCAGCACAGTATCTGGACTATAAACATATGGTTCAAAACATAAACATGACTGAAGTCATGGAACATATGAAATGAATATATGGAATCACCCAAGGAGAATATATAAATGGAGGGCCTAGGAGAGAATCCAGAGATACACCAAGGAAAACGTTCATTTCAAGAAGATATTAGTGTTCAAGAGGCAGTTGATGACTTTGTCAAACTCAGTTTCAGCAGTACAGTGGAAATAGGACCCAGATGGCAAGATGCTGAGAACCAAGCAGCCCAAAACTTTAGGATCTCCATCAGGTGATGCATGTGCATTTTTGGACAGATTTAATTTGATAAGCTAAATACTCTAAGTTGTTTTGGGAGAAGGTGGCAAATGCCATTTGTACTTGACAGCAAAAATATTCTCTTCTTTTCAGTTACTGTTTTTAAAAATTAGGCCATTTTAATTCTTTATCTTTCTGATGATACAGCCTGGTGAAGGGAACAGACTAGTTAATTAAGGATTTTACTGTGCTTCTCTGGGGTGCTTGGGTGGCTCAGTAAGTTAGGTGTCTGCCTTTGGCTCAGATCATGGTCCTGAGGTCCTCAGCATCCTGTTCAGCAGGGAGTCTGCTTCTCCTTCTCCCTCTGACCCTCTCTCTGACTCGTGCTCTTTCTCTCTGTCTCTCTCTCAAATAAATAAAATCTTAAAAAAAGAATATTATTGTGCTTCTCAGTGTGAGCATTTGCTAAATTTCACATTATATAATCATTTGTTTCAAAGAAAGGAAAATAAATGGTTATTTCTTTTTATTGGGGATGAGGTAAGTGGTGTTCTCTAACTGAAATAAAATATTTAATTCTTTATCCTAAGCAGGCTCCTCGCCCAGCACAGTGCCCTATGAAGGGATTGATCTCACAACCCTGAGATCATGACCTGAGCCAAAATCAAGAGTTGGATGCTTAACCAAATGAGCCACCCAAGCGCCCCCTGAAATATTTAATTCTAAAGTAAAATGAAGAGATGCCTGGGTGGTTCAGTTGGTTAAGCATCTCCCTTCGGCTCAGGTACTGGGATCACGTCCTACATCAGACTCTCCACTTCTCCTTCTGTCTCCTGCTCCCCCTGCTTGTGTCCCCCCGCCAACAAATAAATAAATAGAATCTTAAAAAAAGTAAAGTACAATGAATAATGTGAGTTTACTCTGACAGAACAAATATATCCAGTCATTGGAGATTGACAAAGATTGGTAAACAAAGCAAAACACACAAATAGATCCCCACCTATATATCTTAAGGAACATAGGGTTTCTTAAAGAATAATGAACATTTAGTGGTTATTTGTTCTTCTTCTTTGAATAATAAATATTAATACAATATGGCTGAAGTAAATTACAGTATTTAGTTTTCCAAAGATGGCGTGGGAATATGTAGTTAAATGGAGAGTATGACCAGCTGTTTCCTCAGGATAGAAATATCCCAGAAGTAATTTAAAAATGCTTCTACTTTTACACAGGAAGATTCTGGAGGCAAGCTCACTTTATGATCACTTTTGAAATTTCATGGATATTGAATTCGTTCCAAAATGGACTGTAAGGTTTCAAAGAGCAACATTTGCATTCCTTATTGAATTTAGAATCTGTCATTCTTCAAAATATTGGGTTGATGATTCAGAAAGGGCACATAGTCCCCTTTCTTTGCTTCAACAATGGGTTTTATCCAAAAATCTCAAAGTACTTTATACAAATTAACTCACAGTCCAATCCTTTTAATATTTTGAATGAAGATTAATGAGACTCCTATTCCACATATGGTAACATGGAGTTTCTGGAAACCTTGGATGAAGTGAATGAGACATGACATAGCTGCCAGCAAGTTTGCAGATGAGCCAAGAATAGCAAACAAGATTTCTACTTAACTGTTTTAACCACCAGACACAGAAACAAGAAATCATAGGTATTAAATAATTAAAACAACAGACTAAAACATGGTCTAGAAGGGGAAGTTTTTTACTCCAGGTCTACCTGTGTGTGAATCTGAACAAATCTCTAGATTTTGATGGTCTTGGAGGTTATCTGGGGTGAATTGATTTCTAAGAGTCCTTCTAGAACTGATATTCTAATTCTCTGCAGACCTCACTCTGGAGAAGAGGTCTTGCCTGAAAATAGAATGGTTGAAAATATTTGTGGAAATGGAGCTGTGGGACGTTCCTGTGCATCTCTACATTCTTCTCCTTAGCAATATTTACTGAATTCTGCCTCAGAACTAGCTCTCATTGTTTTTCAATTGCTATTTCCATAACTTCTTTCCAACAAAGTCAGTTTCAAATTAAGTCAGCTATGATATTCTCTAGATCATTATACAATTAGCATCACCCTTTATCCTTTTCTCCAAGGAAAAAGAACATAGGTACATAAAAGCAGGGTGATTAGGAATGCAGGTTCTGGAATCATACTTACCAGGATTAAATCCCAGCTCAGCAGTTTAATTGGTGTGTGACTTTGGAGAATCTATTGAATCGATCTTAGCTCCAGTTTCTTCATGTCTGAAAAGGGGAAGATAATATATCACCATTTATAATAAAAAATAGGGCCACCTGGGTGGCTCAGTTGGTTCGGCATCCAACTCTTGATTTTTGGCTCAGGTCATGATCTCAGGGTTGTGGGATCCAGCACAGCATCTGTCTCTGTGCTCAGTGCAGAGTCTGCCTGAGATCCTCTCTCTCTCTGCCCACCGTCCCCTCCCTGCTCACGCTCTGTCTCTCTCTCAAATAAATAAATAAAATCTTTAAAAAATAATAGTAATAAATAGTTTGTGGGGAATAAATGAATATAAAGACTTTAGCATACCTGCTACATAGTAAATAGCCTTGCTTCTCTGTCTTTTTTCTTTCTTTCTTTCTTTTTTTTTTTCTTTTTGAGAGATACCTACCCAGTCTCGATTGTATGCCATCCTTTGTTATTGCGAGCTGGAAGTCCAGGAACTACATTTCCCAGAATTCATTGCCATCAATATTCTGGTTTAAAAATCTTTAATGAGATACATATATGTGAGATTTTGAAGGCAGAAAATAGATAGAAATTAATATAACCCCTCCGCCAGAGACAGGTGATGCATGAGCTTTAGTAATAGACAAATACGAGGTTTTGCCAGTGGCTTTAAGGAGATCCCCAAAGAATTACCATTTTAATGCCACAGGTAGCCAAGATCATTGGCGGTGGTCTCCAGGAATTTCAGTAACATCCTAATTTCTTGAAAGAAAGCAGTAGCTTCACTTAAATTTCACTTCTTTGTATCTTTCAACAGTTTTGTAAGGAACTAATTTTCTAAATTAAGTGCCTTCCACCTTGAATGGTTTCTGTTTTCTTGTCTAGTTTCTGAATGAAATCTATGAGATTACTGAGTACGAAAGACAGAAAATAATAATAACAATAATAACTTAATATTTAGGTCTTTACTCAAATGATATCTTTTTAATGAGTGCTTCCTGACTATCTGGAAATTTCAACCCTGTTTCCATTTCCCTGCTCTTTGAAAATCTCCTTGGCATTTTTTTCACTTTAAAAAATAATAGTGATCTTATTTATTTTGTTTATTGTATTTCTTTCTGGGAAATTTAGCTCACAAGGCTGTGTCTTTTTGACCCTTTGTCTCACTGTTCACCCTTCAGCCTTTCAATATATATATGTACATATATATATAGATATATATATATATATATATATATATCTGGCATGTAGTAGGTGCTCAATAAAAATACTTGTTGGGGGCACCTGGGTGGCTCAGTTGGTTAAGTGTCTGCCGGTTAAGGGTCTGCCTTTGGCTCAGGTCATGATCCCGGGATCCTGGGATCAAGCCCCACATCACATCGAGCTCCGGGCTCGGCAGGATGTCTGCTTCTCCCTCTGCCCCTCCCCACCTTGTGCTCATGCTCTCTCTCTCTCTCAAATAAAAAAATGAAATCTTTTTAAAAATACTTTTTGAATTAAAAAATGAAATGTTTATTCTGTACCAGAGTTGATTTTAAGTGCCATATGTATATTATCTTATTTAATATTTCTAAATAAACCTATCCAATGGCGATTACCATTATGCCTAATTTATTAGAGCAAAGACCTAGCCACAAAGGTGGTGGAGCAAAGGTGTGAACTCAGACTGACTCCCAAACCTCTACTGTCAACCATGACACCACATTGAATGAAAACCTTCTCTCTTTTGGGTATGGGACTAAGTCCTCCACATTGTGTTGGAATTTCAGAAGGATACCATGTGTTATGTGTATTTATTCCACTTATAAAATGAGAAAATTGAGGATTATAGAAGTTGAGCAGTTTTTACAAGGTGATACAGCAACTTAATGGCACATTTCAAATCCTCCTGGGTCTGTCTGCCTCTCAGGTCTCAGGGCTATGCATCTTACCAAACTAGGAAACATTTTCAAAGAAAGATCATCAGAAGCTTTTCTCTTGAATTCAGATAAAACATATAAGGAAAAATTATATTATATATACTGCCCATGAGTAAAACCAGAGAAATAGGTTTAAATCTGCATATGCTTTTATTAGAACAGACACATTTTAGCACAAGGGAGGTCTTCTTGTCAGATGTTAACATAATCTTGGTTATAGCATATTATTTTCATTAAGCAGTAACTGTTTCCAGGGTGTGAGCCTATTTAGCTTATAATAGGACACAGTGTAAATACCATGCCCCCGATTCCAAAGCTCAGCAAAAACAAAACAGCTGTCTAATATGAGGCATTTTTATAGGCTGAATGAACAGCTCACATTGTTATGGAAAGGCCAATTTTATGAAACCACACTTTAAAAAGCAAGTTGGGCCCTGCCTATTCTCCTTTCCTTTGTTAGGCAAAAAAAGAAGGCTTAAGATGTAGACAGCATTATCTCTTAAAATGTCTCTGGTTATGGATGAGATCCTCTCTTTGGAAGAGACCCTGCCCTTCATTCAGTAAATCATTTAAACGTAGGAGGGAGAGTTTAGCAAAACAGAAGGATGAGATGCTGGAAATAGACGCTGTAATTTCCATTGTAGGGGGCAGGGGAACCATATTATACAAAGCAGTAACAGCAGATGGATATTCTTTATTGACTGGAGTCACCCATTTGCACGCAAGAGGAGGATGTGATTTGGAAATGAGCTGTCCTTTCTCCCCACTGTTCCATCCCCTCCCAAGATTCCCACACTCCAGTCATTAGAATATGCTAACTTGGAACTTCTTGAGGATGAGAAAAATTTTTTGTCTTCATTAAATGCACATATACCTCGTTCCTCACTTTTATAGACCTAATCTAATGCAGTCATTAGATCAAGAGATCTCATGTGATATTTCTGTGACTCTGTCATGATCATGTTTTTAGTTTGGCAATTATTTGAGTTGCAGGGACAAAAGACCTTCGGTATACAAGAAAACATTTCTTCTCTGTGTAATAATACTGTTGTTGGATATGGTCATGTCTTTGAGAGTTTTTATGAAATGGAAAATTGAAGTGATTAGGAATATGAAGTATAGTTTAGTATCTGGATGTGTAGAAAGAATCCTAGACTGGGAATCAGCAGACCTAAATCCTGACCTTGGTTCTTCCACTAATTAAGAGTGTAACCTCAGATAATTCTCTTAACTTTTCTGGTCTTCAGAGTCTTCTTCTATAAAAGATGGAAAGTGTATTATTTTATCTCATCACAAAAGAAAACACATGGACCAAGAAAAAAATCAATATTTAGACAAATTGAAAAGCTTATTTAACAAGTCAGATTTTTATGTAAAAGTCACCAGAACAATTTCTTTATTTTATTTTATTTATTTTATTTGAAAAAGAGACAGCAAGAGCGAGAGACAGAACACAAGCAGGGGGAGTGGGAGAGGGAGAAGCAGACTCCCCGCTGAGCAGGGAGCCTGACGTGGGGCTCAATCCCAGGACCCTGGGATCATGACCTGAGCTGAAGGCAGATGCTTATGACTGAGCCACCCAGGTGCCCCACAATTTCTTTTTTCATTCATCCCAAGTCAATGATAACCACATGAAGCCAAGGACAGGATTGTTTATCTAATTTAGTAAATATTAATAATAATAATATCTGAGCTTAATTATGAGGACAGTTTAGTAAAATCAGAAGAGTTTGGGGTTTTGTAGTCTACAAACTACAGACTGTTGTATTTTCATCTTATTTATAAGTACAGGCAGGCTTGATGATGCATGACCCATATATTTACCTCCTGGAAATGAGAACTAGAATCTTTATTTGTTCTTATAAAAGACTAGCCCATCACAATGAGGGATGAAACTTTACAGAACAGGGCTAAGGATACATAAGATATGCCCCCACTGGAATAAAGTGTTAGCTAAAGCTGGAATTATGTTGATTTTTTTAATTTGGTAAAACCATTCAAATCAACTGGATTTATAGGAGATGACAGTTGGATAAACCTGACTACACAATAGCTTTGAGAAGCAAAAGATCTGTCCCTGATGAGATGAACACTGACTTGTGTGCCCCTTACCTTTCTGCCACCTCCAACAAGTACGGCAGTTTTGAACTCCGAGAAATATCTAAAGGAAGAGATGGTAAGGAAAACATGCACTGTATGGACTATACTTTCTATAAATTGGCCTCTTTGAATTTGTCAAATAGCTTGGAACACGTAGGTGGTGTGGGATGATAAAATGCCTTCTCATGCTTTGGCATTAAGAATTGTCCATGGTTCCCAACTGGTGGTAATGACAGGGTGTGTTTGCACAATTTAAACTTTGGTGGAATACTTTCTTTGGAGGGAAACTTTGGGCAGTTTCCCAGGTTTGATTTTTTTTAATCACTAAAATATGCTTTTGACTTGAGGTAAATTAATTTGTGTTATTTGTGCTGCAATTAAATATGTCCAGCTTGGCAATTATTTTCCTTCTCTTTAAAAAAACATTCCTGTTTGTTTATTCTTTCTTTGTAGCTCGGAGGAAACCCAATCCACTTTGGAACAAGGCTTTTTAAGACATGGATGTAATTTGGTGATGAGATGGATCCACATTATTCCCATGACCTTTCCCACTTTTACCACCTCCCTTGTGCATTCATTTCATCAGAGGTGGAAATGTAAAACAATAGAGTCAGTTATGTGTTAGGGGTCTCAAAAATACCCACCTTAAGTACTTTTTTAAAATCCAAATAGACAACATGAAAATATGCTGACTTAACAGTTGTTAAAATTTACCAACCTCCCACACTTATACAAAAATACTATAATCCTTGTAAAGGAGTAAATTGCAATCATTTTTTAGGAACATGTTTTTAAATACTTTGAGAAAGCTTGTGATAAACTCAAAATGAAGTCTAGAAATTAGTAAGTTATTTGAGTGATTCAAATAGCTCTATAACTTTACTTGCATTTGTTTCATTTTTATATTATCAGAATAGCGTTGCTTATCCCACAATATGCATGAGGACTAACTCAAGGAAATAACTAAGATGCAGTAGGGTTTGTTCTTAGCTTTTGTAGCTTTATGGAGGAACACAATGGGAAGTGGGAAAGAGCATCTCCTAAGAGAGACTCCAGGGTGTTGACCATTATATTTCTTATATTTTTGTTCAGTTACTACCTTGAATTTTAATTCATACAATGAACTGACTTAAACACCTACAACATCTGAATTCTTCGTGGACATGTAATCTCAGGCCACTTTTTTACTAGATTGAAGAAGTCACAGGGTCTTTATACAACATTTTTCCTACTATAAACACTTTTCTGGGCCTATCTCTGCCACTAAATAGTAGACCTAAATTTTCTCTCTACACCCTCTGGATAACAGTTTTATCATTGAGAAAGAGCAAGACAGGAGTAGCAGACTAATTCATCCCAACATTTTTTTCAGCAACTCTTTCTATTCTTCAGATGAAATTTTGCATGGAAATGCATTGACAAATATTTTTTTTAAGTAGCATTGTTTTAAAGGCACAGTGTCTCCCTAGCAGATGGAAGTGGGGCACTGAGACCAGGTCTCTGGATAACCCAGTTAAAAAAAAACTCTAGCAGAAATTTGCTTTAAGATTTTGACTATGGTATCTATAAATTATGTTCAAATACATCAGCAGATACTATGTGGGGGAACACATACATTATTTGTTTAGCCTGCAACCCCTATGCTTCTAGTATTTCATCTAGAATGTCCAATCTGGAGATCCTCAGTGAATGTGCTAATCAAGGATGCACAGTCTAGAACTGGATTCTGGACCTCAGGAAGCTTATCCTCCAGAAGCAGTGACTTTGTTCTGTTACTTGTGTTTAGATCGATCACTGCTACTTTAATAATTAATATACTGGATGTCAGAAATGGGACACTTATGGGTGAAAATAGCAGATTGTTGACAAGAATGATTCATGTTAAAAGTGATTTTTTATTACAGAAATGTAAATATTCAACATGTGTGTCTTGGCTAAAATATTTAGAAGACACTTTCCACACATGCATGAACAAAAAGAACTCAAAGAGGTTTTGTAGCCTACACCCTTGGAAAAGATGTCCTAATCTAAATCCCCAAAGATTCCTGTGTCCAGCCTTGGATTCTGGAGGATTCTGGTTGTTTGATTCAGCTGTAACAGTGACAGTTCTGGCTCTGGAATGTTGTTATGTCTGCTTCTAGAGTATTGCTCTGCCTGCCTCTAAGCAAACTTTTCTTGCAATTGGTGAAAACAGTATCTAAAAGGCCCATGAGCTGAGACATCCTCAAGCCAACAGAGTAAGTTGCATAAATAGTTTTGTTTTGGCTTTCTAAGCATTGTTTTATATGTGTTTTGCTTGCACATTTGGCAGAATTTAGACGGAGACCTCATTTCATTGTAACTAGTAGCAAGACTATAGGTGAAGTAGATAGCTCTGACTCATCTCAAAGTCCATTGTTGGTCACTAGCAGAGACAAAATAGTTATTCATAACCAGGTAGGCTCAACTCCATTTACCATTGTCTCTCATTGCTAGAAACTTCTTTGATTTGAAAAATAAGAGCACAATGGGAAAATATTTATATACCCCCTCAAATGATATTATTTACCTTTGACCCTGACTTAATCATTTATGCCTGTGATTTTCCCGAAATAACTTGTTTTGGTGCCAAGAGAACTGTCAGAATCAGCTGACAGCTACTTTTGAAGCATTTATTTTTTTTATTTTTTATTTTTTAAAAAGATTTTATTTATTTATTTGAGAGAGAAAGAATGAGAGAGAGAGAGAACACCTGAGAGGGGAGAGGGTCAGAGGACGAAGCAGACTCCCTGCCGAGCAGGAAGCCCGATGCGGGACTCGATCCAGGGACTCCAGGATCATGACCTGAGCCGAAGGCAGTCGCCCAACCAACTGAGCCACCCAGGCGCCTGTTTTGAAGCATTTAATAGGTGCTATTTACTCTAGAAGAAAAATATGTGATCTTTTTCTTTAACAACTTCAATATTTTATTGGAGAGATAAGATACTTACATAGAAAAATTACTTGTAAAATATAAGGAGGTATATAGTGAATGAAAAAATGAATGATAAGGAAATAAATACAATAATAATTCAAAGAGAGAAACCTGTGGCAATTGTGACCAAGAAAGATTTGAGTTTTGAAGCAGGTCTATCGTATGTGTGAGATTTAGACAGGGCTTAATACAGGCAGGAACTTACTTTAATGGCCTCTGGGAACAAAGACAGGCTAGGTTGAACTTGTGAACTCTCCTGAAATGCAGGTTAAAGAACTCAGATTCTAAAGTATATTTGATATATTTTTCTGCCATAAATCCCTTTTGTTGCTGGGAGGGAGGAAACCTAAAACTTTTTGAGAGCGTAGAAACCCTACCCTGGCAAAGTGTTCCTGGAAGGTGTGTTGCACTTCTGTGAGATTTAGTGGATGAGTAAGATGAGCCTTCACACTACAGGAGCTGACAGGAAGTTAGCCCCCTTCTCCCACTCTTCAGGTACTTGCTAGGAAATAACTTTTGGTCATTTTCCCAGGACAAAGTAAAGGCTGAGATTTTGAAATTAACCTGGCCAGTGTTTTCCCAAGATAGGAAGCTAGCACTGAAGTTAATGAAGGGTCAGAGGGCAGAACTCAGAGGCATCCTCCCCTGACAGACAGACACTGACATTTCAAATGTTTGTGAAGATCACCTATCTCTCCTCCCCTGTAACCCATCACCTTCTACCACCTCTCCCTAATCTCTGTTTTCCTATCTCATTAATCAGAGAAGTCTGATTCTACCTAAAGTTGATGGGCAGGGTTGTAAATTCTTTCATGTTCCAATCAAACATGCAAAGACAAAGTGACTTCTTTACTTCTCTATAACGAGTTTGATCTCCTTCATGAGCTCCCATCTTACTAAGTAGATGACTTAGAGAGATAAATTTATTCCAGCTAGGTATTCTCACTCTGATTTAAAAATGTAAACTATTTTTCTGCTAGGGTGGCCTCGGTAATGCACAAGAGATCAGAGTTCTTGCACGCCTTCTCTTTCTCTCCAAGAGAACAGCTGAGATTATGGCAGGAGGGTAACTCACATGGCATCACAGCAAACTAACACGGTTGTGTTAGCTGGAACCATTGGGAAGCAGATGCTGAAATGATAGGAGTTCAAGAGATTGATTTCAAGAGGAAGCCTGTGCGAACTGAAAGGGGGAGGAAGCAGGACTGGAGAGGGAAGGCCTTCAGACTGCAGGTATGGTACCTGTGTCCTGGAAGTGGGGAGGAAGCAGGACCGGGCAAGAAGACCACATGCAGATATGACAGAAGCCGTGGCCCTGCCAACCCCACAGCAAGCTCTCAAGGAGAGATTCACTGTTAGCGGGATCTCTTGTTGGGCAGAAATAACCAGGCCCTGGTACCCCTGCTGTGATGAGTCATGACAAGGGGCTACCCAGGAAGAGAGAGCTCTTGTCTCAAAAGGCAATGATACTGAAGTCCTTAAGGGAGCTGTCAGCTGACTACCCTCTTTGCAACTAGAGAGGTCTATCTGAGTGGCACCCTGCCATCACTACCTCAAGTTCTTTGGATTCTTGGGTTTATACTGGTCTCAGTCTCAGCTGTCTTCTTTCCTGACAGATGACACTGATGAGGGGCAACTGGTACCATTCCTGGGGAGTCTGTCACTTTTCTTCTCATGAGGCTGGCATAACTTGAGGTGTTTTCTTCTCTGCCTTAATGAGGACTCATCAATCTTTCCTGGAAACTTGGCCACACCTTGACTTTCAGTACGCTGTCACACCGTCTGGCAAGATCCCCAGAGAGCTCTTAAATAACGTTTGCATATCCTCACGGTGGGCCCCAAGGGAATCCCTGAATACATGACACATAAAAATTGGCAGCAGCAGAGTTGCCATTTAAGACACTGAATGCCATGTTGAATGGGAATTGGAAATTTTTTAGCGCAAGCCTGTCCCAACTATTCCACGGGACATTTATACCAACCAACCAACCAACAAAAACAAAACCCACAAACAAAACAAAAAAAAACCAAACCCAAACTAACAAAAATTCACTCATTGATCCAAAACTCCAATGAGACCAGGTGCCCAACATTTTCATGTACCTCTGTATATTTAAGCTTGGATTCTCCCCTTATGTAATCACAGTGAATAATCCCACCTGGTGCAGCTATCTCCAGGTTGGGAGAGAACAGCTTTCAATGTCCAAAAGGAAGTAGAGATAAAGCTCATCCCCTGCTGGCAAGACCCCCAACCTCTCTATCCTACTTTCTCTCTATGATTTTGACCTGTACAAGGGAGCTTAGGATACACTTCTAATCATCTGATGCCCTTTGTTCTCTTCACCTTCTACTTCCCACCATATTGGGATCTGAAAAGGGTAGGCTTTGGGCTCTCTATTCCCTATTTTTCATAACCTACTTCCCCCTATACCTAGCCCTGTAATGTGCTGAGTGAACCTGCTTTTTGCTAGATTCAAAAGAAATTTTAAGAAGTGTTAGAAAATCCTTTCTTACTCAACAAAGTCCAGTAATACTACTTTTGTCATACTAAAGAGATTGAGAGTATTAGGGTTCATTCACTTATTCATTCTGTATGTATTTATTAGGTACATACTATGTGCTAGGCACCCTTCTTTTTATTTATTTATTTTTTATTCTTATGTTAATCCCCATACATTACATCATTAGTTTTAGATGAAGTGTTCCATGATTCATTGTTTGTGCATAACACCCAGTGCTCCATGCAGAATGTGCCCTCCTCAATACCCACCACCAGGC
>NC_138372.1:154700739-154734311 GCF_054177405.1 Leptonychotes weddellii
GCCTCGGATTCACTTCTCCGCACGTCCTACCTTCCAGAAAGTGGTCGCTTTTCTGATGAGAGAGTTGTTGCTCTTCTTTTCTTCGATCTCCTGTTGAGTTTGTAGGTGTTCAGAATGGTTTGATCCCTATCCAGCTGAATTCCTGAGAGGAGACGAAATCCAGGTCTCCTACTCCTCCGCCATCTTGCTCCGCCCCCGCTAGGCACCCTTCTACTTGCTAAAACAGAGCAGTAAAGAACAACAACAAATGAAGTCACTCTTCTCATAGAACTTAGAGTCTAGAGAATTTAAAACTCAAAGCTGATGAAGGAAACTTTGGTCCAAGCAGTACCTGCCCTCTCCGTTGCTCATGTGATTAGCCTCATGTTCCACTTTGTGGTAGATTACAAGAAAACAGAACATCATGTGAGGTTGAGGCATGAAAAATAGAGATTTGATATTTGGGAATATATATAGTTGTTTCCAAGAAATAAGCTCTTTATATGGATATTACCAAATCCTTTGTCTGCAAATAACAAACCCAAGGTATTGTTTAAAAAGGGAATTATTATTTTAAAAGGTAGGAATAGGAAAGAATCAGGAATATCGAAGAAAACAGAGAGGATCCATAATACTTGAAGAAATAAAGCCTTCCATAATTGTATTAGATCGCACTTCATGTCACCAGGAACATAAATGCCCTGGTAGAAATTTCAGTGTGTTGCACTTGGCTTTGACTCAATTATCAACTGATTTATGCAACAACTCTTTGTTGGTCACCTACTATGTGCTAAGGACAGTGCAAAGCTCTGGTAACATAATGATGTATGAAGCATGCTCTCTACCCTCAAAGAGCTCAAGTAATGAGGAGGAGAACCTACAAAATTACCAAAATAATAAGAAATATAATGGAGATATGGAACAAGGTCACTCAGTAGCACTGTTTGCCTAGTGAATTCAGAGCAATCTTCATAGAGGTGGCAATGACTATGTTCTAATGTGAGTTAAAAGCAATTTTCTAGCTGACAGATCCAAGAGTGAACAGCATTCTGAACAAAAGGATTAGACTTTGTATAGACATAGGGGCCTGTAAGTAGCTTTGGATTCGAAAAGAGGTTATGGTGAGGGTTTTGTGTCTAAAAAAGAAGATAGACCACTTAAGGAGTTTATAATTTTCCAAAAGTACTGGATAGCCAGACACAAATTTTGAGCAGGGAGGTAATATAGATATATATTTTAGAAAGATCACTCAGACAATTGAGTACTTCAATTCTTCTCAAAGTTTAGTGGGCATCTCAATCACTTAGAGGGCTGGTTAAAACATAGATTGCTGGGTTTCTGGTTCAGCACGTGTTGGGGGGGACCCATGATCTGCACTTATCACAAGTTCCCATGTGATCCTGAGACTGCACATCTCAGGATTGTACCTCCAGAACTACCGAGTAGAGCACAGAATGAAGTCAGGCAGGACCAAAGAAGGGGCCGTAATTAATGTCATGTCTCCTTCTTATAAAAATTTTTTCCTCAGGGCACCTGGGTGGCTCAGTTAAGTGTCTGACTCTTAATTTTGGCTCAGGTCATGATCTCGGGGTCGCGAGATCGAGCCCCACGCCGGGCTTTGGCTGGGCATGGAGCCGGCTTAAGATTCTCTCTCTCCCTCTCCTTCTGCCCCTCTTCCTCCATGCCCGGGCACTCTCTCCCTCTCTCTCTTAAATTTTTTTTTTTTTTTTTTACTCAGTCCTCTCAATACCTTTTTAAAAAGTTAATTTTTGCTATTTCCCATTAGTGAACATTCTTTAGGTTGTAGTCCTTTTCCAAAGAAACGCATTATCTGCAGTCTTAGGAGACAGGGAAAGAACAGAGGAAATAAGGAAAAACATACTGTGGTTCAAAACAATTCTTTTAAAGTGAGGCGTCTTCTGCTCTCTGTTTTGTAGCTGCGGAGAAACGTTGGGCCTGAGCTGTTTCATGAAAGACAGCGGTGTGTACAATGACCTTGGAACCAGACAAACATCTGTTCATATGAAACACTGAGCAGGTCACTAATCTGCCTCAGGATCAGCCTCCTCGTCTGTAACATGTAACTGGGAACCTTGTCCTCTCAAACTTAGTGAAGCAATAAATGAGATCACATAAATTAAATGCAGATACAGATTAGGCGGGCAGATTATAATGACTCCTCTCCGCTTTATGACTTAAGTAAAATTAAAGCCTGTGTGCCTGTGTGTGAGCGTGTGTAATACGTGTGCGCCTGGGCATGCGCGTTCGTGTGTGTGTGCGCGCGCGCGCGCGTGCACGTGTCTACACACACTGGAGGAGAAGATAGATTGAAGTCGGCATAACTAGAGGCAGGGTAATAATTTGACGTAATTTCTCTTTCTTATGGATAATCTTACTCCATCTCCCCAGTTCATCTTTGCCATCTCAGTGAAAGTTATTTAGATTATAGTCCTTTTTCCAAAGAAATGCATTATTTACATTCTTAGAGGTCAGGAAATATACATAAAAACATACATAAAAAACATACGTGTGTGTGTGTGTGTATATATATATATTTGCTTTGTTCTTTGTTTTCTTTCTTTTTGGTCCTATAAAGAGTGAGCACCAGATGGGGGAAAACAGCAGCAGGGTTAAATTTTTTTTTTTTTCACCTGCAGTGCCCATGAATTCCCTAAATGTTTTGACTTACCTCTTAGCTTTCTTGGGGTTAACTGTACTTAAACCATGAAGTCAGAGAATGATGTCAGCCCCCCCACCCTCACCCCACAGGAACCCCCTGCACACACTCACACCATTTCTCTGCTCTCTGTCCCAGGAACCTGGAGGAGTCTTTGTTCTTCTGGGTGGGTGGGCTCTTTGGAGGTCATTAAAGCCTTAATGAGCTTTGCTTACAGGGGACAGTAATGCCGTGCCTGGTCGTCAGGCCGGGACACTTGCTCTCTGGCTTCCCATCTGCAAAGATGGTTCTAGTTCTGTGAGCCCAGAGTGCTAGGCTGCTCCTCTCATGACTCAAAAGGTAAAGAAAGACAAAAACCACTTGCACACAATATAGTTCAGCCCTGAGAGTCTGACTCTTGCCAAGGACATACCCCACACAAATGCTTACTGGACTTTTTAATATTCCCATTCAGAACCTGACACGTGAGCCACAGTCAGTTTGCTTGATTGCTTCTGGATGTCATTAGTTGAGTCATTTTTAATCAGATAACGTCATGCGTATTCCCATAAGAGACTCTGCCATTGAGGAGCTGTGGTCAGAAAGAGTACAGCAAATGTCACCAGTTATCTAAGGCGGCTGTGATGTGGTAGAAAGATTATTGGAATTGCCTTTCTAAAAAGCTGGTTCAGTCCGGAATCTGCCCAGTGATTTAGCGGAGTGAACTGGGGCACGTTGTGAAATCACCTCATTTCCTCCTCTGTTAGGAAGGCACGAGGATACTACCTTACCACGGCAAACTCAGGGAGAGAATCTATGGGAATGTATGTTATATAATCTATTACAGGTGATGTATTCTGTATCATATACGGTGTATTATACGTTATAGAAATATTACATCATCCACCCTGTGCTCTCAAACTCCTATGACCACCTAATCCCAGCCATAATTTCCTCTTTTCTGTTAGAAGCGCAATATTTAGACCACAGTGGAGTCTCAGTGAGAAAATAGATGTGAAATGACTTTGTGAACTTTAAAATATGGCATCTGAGTATGACTTATTACTTTAATATAAGCATAATATAAAGTTGTATGTTCTGTTACATAAAAATAGGGTATATTATTATGTACTATGCATTATACATCAATATATGAAATATTAATACATGCATTATTTTAATATATATTATTATGTATTTTATTAAATTAGCATGTAATATACATATAATACACTATATATAATTATATATTATATATTAGGGTGTACTATCTATGCATAATTGCTTCTTATTTTTATTCAATATTATTATAAGCTAAGTGTTTCAGACAATCTGACCATGGGATGATGCAAAAATCATTTTAAAGTAACTTTTAATTAAAGGAAAATTTTTATTATTGAAGTATAGTTGACCTAAAATGTTATATTAGTTTCAGGTGTGCAACATTGTGATTAGCTAATTCTATACATTACACAATTCTCATCATGGTAACTGTAGTTTCCATCTGTCACCATACAATGTTACTACAATATTATGGACTATATTCCCAATGCTGAGCTTTTTCTCCCTGTGATTTATTCACTTTGTCACTGGAAGTTTGTACCTCTTAATCCCCTTCACTTATTTTGACCAACCCCCACTACCCTGGCCACCACTAGTCTGTTCTTGAATAATGCCTATCACCCATAATGTCAAGAAAACAGGTTAAAATTAATTAGTTCTAAAAATTTTTAATTCATGTGGACCTGCCTCTCGATTCATCTTCAGCTTGAGGAACTTTGAGATTAATTATCCCTTGTACCTTACTTATCATCATCCATGTGTGACATGTGCTGTAAGTTCTATACTTGACGTTTGAGCATGTAAGCTCTTTCCACCTCCTAGGCCATCTCTCCACAATTAAGGCACAATGTCAACAGTGGCAGCAGGGGACTATGGAACCTTTGTCAGGGGAAAGATCTATGCATTTTCTGATATTACTATTGAAAGAACATCTTTATTACAACACTAACAGAAATCATTAGACATTAAAACTGAACCTTACGTAAGTTTCTACCATCCATTTGCAGGAGCCAGAAGAATAGGCATCATCTTTGACATTTTTCTCTACTTCACTTCAACATCAAATTTATTGTCAAGGTCAGTCAATTTTTCCATCTAGAAATGTATGTAATCACCCTTTTCTTTCAACCTCTGCTATGACCACCTACCCCCAGCCACTATTGCCTCCCCTCTGGTCTGTAGCATTGTCTGCTGAATGTTCTCTTCTCATCCACTCTGTTCTTAGTGCAGTGATTTTTTTCACTGTAGAAATGGGAATATATCAACCCTAACCTCCACTCCTTCCTTTCACTCTTCCCAATCCCCATAAAGGCTTCTCTTTATTCTTTTTTTTTTTTTTTAAGATTTTATTTATTTATTTGACAGAGAGAGAAACAGCGAGTGAAGGAACACAAGCAGGGAGAGTGGGAGAGGGAGAAGCAGGCTTCCAGCCAAGCAGGGAGCCCAATGTGGGGCTTGATCCCAAGACCCTGGGACCATGACCTGAGCCGAAGACAGACGGTTAATTACTGAGCCACCCAGGCGCCCCAAGGCTTCTCTTTATTCTTAAGGTAAAATCCCAAACTTTTAATTCACCTTACTAGCCTTTGAATTGGTTGCCCCACCTACCTCTGAGTGTCCCCTACACTTTGTTCTTCCTTGCTCTATCCTCATGTAATCCTTACTTTCCCTAATTGTTCCTACGTACCAAGGTCCCTTCCCTCCTGCCATCCTGTCTTTGCACATGCTTCTCCCTCTGCCTGGAATCTCCCTCATCCCAGACCCCTTAATATCTGGCTAACATCTATTCATCCTTCACATTGTCATTTATGTAACTTCCCCTGGAAACTGTCTCTAAACACAAGTCCTCTTTTTAATGCACTACATAACTAAAGTAGTAACTCTGATCACCACTGGATTTCATTTCATTAATTTCTGTTGCCTCTAGCAATTATAGACTAGCAATTAGGCTATTCCTTCTTACCACGAATCTCCAGCACAAAACAAAAGATCTAATTGGGACACTCCTGGACAAGTCAGGATGAGTTTGTTACTCTAGCATGCACTCAAAATTGTGTTTAAAAATGAAGTTTGAGGATTAAAGTCCTTTGGTTCAATATGTTGTGTTCATTACAGATGCTTAATTACTAAGATCTTAAACCTATCTCTTTTTCCTTCAAATTAACAGATGAAATATTTTCTTCCCAAAGTTAATTGATTTGTGTCATTTTCATAAATTTCCCTTACTGGAGTTTCAGTTTCCTAGCTGGCAGAATTCCTTACAAAGTAACTTTTAAATAAAATTTAGTGTTTTTGAAGGAAGGAGTTCATACCCCAGTTCTGCTATTTACTATATGACCTTGAGGAAAAACTCAGTATGTTCTTCTATCTATAGATCTAATCATTCCAGATTCACGGGATTATGATAGCAATCAGATACAATCCTGTATATTACTGATGGCTACCAGAGGGGAGGTGGGTGGGGAATGGGTGAAATAGGTGAAGGGGATTAAGAGCACACTCATCGTGATGAGCACTGAGTAACGTATAGAATTGCTGAATCACGGTATCATATACCTGAAACTAGTATAACACTGTATGTTAACTATCCTGCAATTAACGTAATTTAAAAAAAATCTAAAATCCTATTTGCCATAGAGTAGATGCCCAATGCATGTATGTGTCCCTCTTCCAGTTAGGAAGTTCCTTAACTGGAAGTGTGAAAAGCACCCTCCTTTTCTTATGTTCATCTGTGGGAGCCATGGTTGGCTTCTATTAAGGAGAGCGAGTATTTCTCTTCATTGCCCACTCTTAACCTGAAACCTTTGTGATTTGTAAAGAAGTCATTGTATGTCACTTCCCAGAGAATACTTCAAATGAAATCATGTTTTTGTTCTCTCAGACATATCTAAAATAGTTTTGGGCTTTCTGGTGATTTTATTAGGAGATGTGCGGTGTTCATCTAAGCCATTATAAGCAGCATGGGGCAGAAGGCCATGTCCCAGCTGCAGAGAGAGCAAGACCCTCTCTGTTTCAGGTGAAAGCCCCATGTCTTTGTTTCCACGAGACTTCACGGGAAGGTTCTGAGGCAGTATTTATTTGGTTTATGGCAACCTCTCAGATGTACTGCATCTGCTTTGCAGTAAAGGATGTGGGGCTCCCTTCTGGTAATGTGCTGCCTGCCACAGACAACAGGCATGTTTGTCCTTCTCGGCTTTGATCTTTTTCGCCTCATATCTAAATGAAGGCTCTCTTGTGCCTTCAAAGCTAAGTGGCTTGTTTGGCTTCCAGTTACAAACAACTCTGCTCCTGCCGCCAACTGGGCTCCCCAGTCTTTGCTTCCATTCTAGCTCCTGCAGTGGGAGTGTTGCAGGGAGCCAAGATGAAGTACAACTCACATGTACAAATCAAGTGCAGTGAACAGAAGAGGGAACTGGTGCATTCCAGGGAGTACCTGCTTGCTTGCCAGGAGGTGGTGTGGACCTGGTGATGAGACCTGGGAGATGAGGTCGGGGGGGGGGTGTAGACAGGGGAAAAAGAGATCATAGGAAAAAGTGACATTCTTAGAAGAATGTATATCACTGAGGCAAAGGACCCGGATGCCAGATTCAGGCAGCCTAGGCTGGAAACAATTATTAGCTGTGATAAATTCCTCAGGTTGCCAGGTCTGTTTTCCTGTCAGTTAAGGAAGGATGATGGTAGTATCCATCTATCTTATCGTGAGTATTAGATGTGAAAGCACAAATGAAGTGCTTAGTACACCACTGGACATAGAGCAAGGACTCAGTGAATACTTCTTTTAGTTATTAATAATAACGATGTGCATTTTTTATTATACTACTTAGTGTCCAGATGAAATGGTCTCTCCCATTTCCTCTCTGGAGAAATGGTACTGACTCATAAGGGCCAAATTCAGATGTCTACTTCTGAGAATATGCTCCAAAAGCCTTGTCATCTAGTCAGCATTGACACCGGCTTCTAGAGCTACACAGAGACCACACAGAGACTACTTTAGAGAATTATTTACTCTTTTATGTCTTTAGTTCATAATTTACAATTTGATTATAAGACAAATAACAGTCTGAGTTGAATTAGTTGTTTGGTTATTTGGCTAGACCGAGAGACTGTAAGCTCCTTGAGGGCAGGACCCTGGTATCACCCACTACCACATCCCAGCTGCCTTACAGATCCATGATCATTAGGAGCAGCATGCTATGGTGACTACGAGCTCAAGACCCCCCAACTTCCTAGCTATGCATCCTTGAACATGCTCTGAGAGCTCTCTGTTTTTCAGTTTCCTCATCTGTGAAATGGGAATAAGTGAACCTGGTGCTTAAGTCAGCAACGAGAACAAAACAAGACAACATACGTAAGGTACCTGAAACATATATTGATTGCCCAACATTAACTGTTGTCCATAGTGTAATAACATAGACAATTGACCTGCATCATAGAATCCTGGTAACTTCTGTGCCCTTTGACACAGAAGGGTTCCTGTTTTATTTTCTTATTTTGCACTATGTTTAACTTACCAGTTTCATTATATCTATTTAGAGGGAGAGAGCACAAATAAATCCTAAATAAATAAGTAATTAAATAAATAAATAGTGAAGATGGAGGAATTTTCAGATGTGTTTGTGTGTGTGTGAAACTAGAATATATTCATGATTTCTGAACATCAGTAGATTCCTCACTGAGTTTATATGACAAACAGGACTTCTCAGCAAGTTTTAGTGACCGATTTTATAGTCCTTGGTATTCCTCTACTGTAACTCCTGGACTTTTATATCTCCCTTCTCTGAGGTCCTCTCTTCTGAGCTCTACTTCAGCAAATGTATGGTGCTATTTCAGAACTCACTTGATTAGCACTCACAGCAGAGAAACAAACGGAATATGTCTTAATCTTTTGCCTTCTCTGTTATTTCTCCCAGCAAATTGGCCAAATTGGCCAAATCACAGTGATGATGAGTCATTTTTCCTCCTCCTCCAGATGTTTTACAATTTCATCTCATTACTATTATATGCTATACACCAGACTGACAAATATATAGTATCTTGATTTGTCTCTAATTTCTTCCTAAATACAACCAAGTGACCTATTGACATTAAATATGGATTTTTATACTGGATTCTTTTTTACACAAAAAGATTTAAATAAAGCAAATTCTTATTTTGTTTGTTTACATTTACACTCTTTCTTGATTGAGTTGCCTGACATTAGAGAAGATATTAGAAAGAATAGAAAGATTTTAGATAATAAAGACATTACAAAGATCTAGAAAGTAGGGAACAAAGGAAGGAGGAAGGAAGGAAGGATGGAAGGAAGGAAAATAACTTTCCTCTTGCTTTCCAAGGCAAAATATGAGCTCAGGTTTTCCATATTTGTTTAATAAGTATGTGGGTATGATATAAATTATATGTCTTCCGTCCGTATATCAGTAGTTCTCAAAAGTTTTTGTTCAGGACTCTTACCTTCTTAAAAAAATTGAAGACACTAAAGATCTTTTGCTTATGTGTGTTGTGTTTATTGATATTTACTGCATTCAAAATTTTAAAGAGATTTTAAAGAATACTATCTATTAATTTATTTTAAATAGTAATAAATCCATTATACAGGAACATAATCTACTTTTAATTAATAATTAATATGATTTCCAAAATAAACAACAACAAGAAGGTTCAGTGAAGAGTAGCACTGTTTTACATCTTTGCAAATCTCTTTAATTCCAAGTTTAAGAGAAGAGAGCTGGATCCTCATATCTGCTTCTACAGTCAGTCTGATACAATGTGTTATTTTGTTTGGTGTATGAAAACAATCTGGTCCCACACAGATAGATATATAGTTGGAAAAAGGAAGAGTATTTTCATAGCCTAATTGTGGATGTTCTTTGGTACTACTTCAAAATTCTACAGGTGTTATTTCCTTAACAGTTAACTGCAATGTGTCATCTAAAACCAGATTAATGAACTTTTTGTACTTGGTATACTTACTTGACAATGCGAGGGGAAAAAAACAAATCGTGTCTTTTTTTTTTTTTTTTTAAAGATTTTATTTATTTATTTGAGAGAGAGAATGAGAGACAGAGAGCACGAGAGGGAAGAGGGCAGAGGGAGAAGCAGACCCCCCGCCGAGCAGGGAGCCCGATGCGGGACTCGATCCCGGGACTCCAGGATCATGACCTGAGCCGAAGGCAGTCGCTTAACCAACTGAGCCACCCAGGCGCCCCACAAATTGTGTCTTAATAGAATAGTTTTGTCCTTGTGGATCTCATGAAAGTGTCCCAGAGATACATATGCATGCCCAGACCACACTTTAAAAAACATTGCCATACTCCACCTTAAATTCTTATCTTATCTTGGAAGACAAAAACAAAACAAAAACAAACAAAACAACAACAACAACAACAAAAACCAAACTGCATTACTGAGAAAGTTATGCAAGAAACTCTTAGGTAACTTGCCTAACATTTGTCCAGTTAACTCAGGATAGAACCAAATTTGAATTTGGTCTTCCTCTCTTCTCTCTCTGATAGGACATATTCCTTCCCAAAAGTACAGAAGTGAGGAAATACAGAGGCATATAGTATGATTTTTCCCAAGGAACCATAATTCTCGAGAGAGAAATTGGGTGTAATAGCTATTGAGCATCAAATTCTGGAAAGAGTATGGTTGGTCTTTTAGCATTGCTATAAAGTCACATTGAGTGAGAAGATCTTGCAGTTTAATGGAAAACAAACTCCAGGGTGAAATTTAGGAAGGAAGAGAAGAACCGAAGTAGGAATATGGAAGGAAAGTTCGGAAGAGGTCAAAGAATAGATAAATAGATAAATACAGTCCATAACTAAAGTTTCAAACATCCCAGGGTGGGTTAGGAGATTAATTTATTCACCCATAATAAGGCTGTCATCTTCTCCTGCAGAACCCAGAGGAGATGATGAGGAGGTGACTGAATACCTATCCTTTCAATGATTTCTTGGTCCTCTACTCCCCTGACTATGCCCCCATTCCAATTTTTTATTCCAGGCCAATGAAACAGGGCTCCATGTGATACTCACCATTAGCGTTATCAAAATAAGAAGAGCAGAGAAAGCAAAAAGAGAATAGAGTAAATCAAAGAAAAAAAAATTTAAAAACATCAATGTTAATAAAACGGGCTTAATATGGTATTGTGATATATGCAGGTATAGCATCACCAAATTCTATTTTAACCAGAAGATGGAGAAGGGAGGCAGCACCTATTGTACGTCTATTACATGCAAGGCATGCGTGGCCCCCTGCTCCATGCTTGAGATAAAGCAATAAAAAGAAAAGTCAATTAACACCAGGGCGTCCTATACCTCTCACTAACAGAAAAACTAGATTTACTGAGAATGTCTAAGAAGTCTTAGACTAATCCCATTAAACCTATATTAACTATAGATTTTTCAAAATTGGAGAATACCTCTAATGTTAAGGAATTAAACATTTTCTAGCTCATGACCTACGTTTTGTCCATTTGTTTCTTTTCAAGAAATTATCCAAGGTAAAACAAATAGTTTACAGGGTAAATCTAGGTAGGTTTCTATTTTTTATGCTACATTAGCAAATACCATAGCTGTGCCATTATGTTAGAAATAAATTTATAAACCCAAAATAACTAGAATTCCGTTTGGTTTACAAAATTAGATTTGGTTAAAATTAAACTTTACCAAACCAACTATAAATAGAAACATTTTCGTTAAGAACTTTTTAAGAACATTTTAATGTAAGGCACTGATAGGCTGAGGGAAGGAGAAAGTCATAGGTCAGTTTGAGATTCTAAAGACTTGCAAGAGTTTTACAATATTTTTCTACAGTGACCAGAAGAAATAAAAGCTGCTGTTAAGTTTTATACTATCAAATTTACCACCATTTACATAGCAGCAATCCTTGATAAAACCTTTTTAAAAAATTATTTAAAAGTGTTGCCAGTAAAACAAAACAAAACAAAAAAGTGTTGTTTTTAATGTTAGTGATCAAACACATTAGTCTTTAAGCTTCCTATCAACTGGGATTGTATCTACCTGTCCCATATTTTCTTCCTAGGGCTTTGCATAGTACCTGGAATATGGTAATGGCACAGTATTTGTTGAATATTTTCAAGGAATACATGTGTAAAAAGGGTACTGTCCTCATTATTCATTTTCAAGAAATTTAGAAATATGAGCATATCTTGGTCTACCTTTACCCAGATTTTTACTGTCTGGGTACCACCTGTAAATCAAGAGTATGGATGGAATTATTATGGGGTCAGGGAGGTGAGATCATGGATCAAACTGAGCCGGGAGAGGTACCGTGCAAGGGTGTCACTGGTGAAAACACAGAGCCGAGAAAGAAAGAAGAAAGCCCTATCTAAGAAGATTGCCTGGTTTGGAAGGAAAAAAGGCAAGAGAAGAGGGAGAAGTGAGACAATCTCTGGAAAGACATCGCCTGTGAGTTCAGAAGGCAATGGAATAGGGAACACTTATTAATTTGTGGTGGGAAGGTATAAATCTATGCATATTGACCATGCAGTGTGCTGTTTTTATATGGAAGTGTCTACTTTGTGGCGCCTTCCCATTGGATGGGCACTGGTGGCAGAAGCAGTGAAAGAATTCATCTAGGGCCGAACAAAGAGATACAAGTTAATTGAATACACAGCCAGGGAGGGACAGGTAGGACAGCAAAGGAGAGACTGTCTGCCATGAGGTGATGGTGACGGCCTATAGTAATAGGGTGGAGTGAGGAAGTATGGGAACGTATGGAATTTTCCCTTTTTGGTAATCTTAGGAACCGTCCGTGGCTGGTTGCAAGTAGTCCATTGGTCCTTTAGGACTTATGGCTGTTTCCAGGTGCGTCACTTAATGAGACGGTTTGTGTCGATTTGGTGGTCACTGTGGGCCCTTTTGCCTTGTTCAAGTTTTCATTGCTCAAGCTTGTTGCCTAAAAGCGGCCTCTACATACCTCTTCCAAGGAATAGAAGAACTTCCAGTCACACTAAACCAGACCAGACATCCGCAGTTACTCTGTGTAGTACTTTGATGGAGGAAACTATTTCTGAGAGCAAGAGACCACCCTCTGCTTGCCTGTGGGTCTAAGGAGAGTAAGAATCATGTCATTTCTCCAACCACAATCTAGTTTCTTCCACCCTCAGTGGATCTACACAAGCTTCTGCTGGGGAAACTCTTCGGTATTGGAGAGAACAGGCCTGTTCATCTAAACCAAGAATGTCTTCCACCATCTTAGATCTGCCAATCCAGTTCTCTCCTCCATTCAGAGGATGGGGTCCATTTAATACCTAACCCTAAATGCCTCCCACTTCTCAAGTCTATAACACCTGAACTTGAAAAACACATAAGTCACACTTCCTTCACAAAAAGGTATTTGGCATATCCATCCATCTATCCATCCATTGATGCACATATGCATGCATGAATGAATTCTTTCCAAAGTTAGGGCAAGAGGTAAAAAAGGTGACTTAAGTTATTTCAACATCTTCATCATTCGCCTACACATATGAATATGTGTTGTAGTTTCAAGAGTCATCATAATAAAGTAAGGGAAAATAAAGTACAAGAAAATGCCAAGTTTTATTATGACTTATTTGTTAGAGCAAGCTGTGAAGACAGAGTGCCTAGATTGGAATACTTGCTCTACCATTGACAAGTTATGTGAACGTGTTAGATATAAATAACAAGAGAACCTCAGCTTATAAGGTTTGGGGACTATTATTTTAGAGCAATAGCTGATGCATAGCATTTGCTAATTTGTTAAACATTGTGAGGGACAAAAGAATATAAGACAGCCTCTATTTTCTAGTAGGAAACAAGGTATTTGGAAAGGTAAGACATAGAAGTTCCATCATAGAGAAGTATCTGTCTAAAGGTACCAGGATGAAAATAAAGCCCAGTGCTGTTCAGTCCTTGTGTCTAGGGGATATTTATTTGTTCTGACACTGGGGGTATTTATTTGTTCTGACACTGTCTCTTTGTTGGCTCTTCAATTTATTTTTAAGTTTTTGCTTTTGACCATGACCATATCCTCTATTACATGTCACATATTCATGCCACCTCAGCCATTTCAATCATGACTGATCTCATGCAAAAATCACCTACTCTTATTTTCAGTGGGTTTTAGCACAGGAAGACTGGTTAGATCTGAGTTTGGCAAGATGGCTTGGCTGGCATTCATAGCAGACATCCAGAAAGAGAAGCGATTGTCCCCCTTTAGTGCCACAATTTTAACAAACGTGAACCACTAAGTTGAACTTGAAAATGATTTGCTTTGAGAGAGCCAGGGTTCAGCGCTCTTACCTCTAAGAAACAGACCACTGCATTCCAGGGCTGTGCCAGAAACTCATATTTCCCCCTCTAGGATCTGACTTGAGGCTGGAGATGTAGGGCAATTTCTGGCAGAGGGCAGAATATCCATGTCAATCTTGTCTCTCTCCATAAACCAAGTTTCTCAATCTACCCAAACATCAGGAAATGTGCTCATTTCAAGTTCTGGATCATTTCAGCTCTGAATTACTGGATTGGCATTCCTCTTGTGGATTTCAAAACATACATCCACACCCACACCCACACCCTCTCGCGCCCCCTTCCCCCACACACCACTAATACAGGCTTTAGGTTAAGGCTTTTAAATGACATGTCCCTCTTTCTCCATCTCCTGTATGTCCTTCCTACCCACCCCTCCCCACCCCCACTTTGGCCTCTTATTTGTTTACAAGCCTTGCACCTCAAGCCCACTGAAGAGCTCAGGTCTTTTTACTTGAAAAATGACTTTCATTCAGGAAGGAAATTCGCAGGAGCAAAAAGGCTTAGCTGAACCAGTACTAAATATCTTCGTGTCCCAGTGATTGAAAGAACTGGCACTTGGGCCATCCCTCACATTATTCTCTGAATGCCATGACCAAATGTGAAAGTGAGAGGATGCTTGGGGATGGCTCTTGTCTTTGAAAAGCAATGCTCCAGGGACAAAGAGGCTCTTTTACTGGACAGTAATGACGGCCACGAGGTAGGAGCCATAAACCAGGCAAGGCTGGGCAGTTGTGCATGCTGACATTTTTCATTCCTGATATCCCACAAATATTTCCAGCTTCAACAGAGCCTCTGTGCAGATGAAAGGAACGTTTTTGTTTCTTGATTTTGTTATATTATGTTTGAAAATTCCTACCAGCCTCCCAATGACCCATTTGAAGATAGACTGGCAAAACTATTTTTCGCTACCTTTATATCCTCCCTTTTATAAGCAAAAAGAAACACTAATATCGGTGTTGTTTCCTGTAGGTAAATGAAATCCATACTTCAGCCTTCCCCAGACTGCCTCGCCTTTTTGCGTGTGGGGCTTAGAAATCCCAGGAGCTATTGTTCAGCCCGGCCTGCCCACGAGCCAGCCTCAGTGATGTGCAAGTAAGCAGATTAGATCCCAGACATTAAAATTAAAGGGAAAAAAATTAAAAAATAAAAGGCATGGCCAACTTTTGTAAACACGAATGACCTATTCTGAAAGAAAAAGAACAAGCATTTTGCACAAAGATAGATGGAGATGTGTGGGGGCCAAAACTACCCAAGTCAGCAGGGGTTGGATGTATGGGATGGATGCACTTGTCGATGACTTCAAGAAGGAGGTACAGTGTAGTTTTTTTTTTTTTTTTGAATGGAAGAAGAATGCAGGATTATTCCATACCTTCGATATGTTCATTCCTTATTTTTGTTGTCTGTTGGCTTGTTTTTTCCATTTGGAGATAGTTTACAAGAATTTGTCCCCTTTGCTCCGCACTCTCCCCATCCACCAGGTCATGCAACCTATCTTCTTTGATGGAAAACTCCATTTAGAGCCTCCCTTCCTCTCTCCCTCCCTCCCTTCCTTCCTTCTTTCCCTCTTCTCTTCTTCAAATATTTTTTGACTGTGTGTTATATGACAGGCACTGGGCTCAGCTCAAAGGAACAAAACCATCAAAAGTAATGACACAGGTCCTTCCCTTATAATTTATAAGCTGGTTGGGAGAGGATATAAAATAGATAATTATGTACACAAATACACCATTATAACTGCTATGAAGCAAAATCTAGGGTGTTATAGGAGTCTACACTAAAGATTTAACCTCATCACAGATGTCTGACCATTTTCCCTGAGGAATGGCATTTAAGTTGATACAGAAAGGGTGAGAAAGCACAATGAAGTATCACAGAATTTATGATAGAAATCTGTTCAGGATACCATGAAGGTGCAAAGAAAGGGGAATTCTACCTGGGAGAAGAAGAGAAGTATGGAGCTTTCTAAAGGAGGCTGTGTTCGAGCTGAATATTGAAACACTGAAAGAACCTGAAATAAAATCATATTCAATCCCACCCGAAAATAATATTGACTTCCATTCAACAGGTGCACGCTTCTTCCCTGCATTTAGGTTGTCTTCACTTTGATGTCCGATCCTATGGATTTTTCCTGGTTTACACTAGTGAGTACTTCTTTCTTCACTTTGTGAACTCATAGTAAGAGGAAGAAGTCACATCCACACTCATTTCCTTTTTTAACTCACTTACAATAAAGCCCAGTAATCCTATGTTTGAAAAATATCACAAAGAAATGGTGGTAACAATAGTTGTTAGAATAGATTTACAGGTGAATTTTCCATTTTTTAGTTTGTTCCTATATTCTTCAAATATACATGCTTTTTTAAACCAAAGGTTTATCTATTTCAATCTAAAATTTTTAGTGTTTATAAACAGTGCCACTAGCAAGGCTTTTTACTATATTATCTTTGGTTGTATATAGGTTATCTGAAATGCATACTTCTTTAAAGCAAAGGTATTATGAACAAATTTCCAATAGTTGAGGCTTCCTTTACCTACCTCTCCTCTGAACTTTGTCCTGCTCTGTCAAATCAAATCCCCAAAACAGCCCAAAATTCCTACCCCCAAGCCATCTTGAGCTCTTACTTTGGAGTGATAGTATTAACTGGATGACAGTGTCAGCTAAGTGATAATGTTCCACAAGTGACCTTTCTCCCAGAATATGGTCTGTATATTACTGTACAGATTTTCCTCTTTGCCTTCACTCATGTGATTTATAGCAATCTTTTTATTTTTTTAATTTAATTTTATTATGTTATGTTAGTCACCATACAATACATCATTAGTTTTTGATGTAGTGTTCCACGATTCATTGTTTTCATATAACACCCACTGCTCCATGCAGTACCTGCCCTCCTTAATACCCATCACCGAACTAACCCATTCCCCTGCGGAAAGAGCCAAGATGCCCTTCAACAGACGAATGGATAAAGAAGATGTGGTCCGTATATACAATGGAATATTACTCAGCCATCAGAAAGGATGAATACCCAACTTTTACATCAACATGGATGGGACTGGAGGAGATTATGCTAAGTGAAATAAGTCAGGCAGAGAAAGTCAATTATAGCAATCTTTTTAAAAAACAATTTGAGAGTTTTTATTTAAAACTGTAAAATTAAGAGCATTTTGACTTAAAATTAAATTTATGCTCTAAAGATAATGTGTTATATTTTTAATAGTAAAAATCATCAGGGAAAACCATTTTCTCATTTTACAGCCTTGTTATACTTTCCCCCAACAGCTAAATTAAATCAGTTATTTCTCATTATTTTACCTCCTCTGTGATATTAATAGCAATACTCAACATTTCCTCAGTATTGGTTGAAAACTGACTATATATAAGGGCTATGCCAGGTGCTGTGCTGTTGGCTCTGTCTTCCTAGTACAATGTCGTAGGCGAGTGGTAAGAACAGTTCTCGTCTGGCTCGCAAGCTCAGTAAGAAATCATTAAAATTTGGCTTGAAAATGTCTATTAGCTGTTCTTTTTTTGTTTTTTTTTTTTACTTGAATGTCATTTAACAGACTAAGGATGTTACTTGCTAAGAGTTTTTATCATAAGTGGATTATAACTTTTGTCATTGCTTTGCATTCATTAAGATGGTTATAAGTTGGGGCGCCTGGGTGGCGCAGTCAGTTCAGCATCCAACTCTTGGTTTCAGTTCAGGTTGTGATCTCAGGGTCATGAGATCAAGCCCCAAGTCAGGCTCCCCACTCAGTGCAGAGTCTGCTTAGGTTTCTCTCTCTCCTTCTCCCTCTGCCCCTCCCCTCCCCCCACCACATGCTCTCCCTCTCTCTCTCTAAAATAAATACAGAAATCTTTAAAAAGAGAAAGATTGTTATAACTTTCTTTTCTCTTTTATTCTGTAATATAATAAATTACCCTGATTTATTTTTAAATAGGAAGTCATAGCTTTCACGCAATGAACCTGATTTTGTTGTGATATACTATCCATTTGTATATCAGTGGATTTGATTTTTCTAAGATTTTGTTTAAGGGTTTTATGCCTATGTTCATGAGAGAGAAATTAGCTTGTAATTTTCATCTCTCATAATGTTCTTTTAAGATTCAATGGGAAATGTTTTTTTTTTTTAATTATCTGGTATGTTAAATATTAAATTATCTGGTTTATAAGATTAATGTTATCTTTCCCTTAAATATTTGGAAAAATTCACCCCTGTAATCATCTGAAATTGATGGATGAATAAACAGCACTGGAAGATAAAATCATGAGTCACCCAACAAGCTAACAGGAAAGTCAACACAGGAGCCCAGGTTTCCAGGCTTCCAGTTTAGTGCTATGCTCACACTTGTTCTCACTTCAGTTGTGACTTTTATTATGCTATCTAGAATAATCAAAATTTGTTCTGGAAAATAGAAGCCATTCTAGATATCTTTTAAAAATGTAATTCAGTATATGGTATTAGACTCCTGGAGCAGATGGTTAGAGCACTTTCAGTAATTCTGGAAGTCCAAGGATAGTGTGAATGTGACCACCAATGGTCTCAGTTTCCTGTAGCACTGGGGTAACAGATTCTCAAAAGGAACCAGGGAGCCAGGAAACAAACCCCATATTCACTGTCTGTCATGGACCAATTGATTACTGATAGCTGCTGCCATAAAGTATGGCTTACTTCTCTTCTGCCATCCAGATCTCAAATGAATGCCTCCCATTGGCTAAGCTAATAGAACACTGCTGGCCAAAGAGACTGTTAAATAGTTTCTGAGAGTATTACTGTGAGGTACATGGAAGAGTGTAGGATATTTATGAGCAACAACAATCAGTATCTGGCTTAATATCAGAGTTCGAAATGAATATCACACGCTTTTTTTCTTAATGTACTTTGCTAATGCACTTTAGAGATGGACAATAACAGCAAATAGTCTTATTATATTGTTAACTATTTAATAAAAACTATTCCTCTTAAACCCTTTCTTATATTTACACACTTCAATCTGTAGTTTTAGTATTTTTTTCAGCAAAGATCAGGTAGATGATAACATTATCAAATCATTCTTTCGTGCAGAGGTGTGTGTGCATGTGTAGGCTATTTGATCATCAACCTGACATTTAAAGTACTTGCAAAATGCCACCTAAGTTTTTCTGTATAGCTGATAATTACCGAAAGGTGGTACCTGAAAGTTTTTACGGCTATACAAAGAGACCTGGGAATTTCAACACTCTTAAAAATCTCTGTGAAATGATTTCATTTATATAAGACAAAAAGGTCTTGCCATGTAACCTATATCAAAACAAATAGTGTGGACAGAAATGTAAGTAAGAGATTACTAAATTTCAGGGGTGAAGAATCTGGAAACAGTCTTGAAACTTCTCTCAGAGAGACAATGTCTATAGCTATGTACAGATAAAAATTTGCTTATGATTTCCTAAATCATATCTGGTCATAAACTTCTTTAACCCAGGTTTAAAAAAGCCCTGATAACAAATAATGAAAGACAATGATCAAAGTAAACTGCAAATAAAATACTTTAACATGTTTTTTTTTTTTCCTAAATATTTGTTGTTTGACTTTTTGGAATAAATCTCTCAGTTCTCCATATTTTGTTTATGTACAAAAACTATCTTTATAAGACAATTTCTCCAACCACAGGTAGTAGTGACTATTTGGGGACACTCGCTATGCCTTTTTATATTCGTTATTTGGTTTAATTCTCATGGTAACCCTATTATTTGTCTCTTCATGTAGATGAAAATACGGAATTTTTAGATAGTTTATGTATTTCACAAGTTTACACATCTTGTTGCTGTTGGTATAGCTATTCCTGAGCAGTCTCAACCCAAAACCCATGTTCTCAACCATTGTGTGGAATTGCCTCTCAGGGGAAGGTAGTGACATGAATAGATGTAAACTTAGTAGAAAGAACACAGGATTTGGAGTCAGATAAACCTTGTTTTGATTCCAGATTAAGTGCACCTTGAGCTCACAAATTTTTATTTTATTTTATTTTATTTTAATCACAGTAGGAACACAACATGAGCCTACCCTCTTCACATTTTAAGTATACTATAGAGTATTGTTGACCACGGGAACAAAATTGGACAGCACGTCTCCAGAATTTATTCATCTTGCTTAACTAAAACTTTAAGCCCATTGGTAGCTCAGGGTCTTTTTAATCTCCCTGAGATTCAGACAAGGAAAATAAGTCAGAAAATTATTTAGAAAATTATAGAACTCAGCACATCCACAGTCAACTTAAAAACTCAGTATTTAAACAATTCCCTCTCCTCCAATGCCTTTCCCAAACATGCCAAAAGGGGGTGAAACTTGAGGTGAGAGAACATACTGACACTTTGTTTATATGGTTTTAAACCACACGCATTATAATATCACAATTTCCCAAACTGTGCTCCACAAACCATGAGAGTTTCTTGAAATATTTCTTGAACTACATTAATATTTTAAGAGGCCAAATATATATAGGAAATTCTGTGTTTTATTTAACTCTTCTTTGGAGAATCACAATACATATTTTAAAACATTAAACTCATTCCTGAGAAGTCCCACAATAAAGAAACCGAGTTAACTTTTAAAACTTACTTTATCAGGGATCAAAATTTAATTTTTTTCATAAAAAACAGCAGTTAACATCTTACCTGTTACTCATGTCCTGCAGAAGTTATTTTGGAAAATTTGGTGCTTTACATACTTTATTTGGACTATGTGTCAACTTCAGAATAACTAAAATGACAGTTACTTCATTTTTAAAATAGAAAAATTCAGAAATTTGCTTCATGGGTATTTTAAGGGCTAACTAGGGAAAATTCATTATGAACAGTGGGTCCTCAGAAAAGACATACCCCATTATTGCTGCTTCTGAGTGATTTATAAGCAGTGCTTGGCTGGCTCAAGAAAAAGAATAAGACTGAGCTTGTGTTTGTATCCACAGATGTATTTTAGTCACAGATTCCAATAACCCATCCAATATTGAATCACAAAAAGATGATTTTGTTTGGTTTCCGTCTAATTCCCCTGAGTCACCATGATATTTTCTAGGAAATAGTAGGAATTGTATTCTCAGAGATAGCTTCAGCATCTTATAAATTTATTTTAAATTAGATTGTATTTTAATTCTAAATGTTGTTAGCACAAATAGTTTATACTTTACAGTTCTTGTTCTATTATTCTGACTTAGTTGTGATTTCCTATGAAAAAATTAAGGTGTTTTACAATATTACTTTTCTAGACAATCCTTAAATTTCTTTTAGAAATAAGCTTTTTCAAAGCCATATTTCTTTAACTACATTATCTTTCTTGCCAAGAAACTCACTGTTAAGCTAATTAATTAATTTGTGTGATCTTTCATAAAATATTTGAATGCCTCATGTGTTCTAGGCACTGGGATAAATGTTGAAAATGGGGAGCAAAATTAAATTTTGTCTGCTTTTATAAAGTCTACAACCTAATTGGGAGATAGCAGATATAAATATAAAATGATGACATTAATAAGAATAGGTACAGGGTGTTTTGTAAGTTTATAATTAGGTAGTTTGACTTATTCAGGGAGGTCCATAAGATTTCCAAGAGGAGGTAATAACTAAGTTCAGACCCCCAAAATGAAAGATTATTAGATAAAGATGAGGTGAAGAGAATTTCAGCTTGTGGGAACAGCATGTGCAAAGACCCTGTGATGGAAATGAATATAGTATATTTTAGAGCTGTAAAAGTCCAGAGGATCTATAGTAGAGAGAGAGGGAAATCTTGGTACAGTTGAAGCTAGAGAAACAAGTAGAGATCAAATTATTCAGGGCTATGTTGGCCATGTTAAGAACTGTGTTCTTTATCCCCCAAATAATGGGAAAGCATTGAAATATTTTAAGCATTATCAGATTTGCATTCTGAAATGATCACTTTAGCTGCAATGTGGACAACAGACTGAAAAAGCACATAAGTGGATATCCATGAAGTACCTTAAGAGAAAGAATGATAGCTTGCACCAGGATAATGGTGTTGCAGATGGAAGGAAGTGGAAGGAACTCAAGACATATTTAGGATGTAAAGTTTAAATTTCCACTTGATAATGGAAAAGGATGGGAGCACTGTGAGAGAAGAAGTTGTCAAGCTTGACTTGAGTGACTCTTAATATTGTGTTTTGAGTAAATAAGTTTGTAAGAGGTCTAAGTTGGTTTGAGGGTTCAGACTTCTGGTAAATTAAGAAGATGTAGCTACACTGCACACCTAACTGGAAAGCAAGGTATGTGGTTGACTAAAAGACCATGGTCATTACAGACAAAAACGCTTGGGCTCACATCTTTTTTTTCTCTTTTAATGGCCCTTACATCAGTTTGGTCTATTTTAAATTCAAGATGGTGCTGTTGATCTCATGGGACTTTTCTAACTATGAAATGAGTTCTAGTATTAATTGCCTCCTATTCAATGGCTTGAGGACATGTGGTTGAAGACACAATAACCTGGAAGGTTAATTAAAAGTGAATGTTCAGGGGGTGAGGGAGGTAACTGGGTGATGGGCATTAAGGAGGGCACGTGATGTGATGAGCACTGGGTGTTATATGGAACTGATGAATTGTTGAACACTACATCTGAAACTAATGATGTACTATTATGTGTTGGCTAATTGAATTTAAAGAAAAAAAAAGTGAATGTTCCTGGATGTTACTCTAGAACCACTCAATCATGCCCAGTAATCTGTATGATTAATTCTTCAAATGGCTCTTAAATACATTAAAGTTGGAGATACACTCACTAAGTACAAGCTAAATAGATTTCTATTTCATTATTCATTTTTTACCCTGTGTTAAAAGCAATCACCTCCTCCTTAGGGAATATTCACCCTTTATATTGAGGTCTGACTGGCTTGCAGTGTTTGTTATATGTGTTTGGGTCATATATGAGTTTTTTTACAAAAAGCTTTAAAAAATGTTCTTAGTTCTCATGTGAGTGATTTCTTAAACTATGTCTCATATTGGAAACAGATGTTTGTAAAAAAACTACTGCCTAAGGACATTTTAACACCTTGCATGATCCTTTCATTTCATTTGGGTTTTTTTTTTTTAATTGATTCAGCTTTTCACTTTATAGTATATTTTGGTGTATATTCAACACTAAAAGTATGTAAATATGGTAAAATGTTATTCTCCCAACCTCTTTCTTTAGCTGAGTATAAGATATGATATTAGAAAAGAACTATGACTTGTTTGATATCTAATATACATTGATGAGATTAGGCAGAATTTCTACCTCGAGCTTAAATAAATGTGAGCTATCTATTAGCTCTTTTGGAAAAGGCATGCAATATATTCTAGATTTAGCTGTGATGTAGTTGGAAAAATTAAAGGATTGTATAAAAAAAAATCTACTGAAAAAATGCAGTGTCAGTAATCAATAATTCACTGGATGAGCTTACAGTAAATTGAACACTGTAGAAGAAAAGCCCATTGAATTTAAAGACACATCAATAGGCTTATACAAACTAAAGAATAGAGAGAAATATGATTTTTAAAAGTAGACAAATAGACATATTCTTTGAAAAATGCCACTAATCAAACTGCACAATAAGAAATAGGAAATGTAAATAGTCCTATACCTAATTTTTTAAATTGAATTTTTAAATAAAACCTCCTCCCCAAAGAAAACCTTGGTCTTAGGGAGTTTCACTAGTTTTTCTATCAAACACCTAAGGAAGATTAACACCAATTCTAGATAAATTGTTTCAAAAAATGAAGTACTGGAGAACACTTTTGAACTAATTTTATAAGTCCAGCAAAATTTGGGTAGCCAAATCTGACAAGCATATTACAAGCAAGGAAAACTAAGACCAACGTCTCTTATGAATATAGATGAAAATGTTTTTAACTAAATATTTAAAAATATAAAATGCAGCAATAATTTAAAAGGATAATATATCACAGTTAATTTGGAATTATTCCGGGAATATTTGTTAAATATTCAAAATTCAATTAACGTAACTTGCCAAATAACAGGGGAAAAACTCTCAAAGATATCAGATGACCATCTCAATGGATGAAGGAAAAGCATTTTTAAAAATTCTTCTACCCATTATAAAATACCTGAGCAAAGATCAATAAAAACAAGCTTTATCAATTACATAAAGAGGATCTACAAAAAAAATCTTAAGTTAATATCATACTTAACAGGGAAGAGATGGAGTGTTTTCCCCTATAAGACTGAGAAAAAGCAAGGCACCTATTTGCACTACTTCTATTCAAGTATAGGTCCTAGCCAGTGTAATAAGGCAAGAATAAGAAATAAAAGGCATACGGATTGAAAGACAGAATTACAACTGTCTTTGTTCACAGATGAAATGATTGTTGTGTGAAGAAAATCCTTAGAAATATACAAAAGAGCTAACAAACAAGCAAATTTATCAATATCACAGGTTACAAGGTAAATATACCCAAAAGTCAAATATATGTCTATATAATAGCAGTGGCCAATAAATTTTGAAAATGCCATTCACAATTGCATCAAAAAGCATAAAATACTTAGAGATAAAATTTCAAGAATTTGTGCAAGATTAGTGCCCTGGAAACGATAAAAAATGTTGAGAGAAATTTACAAACACCTAAATAAATGAAGAAATATACCATGCTTGTGGATTGTGAGATTGTTACCTTTTGGATCCAAGTTAAAGCGCACAAATCATAGACATTTAGAATTGAAAGACCAGAGAGTCAACTCCTCACGCCTGGGAATGCAGGCTGCAGTAGAGTAGAAAGAGTAGTACTTGAAGTCAGAATTACTAGACTCAAGTTTAATAAATGCTCAAGTTGGCGTTAGTAGGAAATTCTGAGACAGGACTCTGCTCTAGGTCTTTCTTTTTTCCCACTCCTCCTTTCTCAGGTCTCTACCTTTGGGCTCTTGGATAAGGAACTTAAGCAATATATCTTTTCAGTAATTTTATCTGTAAAATTTGGAAAATAAGTAGCCTCACAGGATTGTGACGGGTATCAGATGAAACAATTAAGTAAATCCTTTATAAGTGCAGACATTCGGCATCATTGTTTTTTTTACTGTTATCACTTTTACATTGCTGACCATCCACCCTTACACATATTTATAGTAATACCATCTTCAGAGTAATTACTGATTGCATATCAGTAAATGGATGCATTACTTGAGTTTTTCTTCGTTTGCTCAAGAAACAACCCAAGAATTATCTTGATTTTTTTATTCATATCCTGTAGGGAATCTTTTGGCAATCCTGTCAACACCGCTTCCAAAGTATATACGAATTCCATCTTCTCCACTTACACAATTACCAATGTAGTGTTAACCATGGCCATATCTGCTCTGGATCACTGTATAAGCTTCCCATATGATCTCTTTTCTATTCTCCCTGGAAATCCAGGCTCTAGTCACACGGCTCCTCTTGTCGTTTTTCTAGCACACTAAACATCTTTCTCTTATTGCTCTCAGCCCTGTGCATAGGGGACGTACTGTTTTCAGGCTGGTCTACCCTAACATTTGCTGGGCTGACGGTAACCCACAGACCTCATGTCTAAATGACCAGCTAACAAGCTAATAAGAATATGTTATGTTATCTTATATCCTCCAAATATGTCCTTATAACACAGAAATTATACTGTACATACGTAGAGCAATAGGGTTTATGTGATTGCAGGTGGGCAAAATACCAGATAATTGAATACAATGTAATTATTATTGCATGTTCTGGTTGAAGGGCTGGTGATGTTTAGATTAGTAATAGAGTAAAGACATACATATTTTATAAACTACTATATAATAATTCCATGAATCTCATTTTCTTCCCTTTACTTTAGCAATATCATTCATTGTATTGTTGTACTCAGTGTGTTCATACAATTTGGAATGAATTCACAATAATAATTAAAAGGATCAAAAGTAAAATTTAATTGATTTGAAGTATACCATATTTGAACATACTTAAAATATATAATATTTGAATATGCTTTTGTCAAAATTGTAAACATTTTAAATATAAATATCAGTAATAATATATTACTTGTCATGCTTTTAAAGTTATTTTTAACTAAAATTATTAAAATTAGAAAGATAAAAGGAAAATGATAACTTATGGCTATCAATTTAAAATCGAAATTATATAACATTTTAATATATTTCATATAAACATTTATATATTTAAATAAATTTGGACGTTTAAGTAAATATTAAATTTATATATTTAAATAAATAGTAAATAATAAAATCACAACTTTTTCGATTCTAGAGTTTACAGACTATCTATGTCTCAACGTAAAAAAATGATGTCAGACCTCATGCATATTACATTAGATCTACCAGACATAGGTATATATATGGATGACATAGATGTATATTGATATAGGCGCAGATGTATGTACGTGCATATGCATATACGGCAAATACTATCCTGATTTGTAAACACCTCCAGAAACAAAAATTTAAAAACAAGTAGCAAGAAAATAGACCTTATGTTGCACTAAGAAATGATTCTTTCTACGAGAGAATCTATGCATTTAACTGAGAAGAATTTGTATTTTTTTCTTACCTAAGTAAGTCAGTTGCTCAAATCCTCCAAAGACTCCAAAACAGTGTCCGCTTCAACATCAACAGTGGACAATGCCAAACCTCCCCTGTATTTTTTGGAGGACAAAAGGCAAAGAGAGTTGAAGCCTTTTTCAGGGACCTGACTCCCACTAGCCACAAAGGTAGGTGTTTAAGGGCAAAACCAACATTGTGTCTGCAATAATGGATGCAAAGTGACTTGTGTTTGCGTGTGTGTGTGTGTGTGTGTGTGTGTGTGTGATGATATTCAGACCGCTAACGTACTAAGTCTTGATCTAAAGTCTTACAGTTGGACCATAGTCCCTTCCTTGACGTCCAATACAACTGTAACTTCCTCGCTCTACTAATCACTTACTTTTCTATACTCTCTACTAATTATATTTTAGCTTCTTTCTAGTACTTCTCATGATTTACCTTATTACCTTATAGTTATTATCTTACATGATCTTCCTTATAGTTTTCCCTATTTATAATTGGACTCCTCTCCATAAAATGTAAGTATAGACGAGGTATTTTTTTTCTGCGTTGTTCACCAAAGTAACTTTGATAAAACAGAGCTTTGCACATAGTAGGCTCTCAATAGTTATTAACTGAATAAAGAAATAAACTATATATTTATCTCTGACTTATTGGGCATCAGAAAGAACTATGCCTTTAAAATGAATCATTATTTCCTCATGAATATGCTCTTCCCTTTATCCCAGTTTTGAAATGTCATTTCCCACAAATATAGTCTTTCATTCTTCTGAAATGGTCATTAGAGTAAAACATGAAACAAACCATTGTTCCTAGAAGTAAGGGAATATGAAATTATCAGAATATGCTATGGAGGACATTGTGTAATGTTTTCTCCATAGTATATATAGTGTATCACAAAATTTCACTCCTTAAAAACTAAGAATTGTTTTTATAAGAATTGTCCTTTATACATTCAAATGAATAAAATGTAAAAGTTGTTAACTTCTTGCTTTATTCTTCAAAAATACAGTTCTTATTCTTCCAAAGGAAGAATTCCCTAAGGAATCACAAAATCTGAGGACAATACATTTCAGTAAGAGAGACCAGTTTCCAAATCGGTGATCATTTGAACAAGAACAGGTCAAAATCTACCTTTCTATTTATCTATGGAAAAGGATTTGCTAAGCACGTAATACTGCCAAGATTATTTCAAACAGGAGGTTTTGAAAAAGAACTGATTTCACACACTTAATAGCAATTTGTACAGCACAATAATGTGCTAACTTCCAAGATGTTTACCTATTTCCAGTGCAAATCTGTTCAGGCCACATCTAGAAAATTTGTAATTAATCTCTATTATTGTTCGTGTCTGAGAGTATTAACAAACTTGCTTAAGTAACAAAGTACTGCCGTACAATGAAAGCCACTAATTCACCTTTGCTGTTTACATACATATGTGCACTAACACACACTCACAAAGTGATTTTTTCCTTTATGAAAAATGACTGTTCATATCCTCAGATAACATTACAAGAGAAAATGGGTTATTTCTAGAAATAATGAGAGCTCAGCTTCTGCGAGATTTTTTCCTCCACTTTTTAAGTTCATTAGGTAAGGAGAAAGACCTGATTAAAAGAGGAGATTTAATGTTTTAAATACACAATATATTCACACAGATATATACAGAAACACACACATACATGCAGAATTTCTTTTTCATCAACCTAGCTAATAATAATTTTCATAAAATATAACCGTATTCTTCAAGAAGAGACCCCATACTTAAAACCCCCCAAATCTAAAAATTGGTGAGATCTGGTATATAGCACTTGATTAAAATTATAACATAAATGGACACATGTCTATGATAAATATTTAATCCTTCTGACAACTAAGTGTGGTTTAATAAAAGCTAGATTTGAAATACCAGGAAGGACTCTCTTACATCTTTGTTCCTGCTGATGTTGGGGAAGGACTATCATACCACCCATTTCCATCTTCCTTCGTTTTAGACCCACTACCCCACTGCATACAGAAACCCATGCTTGGAGGAAATTCAAGCATGTAAGTTATTTACAACTTTTATCCTCCTGGCCCCCCATAGGCAAAGCGTAGCAAAGAGGTTGAGTTTACTCTTATTTTTCTATACTTTCCTTTGGAGTGATTCAATCAGATATTCACCAGATATTTATTGAGAACATTATGTGGCAAATATAATGTTAGGTGCTAAAGAAACAAAATTGAAATATTTTCTGATTTAAAGGAGCTCACATTATAGTGGGCTTAAAAATATGTAAGCAGCGTGTCAACTATACTTCAATAAAAAATAAATAAAAAGTGACTTCTTTAAGTGTGTGTATATATATACACACACACATATACACAAATAATAAATATTTAGTACAGAAATGTTTGACTAATGTATACAAGCTAGGAAATGACTTTGCCACTTTACCAAAATGAGTTCGCAAACTTCGTTCACTTAAATACCATCTTCCCTATATTTGCTCTTTTTGAATATCTAACCCTCATGTATTTATTAATTTTCCATAGGTTGAGCTATCATTTCTCCCTAATTACAAAAAAGGAACATTTTTATAAGACTTGTATATAGAAACGTACATCTTTTGCCACAAAGGAAAGTTCCTTAAAAATAAATGCCGTTTTATACAGTTATAGCCAAATACTATCACCAAATGCTGTCACCAGCCATGTCTCCGAGTCTGAGTCCTGCTCTCTCTAGGTTAGAAAAGGAAAAGTTAGCAATATCAGAAAAGTGCCAAAGATTCCTGTCATAGGACTGGGACTTCTGCCTGATTTGACCAGAAGTTCGAGAGGCATGGAAAAGGAAGAGATTTTCTCACTGTGTAATTCAATACGACCTTGGTTTTCAGTTTGTTCTCTCTGTTTCGCTTTCTTTTTTTTTGTCTCTGTTTTCTTTTCCCTGTCTTCCTGTAAGTCACTTGAACATTTTCTAGAATTTCCTTTTGATTTATCTGTAGTGTTTCTGAGTGCCTATTTAAACTCAAAACAGTGTAACATTTCTGTGGGCGCTCTGAGTGTTACATTGCATCACATTACGTGCTATACATTCTGTACAACTGATCAGTCTATTTGTGTCCTCATTTTACCAGTTTCTGTGAAGTATGGAAAGCTTACCACCCTTTACTGCCTTTAACTCTCTCCCATTCGTAAAATAATTTTCTTAAGTATTTACAAACATTCAGAACCACATCAGGCAGCGTTATAATGTTTGCTTCACATGGCATAATTTAGAAAACATGATTTAGGAATTCAGGAGGAGAAAAAAATACCTATTGTATTCACACATATTTTTGCTTACTGTGTTCCTTCTTCCTCCCAAGGTTTGTTGTTGTTGTTGTTGTTTTTACATTGTTTTCTTTCTGTGTAGACACCTTCCCTTCATCATTCTTTTTGGGCAACAAAGTACCTTAGTTCCCCTTCATCTGAGAATGTCTTAATTTGCCATTAATTTCTTTTTTTTAATATGTTATGTTAATCACCATACATTACATCATTAGTTGTTTTTTTTTTTTCAAGATTTTATTTATTTGAGAGAAAGAGAGAAAGAGCAGGGGGAGTGGGAGTGGGAGAGGGAGAAGCAGACTCCCCACCGAGCAGGAAGCCTGATGTGGGACTTGATCCCAGGACCCTGAGATCATGACCTGAGCTGAAGGCAGATGCTTAACTGACTGAGCCACCCAGGCGCCCCACATCATTGGTTTTTGATGTAGTGTTCCATGATTCATTTCTGAAGGGTATTTTCCCTGAATCTAGGATTCTTCAGCACTTGGAAAAATATTGTGCCACGTTTTCCAGACCTTTATGTTTTCTGATGAGCAATGGGCTGTCATTCTGATTTTTACCCCTGAAGAAAGGTGCTGTTTTTCTCGGGCTGTTTTCACAATTTTTTTGTGTTTAGTTTTCAGAGGGTCCATTATCATGTGTCTAGGTTTGATTTCTTTGGGCTCATCCTGTTTAGAGCTTGTTTCTTGAGTCTATAGGTTTGTCTTGTGCTAAAATCAAGGAACTTTCAGCCATTATTTCCTTGAGTACTTTGTCAGCTGCGCTCAGTCAGTCTTTCCTTCCGAGACTCCGGTGACACAAATACTGTATCTCTTTATTATAGTCCCAGAGTTTCCTGATGCTCTGCTCCTTTTCTTTTCACTCTATTTTCTCTCTTTTGTTCAGATTGGGTGATTTCTATTGTTCTATCTTCTAGTTCCCCAATTCTTTTCCTCTGTCCTCTCGATTTGGTTGTTGACCCATGCACTGACATTTTTATTTTGATTATTATATACTTTAGTTCTAATATTTACCTTTGGTTCTTCTTTATTTAGCCTTTTCCTTTGCTGAGATTTCGATTTTGAAAATTTATCTCCAGGATATTGATAATGGCTTGTTAAAGTGTTATGATGGCTGCTTTCGAATCTTTGTCACATAATTTTAACATCTGTGTTATCTCTAAATTGGCATTTACTAATTGTCTTTTTTCAGTCATCTTGAGATCCTCCTGGTTGTTAGTATGCTAAGTAATCTTTAATTGAAATTCAGAAATTTTTATATTATATTATGAGATTTTAGGTCTCTTTAAAGATTGATTGATTGATTGATTTGAAAGAGACAGAGTGAGCAAGAGAGAGAGAGAGCATGAGCAGGGGGAGGGGGAGAAGCAGACTCCCCTGCTGAGCAGGGAGCCTGATGTGGGACTTGATCCCAGGACTCCGGGATGCTGACCTGAGCTGAAGGCAATGGCTTAACCGACTGAGCCACTGAGGCGCCCCTCCGGATCTCTTTAAACCTTCTGTTTTACCTGGCATTTCATGATATTGCCCCAACTGCAGAAGGTGGAAGGGATGCCACATTGTTACTTCCTGGTGGAGTCAGAAATCCAGATTCCTCACTCTGCCTCACACATAAGAAAGAGGATCCCTTATTACTGCTGGTTGGGGCGTTAGTTCAGATACTCACATGGGCCCCACTGACACCACAGTGGTGGGTGCCTCATTAACACTGGGTGATAGTGAAAGTCCTGACCATTGACTAGCTTCATTTGGCACCATCTTGATGGCTCAGGAAAGGGGTACCTAATTAGTATGGCTGAGGGTGAAAGTTCAGTTTCCCCAGTAGTCACTGACACTACCCACTCAGCATCTCTACCACCACCCAGGTGGAGGGGCTGGGATGCCTCATTACAGCCTCACAAGGGTAAAAGTCTAGGTTCTTCATTTTGCCTTTGCTGGTGTGGGTGGAGGAAGAACCAGAGATTTTTTTCTGTGGTGTTTGGTTGGAGTAGAGGGATTATTGCCTAAAAGTTTTTTTCGGTCTTGCTCATCTGCCTCTCTCCTGGTTCTCTGACTAAAGAGAGCAAGCCTTTTGGAGGAATTTGTGTGTGTGTGTGTGTGTGTGTGTTTGTGTATCCATTGACATTTCCAGGTTACAGCTGTCTTAGTCTGGTCAGGCTATCATGAAAGAACACCACAGACTGGGTGGCCTATAAACAATATAAACTTACTCTTCACCATTCTGGAGATTGGGAAATCCAAGGTCAAAGTGCTAGCAGATAAGGTGTCTGATGAGAGCCCGCTTCCGGGTTCATAGATGCCATCTGCTCACTGTGTGCTCACCTGGTGGAAGGGATGGGGGAGCTCTCTAGGGTCTCTTTTGCAAAGGCCATAATGCCATTGTGAGGGCTCCATCCTCACAACCTTGTCATCTCTCAAAGACCCCACCTCCTAATATCATCACATTGGGAGTTAGGATTTCACCATATGGTTTTTGGAGGACACAAACATTGTCTATGGTACCAGATTCTTTGGTGCCAAGTGTAGGATCCATGAGGCAAAAAGAAGACCCAAGGAACTCACCATCAAGTCATTCCTTGGGTATCAAGTCACTAGTCAGGTTGTCATCTCTCCACCTCTCAGAATCCTCTTGTCTTTGTTTTTATATAATGTCCAGGGATTTTAGTTATACTTAGTGAGATGAAGCACAAGTCTAATTCAATACTAGCGAACCCCTTGTTGGATACCACCCAAAATTATTTCAAGTACCACTAGTACCTGCATTCCAACTTTGACCATATTTGTCCGAACTCCTTAATATTATTTGCTCTCACCCATCATGTCTTTTAAAATAGTATATCGTTTGGGCCTACCTTCCTTATTTGAACTGAATTTCTAAGCCTGTATAATAGCATTGTGAAAAGTATACCAGATTACAGCCAAACAAACTGGATTTGTGTTTCATTTCTACCATTTGTTAGCTGAGCTGTCTTGAAGAATTTATTTAACCACCCCATGAATTAAAGTCTCCTTCCGTGCATTGATTTTTTTCAATATTTCTCTCTACACAGATTTTTTTTTTTTTTTGGTGAGGTTAAAATATAACAATGTATATGGAGACATAATGTCCTTGCAACATAATAGATGTTAACAAATATTTATGGAATCTGATGTCTTTAGCTGCCACTTTCCCCTTAAATAAATAAGATTACTTTTACTATAGCTATTGAAAAGAAAGGTAAGAAGGTCTAAGTTGAAGGAGGGATGGGCTAGATGGTAGAACTGAGTAAGTTACATCATTTTTGTGGCTAGCACCCTCAGGAAAAAAAAAATGGAGGTAACCCTATTTGACTAGTTCTAGCAGTTGAATTTAGCTGATATGCTATAAAAACACAACTTCAGTAGCCTAAAACATTGAAGGTTTATCTCTCACTAACTCATTGCTGCTATATATCTGGAAGACTCCCCCAAGTAGCTGTCTTCCATGAGATGGTTCCGGTTCATGCCTACATTTCCACAGCAGCTACCACACATTGCCAAGGAAGGCTGGGAGCACTAGCAATTAGTGTAGTAGTTAAATGCTCTTTGCTCAGAAGTAGCATCTGTCATGCACACTTAAATTTCATTGTGCAAAATGAGTCACATGACCTGGGTCTCAATAGGCATGGAATTTCATGCTTATCTGTGGCTAAACGAAGGAGAATCGCACATGTTGGTGGGCATCATCAATGCCTATCACAAAGACCTTCC
>NC_138372.1:154734811-154783589 GCF_054177405.1 Leptonychotes weddellii
CTCCACGCCCAGCGCAGGAGCCTGACCCAGGGCTCAATCTAAAGACCCTGAAATCATGACTTGAGTAGAAGTCAAGAGTCCAACACTTAACCAACTGAGCCACCCAAGCACCCCATTTCTTAAGTTAAAAAACTTGCCCAAGGAAATAGAGGTGTTAAGTGACAGTATCACTATTAAGCCCAGCTCTTCAAGGATTTCCATTTTTTTTTAAAGATTTTATTTATTCATTTGACAGAGAGAGACACAGTGAGAGAGGGAACACAAGCAGGGGGAGTGGGAGAGGGAGAAGCAGGCTTCCTGCAGAGCAGGGAGCCCGATGTGGGGCTCAATCCCAGGACCCTGGGATCATGACCTGAGCCGAAGGCAGACGCTTAACGACTGAGCCACCCAGGCGCCCACCTGGAGGTAAATCTTAATTAATCTTCCAATCACGGCAATCATTTGTCTTGGCTAATAAGTAGTGAAAGTCTCTTGCTACAGATTGCTAGAAAATATACATTGCCATTAAAAAACAACATGGGTTTTTTTAAATAAAATAAAATAAACTTACAATAGTTATTTGAAGTGATACAGCATTTATTTGACTTTAATATATTATAAACTTAAAGCAAATTAAATGTGTACTCATTTTTATAAGTTAACCTAGCAAAATATTATTACAATGAATTCCAAGACCTTAAAAAGTACTTGTCAAAATAGCCTGCTTATGAGTGAAGACCTCTATCTAGAATTAAAATGTTTAGAAAATATAGTAACTGTTCTTGGCCATTTAGTGTTTTCTAAAACACTGGAGCCATAACTAAATAAATACACTCTCCATCAGTGTGCTGAAAGTACTGATTTACCCTCAGGTAAACATTTTAAACCAGAGACTTCTTCCCCTTCTAAGCTTGACTACATTTGTATTACTTGTAATATATCAGAAACTAGTAAACAAATTTTAATAATATTTTACATTCCTTTAGTCAATCCAGGGTCCCCCTCATAAGTGGGGTTTAATGGATTCCCTGGGCCTGCCGAGGGAGGGTACACACGTGCTCAGCTTCTAGTGTAGCGTGCAGCCCCGGACATCTAAGGGCATCGCAGACCTGTTATTGTTCAATCTTGGGTGGCTGCATGCTACTTGTAAAGTGAGGACGCCGACAGCTCTTGGGTTGCATAACTAGTTAGCATGCCAGAGTTTCGTTCTTTATTGAAATTAACCAGACAAATTGCTCCACCAACTAACAGTGATGCAACACCACCCTCTTCTTCCTTTCTCCCCTTCTGACTTGGATGTATGATAATAAGAACCTGGGAGCCGAGGCATTCACTTTGAGATCTTGGGTGGGCAAGCTGAGGACAAAGTCTACCATGCTAAGAATGGCAAAGCAAAGAGATATTAGCAACCTGGGTCTCCGATGATTCTATGGAACCACTGAATTAACTGACCCTACATATTGACCACGTTGCTATGTGAGATCACAATTTCTTGAGTCACTTTCAGCTGAGTCTTCTCTTTTTTGGACAGGGTTTAGAAACATCTCATAAATTACTATGCATATATAGAAAGAATTATACAAACCATTGGAGATATAGAGAGACAGAGAGAGATATCTAGATGTTTAGTACCAAAAGGTTTTGAAATAACATATAGAGGTATATTGTTTTCTCAATCTTGCCTCAAATAATGAAAAGGAAATTGCAGTGTCACCCTATCTCCCCATCTTTAGGACTGCAGTAATTTCCTGTCCCCAGAGCTAAATAAACACTTTCATGAAAATAGACGGTGTTTAGTAAAGGAAAAGTCCACTGACAGTTCTGCCTTTATGAGCTGTGTAAATCCAGAGAAGAAATTCTATCACAGAGACCAGTTGTTGACTGATTAGCAAGTGGTAACATCGCTGTGTGAAGAAAGGGGCGGGTTGGTTTATGCAGATCCCCAAGGCCTAAGTCTTCTGGCATAGCTAACTGGTCGTGCTCCTCCCTCAAACATTAGCTTTACCCTTTGGAAGGTTGATACTCCCAGTGGGTAAACATTGACGTACAGCCAGAATGGTGTGTGAGATCAGTAATGCACTTTTAATCATTTTGGAATTTAAGCTAAAGCTTCAATTAAGGGGATAAAAGGTAACTAACACATGCCTTACTTAGTCATCTTTTCTTACATTCCCCTAATATCAGCAGAATCTTTCTCATGTCAGACTCTCTAAAAACCCACTGAGAGGAGTGTTGATCAATTCTTCAGTTATTTAGCAGACATTTATGGGACAGAATGTTGGGTCCTTTAAATGAGACAGAGTTAATGAGACCTGGCCCCAGCCCTCGGGGGGTGGCGTGTAGGTCACAGGGAGCCTGCCAGAAATGTAGAGAGTAAAGGAAAATAATGCAAGGTAATGCAAGAAGAGAAATGACAAGGGTCTCAGGAGTGGAGTAAATAAGAGAAGAGGATGTTTCAAATCTAGGGGCGACCTACTTAGGGGAATTATGAAAGCTTTGTGCAGGCAGTGATCTTGTGATGGGTCATGAAAGAAAGGCTAAACTGAAACATAAGGAGTCGCAGACATAGAGGATTTTAGCATCACAACACAAACTAAGAACAAAGGATTCACATTTGAATGCAAATGGGTTTGTAACCTGGCTTTGCTTTTAGTAACTGGACTCACTTTAGGAAATGAGTTAATCACTTTGAGTCTGTTTCTTCATCTTAAAAATGGGGATAATAATATTCACCTTACAAATTAATTAGAAGAATTAATTTCTAAATCCTGAGTAAAAGTACTGTTGTCTGACCTAGTTTTTATCTAAAATATATTAACTATTATTATGATGATTTGTACAAGTTTTCCTGAAGAGATGACATTTGAGATTGGTTCTCGAAGGAATTATAACAAATGGAAATGTGGGTGAAGAGCATTATAGATGACCGAACAACATATTTGAAGACCCAAAGAACTCAAAGAACAGGAACCAGTGAGTGGTCTTTTGGAGAAGAGCGTACAATTGGAGAGAAATGGGAGAAATGGAGATAAGAGCCTACAGTGCAGGTGTGACTCCAAGAATGGGGCCTGGGAACACCAAAATTCCAGTCAAGACATCAACATACAGCTTTGCTGAGCTGGTGGATTAGCATCCTAACACTAGGGCATAAACAGCAATACAGAATGTGTCAAGGTCAACAGTCTAACAGTAGATACAAGAGAACAGTTAGAGTTGACCAGCATCACTGGAACAACCTTCCAATTGTGACTTCATCTTCTAAGGAGCTCTAACATAGAAAGTAACTCAGAGAACAAACACTTAAGTCTATTTACGGAAAAATTTGTGGGTATGATAGGCTGTATGTTAGGTGCTGTCCTGCACATGACACCCATGCTGAGACTTTCTCCATCCACCACCTGTAGATCCACACAAGTACACATAGATGATGTCACCAAGTATTCGTTACAGCTTAGGTCTTGCTGAACTTCATTAGAGACTCAGTATCCTGCTCTACACAGCATGTGTGACAGCCACGAGCACTAAGTTGGAGTTAAAACCTACTTATGCCCCTGTTTTGGTCTCGCTAGCTTTTTGGACCTTGAATATACTGAGACCCAGCAAAAGTAAAATTTTCGGGCTGTGAAACTAAAGACCAGGCCGAGAGATGTGACAGAAGAGGAGGTCAGAGAGATTTGAAGTTTGACTTGATTTACCACTGCTGGCTTTGAAGATGGCAATAAAGGGCCAGGAGCTAAAGAATGTAAGTAGCTTCTCGAAGACAAGAATGAACCCCCTAGCAGGCAATCAGCAAGAAAATGGGGACTTCAGTCCTACAACCACTTGAAACTGAATTCTTCCAACCACCTGAATAAGTTTGAAGTGGATTTACCTACAGGCCTTCCAGAAAGTAGCACAGCCCTGCTGATACCTTGATATCAGTCTTGTGAGACTCTAAGCAGAGAATTAGCTGACCCTTCCTTGCTTTGTCCAGAATTTGACCTTCAAAAACTGAAATAATAAATTTGCATTGTTTTAAGCCTCTAAGTGCATGGTAATTTCTTAGAATAACAATAGGAAACTAATGTACATTTAATTGAAACTTTCTAGGAAATTTGTCCTAACTCCCAAGCACCACGAGAAAATACCCCACCACAATACCTTCACACCAGGCCAAGAAATCATTCACTGAACACTCAAATGGGCAGAAAATTTGAGTTACCTCCAGTACAGAGTAAAGATTAATGTACATGGAAGTTAGATTACTGAACTCATGGGGCCATGGAAGTCCCTTCTGTAACTGGAGCTCCATGGCATATGAACACAGCTGCAACTTTCTAGTACAAAATTCCCAGTGTCAGTTCTAAAGGAATGGGAAGTAGGAAACAAAGGAAGTAGAAAACCTAATTAGTAAGATTAATTACGATAAGACCCACAGCTAGTTTTGGGCTCTGTATAGCTGTGGATGATAAGGATGCAATGCCTGAAACTACAGATAAATCCCCATATTCATGAGAATGATTATGTAACAGATGTTTCCCAGCCTGGGGATACAAGAGCATGGAGGGAGAGGTGGGGTGGGAAGAGCTAAGAATAACCATTCTATGGCTCATTGCACTAGCTAGATGGCTGCGTTGCAAGAACTCCAGCTGGCTTCCTCTTCTTGACCCTCATCCATACTTCTAACACTTTCTGCTCCTGCCAGATCACTGAGGAGAGAAATGAATAAACTTCACCTTGAAGCTGAGGCTGAATGCAGCAATGTCATGCATACATTGCCTGGCCTGTGTAATGCTGCTATATCCCCATGATCATTATCATCAATCAGCCTGTACTGAGTACTTAACCATATGCCAGGCACTTGGCATACATTCTCTCATTTAATGCTAACAATAATACCCTATGAGGTAGGTACTATTATTATTCCATTTTGCAGATGAAGAAACTGAGGTTTAGAGAGGATAAATTATTTGCCCGAGGTCTCAAACCAGGAAGTGATGACTGACCCCCAGAAGTCTGACTTCTTTATCTCATACCAAATTCTTTATCTCATACCAAATTTTCTCCTGGTACAGGTGTCCTGAATCCTCTAAAGTGGCACCCAGGGGCTGGTCTGCTTTTGACCAAGATGAGAAAGGGGCACAACTGTGAGTTCCGGGAGGTGGAAGATGCCTTGGGCCCCTCCGCTAGTGCTCCATCAGAAGCTTGGGACGGGTGCTCCCGTGTACCAGCAGAGGGCCCAGAGCAAAGGTCTCAAAGGTTCCCAAGCCCCGGGCACCTCTCCAGATCTGCCTTCTAGCCTCCGTTCTGAACGTGGGGCTCTGTCCTGACATCTCATTCTCTCTGCCTACCCTCCTGCTCCTTGTCTGCTCCAGAGAGAGGGTCTCAGCTTCCTCCGCAGCATGGCCTTTGGATGCTGCCTGGAGCAGGACTCGACTCTAGAGGTGCCTTGTCCCAAGGACCTTCCCTCCACTGGTGCTTCACCCAGTCTAGCCCAGCGCCTTGGACCCGGAACTTCTGTCTCTGTCTTACGTTCCAGGCTCGCAGCTTATTTGAGAAAGCAACGTCACAGCCCTTGAATCCATCAAACATTGTTACCATCAAACCATAACTTCTCATTGCCATGATCCTGCTTCCCAACCTGGAAACTCGGGTGATTTTAATTTATTCTCAGTTGGATGCTAGAGCAACTCCTGTTCCAAAACTAGTTCAGCTGCTTCTCCCCACTTTAGGTGTGTCTCTGGAAATGTATTCACTGGAGTTTCATCTGCACCAGCCTCCTGGATTTTTCTCTCCTTCGTTCACACTTTCCTCGCCCGGAGGGAGCGTTTTCTTTCCCGCAGCCATAGCGCATGCGCCCGTTGGAATGCCACTGCTCTCGGGCAACACCACAACACTTCCTTTTTAACCCAATCTGGGCCTTTTAAAACAACCATTTGCTTGAAAAGTAATACATACACATGGTAAAAAGTTAAAACAGGGCAGAAAGATATTTAATGGATAACATACTTCTTCTCCCTTTGACCAAAGAAGCCACTAATTGGCTCTTCTTGCTCTAGCTATCTAGAAATTTCCCATGCAGTTATACAAACACAGGTACACACGTGTGTGTGTGTGTACATATATACATATGCAAATATATTCTTTTGCCTTTTTTATATAAATGAAGCATTTTATTGTAATATACAACATAACGATCTTTTGTGAGTGTTTTTCCTGTGTTGGAGATGGTACCTCATCAGCCTATGCAAAAAGGCAAAAAGCCTTACTTCATTTTATGGGGTGCCTGGGTGACTCAGCCACTTAAGCGTCTGCCTTCAGCTCGGGTCACGATCCCAGGGTCCTGGGATTGAGCCCTACGTCAGGCTCCCTGCTTAGGGGGGAGTCTTCTTCTCCCTCTCCTCCCTCTGCAGCTCCCCCTGCTTATGCTCTCTCTCTGTCAAATAAATAAATAAAATCTTTTTTTTTAAAGATTTTATTTATTTATTTAAGAGAGAATGAGATAGAGAGCATGAGTGGGGGGAGGGTCAGAGGGAGAAGCAGACTCCCTGCTGAGCAGGGAGCCCGATGCCGTACTCGACTCCAGGACTCTGGGATCATGACCTGAGCCGAAGGCAGTCGCTTAACCAACTGAGCCACCCAGGCGCCCAATAAATAAAATCTTTAAAAAAAAGCCTTACTTCATTTTTTAACAGCTATATGATAAACATTATTTACCTAGCTATACTCTAGTTTTTTCAACCAATGCCATATTAACAGACTTTTTAGTTGGTTCCTGTTGTTTTTTGCTACTGTAGCATTATTTTAATGAACACCTATGGATAGCATTATTATAATGGAAATACATGTATGTATGAACGTAAATGTTATATACATATAATGTCTCCATTTAGTCTTCCAATTCCCACTCTTATCCCCTTTATATTATTATAAATTTATCTAATTATATTTATCTCAGTTTATTTATTTATACTTTGCTTTCCCCCACTAACCTGTAATCTAAGCACAAAGACTTTAGGTATGTATGTATGTATTTTGTTCACTCCTGTATCCTTGGCACCTAAATCAGTATCTGAAACAAAGGAAATATCCAATCATTCTTTAAACAAATGATTCAGTGAAGAAAGGCGCTTTCTTGCACATGATTTAGCGTATACATGTGGGACAAAGTCCTCAAAGTGGAGATGTGAATTTAAGGCATTTACTGGTATTGCCAACTGTCCCCTAGAAGAGGTTGTAGTAATGTTTAGTTCATCAAGAATTCTGAAGTCTTGTTTTCAGATATCTCCAACTCTGGACTCAGCTTTGTACTTAAAGTTATAAGGGGAGGGTCCTTTTTCCTGCACTATCACCCCCACCGAGCTCAGTCTCTTACCTCCAGGGTCCTGTGGGCATATGGACACCCCAGACCACACATCAGATGTCTGTCCGCCACTTCCCCCACAGACACTCCTGGGCCTCACTTGGGCCTTTGGTTGCTCACACTTCTGTTGCAGTCACTTAAGGGCCATGGACTCAGGGAAGAGGGCCACACAGGAATCATGCTCTAACTCAGGCTCCCCCATTCCCAGAGCATGATCTAAGGAACGTGTGTGGGCGGACACATCTCTCAGGTGTACCAGCACAGGGATGTCTTTTTTTTAAAATAAATCCCCGAACACCATGCTTCCTTCCCTCATAGCTTCTAAAAGGAAGCAAAATAGAAATGTCTACAGGAATTGAGAATATTGGAAACAATGAAAAAAAATTGTTCTCTAGTGTAAACATTGCCTATTATGTTTTTGAAGCAAGTAAATTCAGGAAAAACATAAGGATTTAGTGTGAACATTATAGGTCATTAACATATGGGAACTCTAACCTCGAGAAGATGAGCAGACTGGAAATATAAAATGCTATATAGTCCTCTCAGCTGAAGACTATAGTCCCAAAAAGTTTTCTTGCAAAGAAATTGCTGTTAGAACTTATGTAATATAAATTTTAAGTTATGATTAGGAGATATAGATACAAATGCAATTATCGAAATACTTATAATACATATTGTGTGTATATAAAATAAAAAGGATAAATTCAACATATTACCTAATACGATTGTCAATGATATTTTGTATATCTTAAAATAAGAATACCAGACCATGTAAAATTACCTTCTCTTGCCTGGTAGGAACTTTTTAAATTTCCTTCCCCCACAGTTTTAATGTGATGATTGTAAATTTGCTACACTTTGTTGGAAAAAAATATTCAATCTAAGATAGTACTTCTCAAACTATCTATGGAAAGGTGTCAATTTTTTTTCCTTCCCCAATCCATCCTTGACTGATATTTTTGTAAAATAAAATAAAGAATGAATCACTAGAAGCATAAAATGAAAAAGCAAGTAAATACGTAAGAAACAAAAGCAACACAAGAAACCAAAGGAAGGCATACATTATGGCCATTTTTTACGACCAAATGACAGAAACGTAACATTATTTCCAAACTGCTGTACAAGTTTCTTACAGCTTGTTCTCGATGTCTATCCTTCTCCAGCAGACAGATAATAAACCTCAGCAATCAGCCCTGTCCACAGACTACAAGAAAGGACTCTCCCAAGGGACCTATTTATTTTCTAGGGCTGGATTCCTTGTCCATATATTCAATTCATTTCAGACATTTTATGAAGTTTTGACTCATCTTTGGCACCCTATTTAAATCCTTTCTTTACTCCTCCTAGAAATTCAAAGTAACTTTTGACAGAAAAAGATTTGGAGGACCTTGATTTAATCCAGGGTCCAGGACTGAGCTGGCAAATTCCAGTTAGTAATTTCACTTCCTTGCTGGGCCACAGTGCGCTGCTCTCCAGCCCTCTGGGGCTCTCTCCACTCGGACTCTGCTCATCACTGTGAGCAGGCCCTCAAAGGCATTTCTAAGATTTGTTTTTTTTTTTTTTAATTAAATTTCCTTTCTTTCTCCCAAAGCTGAATTGCAATGACCCCTGCAATCCCACTCTCTTTACCTTCATTTTTATTTCTCCAATATTTTACTTCCACTTTTGTTAATGCTCCACAAGAGAAGTGATATAAAGATTAGTACATGATGAACACAAAAAACTCTCCTAGTTGAGGAAGATAGAAGCAGATGAAAACTATTTATGCTAGAATCTCAAGTAAAGGTAGAACTCATGGTCAAAGAAAATTCAGTTTAGGCATAAAAATATTTTAGCTAAATTTACGGAAGACAGATCTTTAATGGACTATAACAAAAATCACATGTTTGTAGAACTTCCTTAAAGCTTTTGGTGTTGGCATCTGGTAAGACTAGGCACGTCTGTACTGGCCGAATGGGTCTTGAGTCTGATGCAATTTGCCCAAACATATGTTCTTATAAGTAGTTGAAAGTGGACTTTTAAGTTCTCTACCACCATGTACAGCCAGCTGTGAGCTCTCCCTTGGAGAGATTCAGTAGAAAGGGCTATGGGGGAATCAAAGCATCCCAGCTCTGAACCCAGCTCTGGTGCTGACAATCTGTGTGAATTTAGCACATCATTTAATTTGGAACTTCTGACTTGCCATTTGTTAAATAAAGACAGTGACACCCTTCAGAGAAAGAGTGAGGATTGAAAGAAGAGGTATTGCTGAAATTTAAAAGCCAAGTCACCTTCCTGCAGTGAAACAATCATTGTTAATGACTTAATGAGATTTTAATCTGAACTGTTCATTGAACATATGCTGTCTGCCAGGCTTTGTTCTAAGTGTTTTATGGGAATTAACTCCTGTAAGTCTCAGAACCACATGATGAGGTATGTACTATATTCTGCATTTGAGCAAACCAAAGCACAGATGGATTAAATCACTTGCCCGGGAGCACATGTCTAGGAAGTCAGGGTGCCAGGATTTGAGCTAAGATCATTCCTGAGCTTGCATCCTTAACACTATGCTATGCCTTGTCCTGGAGAGCGTGTGATCTAATTAATACAGGCACCCAGATGTTGTTTTTCATTTTGATTGGCAAGTCCCAGTATTTTTACATATTGAATATTTAAAAAATCTATCCCTTGCTCTGAACTAATTCACACTGCTTTTATTCAGGTCATGCACTCGTACCTCAATAAATTATTGTTCGTTAATAAGACATTCTCAGGCATTAGCTAGATGCTGGAACTATCAGAGTGAACCAGGCACATCTGCTTCCATAATCATGCTTATTATCTCACAAGGAGAGAGAAAAAGAGATTATTTATGACTATGACCAGTTCCTTCTTATATTCTTTGCCTCTAGAATTTGTGCTGCAGTAATTAAAATTGCCTCTAGTCCCTAGTCTGCATGGGACTAAACACACTGCATGCACTGTGTTTCATAATTCTTTGCTTCTTTTCCAGTTTCCCTCTCTACTTGAACTCCTTTCCATCTTTTCTCTCCTGGGTTGTACTTCTTTCAAGAAGCCCTTCCTTTAGAAACTCTACCCAGACACAAGTTAAGATAGTCTAAAAGAAAATTCATTCCTTGATCAAGTACTGTGTTTTTTCATCACTGAATAAAGATGCTGTCTTAGTCTGTTCAGGCTGCTATAAGAAAATACCATACCATCCACTTTAATGAAAGAAATTGTGGGGGCACCGGGCTGGCTCAGTGGTAGAGCATGCGGATCTTGGTCTCTGGGTTGTGAATTCAAGCCCCATGTTGGGCACAGAGCTTACTTAAAAAAAAAAAATAAATGACAGAAATTTATTTCTCATAATTCTGGAGGTTGAGAAGTCCAAGATCAAGGCCCCAGCAGATTGGGTGTCTGACGAGGATCCACTTCCTTGTTCATCCATGGCATTTATTCACTAAGTTCTCTCATCATGGAAGAGAAGAGAAATCTCTCTGGGGATTCTTTTATCAGGGCCCTAATCCCATTCATGAGGGCTCCACCCTCACAATCTAATCAGCTCTTGAAGGCCCCACTCCTTAATATCATCCTCTTAGGGGCTAGGAATCAACATGTGATTCTGGGGGGGGGGGACACAAACATTTAGCCCATAGGAGGTACCAAGGGCAGTATCTAGTACACCATCAACACTCAGCACATGTCCATAGAAATGAACCAGAGAGGTTCACATGGTCTACCCTCTCTCCCAAGTGTGTAATACCTGCCTTGTTTCCTTCCCATTTGCCTGTGAAGGAGGATATTTATAACTATATCATAAGGAGTATAATCAGTATTCTTTCCAACCACCATTCTCAGCACTTGCTGAGTTCTTGCTTTACCCTAAATTAAGCACCTGAATTCTGCAGATCTTAGAAAATTCACAGTGCTGATATCCCCATCATCCATATATCTGAAGATGAGGAAAACAATTACTCACTTTCAGCAAGCATAGAGGGGGAAAAAAAAAAGTAATTGAGATGATTCTGCAACAATACTGCATTCTTTTTTTTTTTAATCTTGCTAGATTGGGAGGGGTTAAACATATAATACAGTCATAATAATTAAATTTTGTCATATTCTAGAACCAGATTTCACATACACTATGGGTGTTTGACAAGCTGGTTCTATTACTTCTTCTATATAATCAGTACCTATTCTCTTTGTTCAATATATTGGGGAAGGCCCAGAAACATCCAGCAAAGATCATGGCTGAAATGGTTTCTCCCATTCTACCATGACTTTCTACCAAAAATGGAATAGAAATTATGAGTCAGAAAACAAGTTGAAATTACATTTGTAAACTAACTAACGAATTTTCCAATCCATTTGTCAACTGTTTCCTTTATGGTTACACACCCATCAGTGAGAAAATTGTCATTTACAAAATCTAATACAGATTTCCAAGGATATTATTTTTTATAAAATTGTTTATTGTTGTATATGAAATAAAAAATAATGTACTGAGCTTTTACTTACATGAAAATACGTTTAATATTTAAAGCTTAAGGGCAAGAAACATCATTGTGCTTTTCTGCCTCGGCCTGAGAAAATAGAAATTGAGAGTCTTCTGCAAGTTTTAGAAAAGTCTTATGGGAAAAGCCAATAAAATCAAAGAATCAACAGAATTCTGTAGTACTCTTGAAGTTAAAATTGTGAGCTATGTATTCCTGTTTTAAGTCAGAAGCAGTATCTACCCTTCCATATATATGGAGAAGGGAATCATTCCCCCCAAAATCAGTCACCTCAATCCTTCTGTATCCTGCAATAAAATGCGCCACAAGCAAATAAGAGCTTATTTACTGCTGCATAAAACTTTGGCTGAACAGGCAAGAAAAGGAGGTCTGCTTTCGATTTCAACCATCTGGAAACATTACATCTCAAAGCTAAGATCTTTCCAATTTTCTTGTAGGATAAGGAGCGTGTCTTCTCCTTAACTCTTACTCTGGATTACAGAGTGGATATCCGAGAAATGATGATCATCATAGGTAAATTAACCCATGTGAATGTATTGGTCCTTCAGAACTTTCAAAAACTTGGAGAAAAATATTAATAATGGCCTTTTTCAATGTGAAATCCCCACACGTTTTAAATTAGAGAAATAATTTGCAAAGTCATCACTGCTGTGTTTTGTAATCCCTTGTAAATGTAGAACATAGCTCTTTTACATCTATTTACCCTCAAAATTATCTTTCTTCAAAATAAATAAGAATCACTTTTTCTCAAGAATATCTGGGTAAGGAGATGTGCTCTGAGTTTCTAGATCAGCCCTCTGAAGTATAGTTTGACACTCTCCAAGTTACTTAACTCCTATGGAACTTCTGTTTCTCTCTCTGTAAAATAATATTGACCTCCCACCGAACCTAAGGACACACTGGAGTGTGTCAGAGCTGAGGATGACAGTGTCACATAAATTCCAGGGAGGCCGTGTGGTCCGGTGTGGAAAGGGCTCAGTGAACCACCAGGAGACCAAAGGGTTTTGTTTTCAATTCAAAGGCTAAGTGACCCTTGAGACCGCATCTACTCTTAGACTCTCAGCTTGCCCCGCAAGACAGTGTCCAAACTCAATCACTACTCAACTGGGTTTCAAACTCTTTTATTTGCCTTGCTTATTTTAATTTTTTCTCTTATACTCTTAGTAACTATCCATTTTCTTTTCCCAACACATTTGAATTTATTTATCTATTTTTTTTGCTTATAAAATATTAAAATTGTTACATGATCCCAGAGCCCTTCTTGGGAAAAGTTAATGGAAATAATAAACGTAAGTAGCAGTAACTACTCGGAGAGTTCTCCAAACAGATGAAGTCCTTTTGCTATTTTCCAGGAATAGACCAAAATGAAATCAGGTTTCTTAATTTCTCCCTTTTATTGGTCCTCAATTTATTCTGACCTTGAAGGAAAAGGTGCTATATTTATTTTTTTTAAGGTTTTACTTATTTATTTGACAGAGAGACAGAGCGAGAGAGGGAACACTAGCAGGGGGAGTGGGAGAGGGAGAAGCAGGTTTCCTTCTGAGCAGGGAGCCCGATGTGGGGCTCGATCCCAGGACCCTGGGATCAAGACCTGAGCGGAAGGAAGACGCTTAACGACTGAGCCACCCAGGCGCCCCGGAAAAGGTACTATATTTAATCCCCCATGTTATTTTAATCATGAATTAAGGCAAATAAAATTTTGCACTGAGAACTGAAAAATCAATTTTATTCAAGAGATAATGAACTCATCCAATAAAAAATTTTAAAATAAACAGCAGTAAAGATCTTCAAGGTAAAATAATCATGAGTCACATCTGACTACAGTAAATTCAAAGATGCAATCCTCATTCATATTGTCTTTATTATGGTTAGGGACAAACTACTCAAAATAAAAGGACTTTTGTAAAGTGCTTAACAATTCTATTTACTATTTAATGGTTTGAGGTTTTCATAATATTTGCTGTTCAGGGACATGATCTTTTTTTAAAAGCTCTGCAGTGCTTACTCTTCCTAAGCCAAAATAATTAGGATTGTGGGTTTCATGATGATGGATATAATACACTTTCAGATTGTTTATGCTGGCTGCTTCCCATTTGTTTCTTAGTATGTTGATTACATTTAGTCCTGGATGCCATGTATAGACCCCCAGGCATTGAATGGAGTATAGAATAAACACCTGTGACAATAGCCCCAGGTAGGTGTCAAAGTGCTTAAATGACCAGCAGCAGAGAGTATGGCTCCTTGGCAGGAGATTTAAGAGGCTGTGTTCACTTGGATCCAGTTGTGCTTTTTTTGGAGTGAACCATTGCATCTAACTTCCCTATTGAGAAAGGAAAAATATAGAAAAAAGGCAGTGGAACCGTAGGATGTTTTTAGTTGACATCAAGAAGTACATATTTTAAAATGAAGTAGAGAGATGTATTTGATACTTAAAAAGAAGCAAGAATAGAAAATAAAAGAGAAGACTTTAAAAGACATAGAAGTAAAAAAAAAGTCCTTTGCAGAGAATCATAGTACATAAATCAGGACTGTGCAAATTCAGTACTTAGTTATGGAAAATTTGCCACGTTTTTCTGCTTTGCAGATTCACTCCAAAGAATGAATAGACACAGACCAGAAATACAGACTAGTCCCAGGGGTGATCGAAGCTGTAAAAATAAGTGGCAAGAGAAAAAAAAAAGTAGCTAAGAAAACAGCAAGAATCTAGCAAGTGTGACAGAAGAACACAAAGGCATGAGGTGTCCACATCTTTCATGTGACAAATGGACTAGAGAAGCTAAAACATATCATGAGCACCCAGAGGATTAAGGACTGCAAAATGGAAGAGGAAAGGAAATGGGACAAAGGACAAAAAGGAGGAGAAGAGCTATCTGTGAGGTCCTCTGGATGGAGCCCAGATGAGGAGAACGAAGGTACCCCAGCTGATAGGCAGGCAGCACCATTTCCCAGATACATGAATGAAACCAGCTTGGATCTCCCATCCAGACAATCTGCTGTTATCTGATTGCAACTGCCCAAGAGAGTCCAGGTAAGACCAGTAGAATAAAAACAGATCTATCTTTTTCAGTCTGTATACTCCAAGAAGAGGCAAAAAATCCATTTAAACTCTGTTATTCTGCATGTAATAAGAGCAACATTTTTCGTTTATAGTTTTGTTTTGTTTTACATCTGTAATCAGTCCTTTTGGCAAAAATATCTAGAAATTCCAAATAAGATAATTTGTCACTGGGCGCCTGGGTGGCTCAGTTGGTTAAGCGACTGCCTTCGGCTCAGGTCATGATCCTGGAGTCCCAGGATCGAGTCCCGCATCGGGCTCCCTGCTCGGCAGGGAGTCTGCTTCTCCCTCTGACCCTCCTCCCTCTCATGCTCTCTGTATCTCATTCTCTCTGCCTCAAATAAATAAATAAAATCTTAAAAAAATAAATAAAAAATAAATAAATAAAAATAAAAAAATAAAAGATAATTTGTCACTGAAAACATTAATTTGGCATTCATCCAGAAAGCAAAGCAGGTTGACTATGAAGAAGTGTACTAAGTTTCTTTTACAACAGTTGCTTTAAGCAGTGGAAATTCCAAAAATTCAGGTTCAGTAAGGAATTTCAAAACCAGGGCATAAAGGAATGTGTTTCTCCATAAATCCTGGTGAAAGTTCTGAATTTCTTAATGAAATGATCTCCATGTTGTGAAAAGAACCAGTGATATGAAATAATGAACAAATGCTTCCATGATAGGAGCATGTTCATAACTTAGGACACTGATTAATAACCACTTCCTTAGATCTTATAGAATCAAGTACATTCGAGAGATATGTAAGTGTGGGTTCTTTGCTGTTCATTTTGATGTTGAGCTTTTTAAGTCAGCTTGAAGAATCATTATTTTCTTTGTGAAATGGAAATTATGGTTCTCATATTACACAAGAGTTTTGCCATGACAACATAATAGTCACAGAAAGAAACAAATCCAATCTTAAGCTACAATAAAATATTAAACCTCCTATCGCAGAACCCTCACAGTTACAATGGACAACAACAGCTGGGATGATAGTGGGGTAGGGGAGGATCTTCAAGACCAAGACTAGAAGACCAGGACTGGCCCCCAAAAATGCAAACCAAGGTTTTTCACAGAGTGACCATTAATAATCAGTTAGTTATACCAGTTCAAACATAAAATACACCATTGTGGGGCACCTGGGTGGCTCAGTTGGTTAAACATCTGCCTTTGGCTCAGGTCATGATCCCAGGGTCCTAGAATGGAGCCCCGCATCACATCGTGCTCCCTTCCCTGCTCAGGGGGGAGCCTGCTTCTCCCTCTGCCTCTGCCCCTCCCCCCTGCTTGTGTGCTCTCTCTCTCTCTGCCAAATAAATAAATAAAATCTTCTAAAAAGATACACCCTTTTGCCCTTTTCTCCATCTTTTTATTTTTCATTGTAATATTTTTGCATCTTTTCCAGAGACCCCTTCGGTATATTTAACAGTCTCTCTCTTTTGTGTGTTGGTAGTTATAATGCCAGGTCTATAAAAGTGGGCCTTAAACATACATACAAACAAACAAAAACCACTATTCATCGTTTTTTTTCCCAAAATTACCCTGGTCAAAACCTAAGCTAACCATTGCCAACAAACAACTTTGATTCAAGAAAGAATGAAATTTCTCACGGTGATCAATAGCAACACAGGATGATGAACTTTTTTCTCCCAGTATCAGACCAACCATGCCATTTGGCACCAGTGAACGGCACTCCACTTACCAACTTCCCTTTAAAAGAGTTGGCTATAAACTCTTCTCTAGGTGTTGCTGCCATCGAGGATTTGTCTGCATATTTGAGGAGGAGAGCCAGGAAAAACAGTTGTCTTTGCCCAAAAACATAAGTCTATCCAGTAGTGGAATAAGCCACGGATATCTAAGTGAGCTTTGGGTTTTGCACTCAGCTTAAAAGTGATCCTTCCCTTGATTTTTTCAATGCATTTTCTTAAAGGTATTGAAAGCTGAACGTCTCCGAAGAAAGGTTTCTGCAAACAAGGCCAAGAACACTAAAACCTCAAACCCATGTGAATGGGATCAGCTGTTTGTTCTAAACCTCTTACTCACTAGTAGCGAGCTGGCTAACTCTACTCTTTCGCACACACCCACATGTTCTTGGAATAGAATGATAACTTGGGAGGGTTAAATAAATGGCCAGAAACCCCATAGCTAATGATTGGACCAGCAGAGTGAGGGTTAGAATATATTCCATCCCCAACTCCCGATCCTCAGTGCCAGGCTGTTTCTTCATGGGCAGGACTCCATGCCTTGCCTTTACAGCAAGTTTCAACAAGATAAAGGACTGTCCCAAAGGAGTTTCATTCTCCTTCAACAAGATGAAAACACATATCGATTAAATAATAAAATATTGAAGTGGTCCAAAAGGTCACACATGGCAGCAAAAGCGTCTTTAATATCAAAATTTCAGAGAAGGTTCCAACTGTAAAAAAACACTTACCATGTATTCTGGAGATAGTAAGTTGAACAGGCTAACTCCTAACTGGTATTTCATTTAGATAGAGCAGAGAAGAGCAGAGACAGTCGGGGACTAGACTGAGGAGAGCCTGGACTCGTTGCCTGGAGTCTGCGATCTCTGATCAGGACCTTCTGCTACCTTGAAAAACACACACTCTCCTCCCAACACCTTGCGTACATTTTCCACGATCTGTCTATGGTGGAGGTTTCCCCTGCGTTTTGAAGTGATAGTTACTAACTGAATAAAAAGAGGGCAAATTTTTTAAAGGTCTCAGAAGTTGCATGCTCACTAATAAAAACATATATTTGAATCTTGCCTCTTGGAGTTAGTGCCCCCAAATTATTTTTTCCCCTATTGGTGATTCATAGGCAGGGAAAGTGAGCACTTTTGCAAGTGAGGTGCTGGAATGCTTAAGTTAGAGAGAGCTTCCTGGGGTCCCTGGATGACATCCACAAGCCTCCTTTGTACATAACATCACCATCTGGAGCAGTATCTACCCAGTACTGAAGTTCCAACGATGCATGGTGATTAACATAACATTTTAACTTGAGGTGTATTAAACTGACACAGAATAGTCATTTCCTTTTCAGAAGCCAATCCTTAAGCTCAGGAACTTCTAATTTATCAACGGAGCTGCTGAGCCATATAGTCGTTCCTTCCAAAGCTGAAGTCCTTTTGTGATAAATTATTTTACCTATGTGTTTACTTCTTCACCCTTTTATGTAACCCCAAGCAACTCAGATACAGTTTAAGTAAGTCACAGGATGCCCTGCAGTTTTCACACAGCCCTCCCAAATTTGTAAAATAAAAACTACGTTGAATATTTGGATGGAGAACAGACATAGGAAGAAAAAGCGTCATTGTATCCATATTATTTGAATTTTTTTTGTTTTTCCTTTTGGTTAAAAATATGCACCATACTGTACCTTTTTAATAAACAAAGGGCATAAAATGGAAACTAATGTTATACTACTCATTGTTACTTATTTTAGATATATAAATAACAATTGTTGAACTGTTAGCTTACTGAGAGTGTCACCTAATAGCTACTGTGTGGACCTTTCATAGAAATACTTTCACCAGATGTTTGATTTGCTTTTATTCCCACAGCCAGCAGTGAGGGATAGAGTAAGACACAATGTTATTAAACTGGCTTTTGCTTGAACTCTACAGGTATAATTGACATGCGGGAAATATCTTTCAGGACTTGACTCTAAGAAAAGCTTTGTTTCCCCTGAGTAGCAAGTAAGAATTTATTGTGGGCTCTTTAATTGTTGTTGTTGGTTTCTTTGCCTTGGCCATTGGGGGGTGCAGAGTTAACTTGAGTCAATGTAATTAGTCAGGACCTTCCTAGCTACATTTATTTGCAGCAACTTAACCCTTGGCTTCATTTGCTAGTCTTCTGTTTTATCCCATAAGGTTTTTTTTTTTTTTTTTTAAACATGACATCTACTGTTACAGACTGAATTGTGTCCCCTCAAAATTCATATGTTGACACTCTAACCATCAATGTGACTATATTGCTGGGGCCTCTAAAGAGGTAGTTGAGTGAAGTATGAGGGTGGGGCCCTAATCCCATAGGACTGGTGTCCTTGTAAGAAGAGGAAGAGGAACCCAAGAGTGCTCTCTGTGCACGTGCAAGGGAGCACCCCATGAGAAGGCAGCTTCTGCAAGCCCGGAAGCAATGTCTCGCCAGAAACCAACCTTGCAGACACCTTGATCTTGGACTTCCAGCCTCCAGAACTGTAAGAAAATAAATGTCCCCTGTTGAATCCACCCAATCTCTGGTATTCTGTTACGGCAACTCAAAGAGACTAAACTCCCTACCATAAACTTTTTGTTTTTTTTAAGCAGTCAAACAAACCTTCAAGGTAGAAGAGCGAAATTGCACGAGGTAAGCCATGTAGCCATCCCTTCTTTCCCTGTCTCCTTAGAGATATTGGTCTGTTTCTATAACCCTCTTGAAGTGATTACTGTGAGTGCGATATACTTCAGAGACATTTACCCCTACCATTCCGCCTGATGTGCAGAAGTACTCTCTCCCTTGAACCACATCTTCCTCTTTTATCTGTTGTGTGGGTCAGGGGAGGGGGGTGAATTTATTTATTCAAATAATAAAATCTCAGTCCATGTTAACCCATTCTCATGTCTTGTAAATGCTGCAGCCTTAGATGTCAGTGGCTTGCTTGGCTCGCCCTCCCTGGTCTAATAAAAGCTGTTCCATAAAGGCCAGGGATGGACTCTGTTTTTAGTGGTTTTCTGGCTCGTGCTCACTTATTTAGAGGCAAGGAAGAGATGAGGAGAACATGCACTTGGGGCTACATCTGGTGTTTTAGAGAGTACCTAAAAGCAAACACATCTTGCCACTTCCTTCTGAAGCAGCATAAATTCTCCCAAATAACCCAGGGACATAAAAAAGTCATATGCACTCTGCTGTGAAAACCTTGTCACTAATTCTTATGAATGAATAACCATGACCTTATTATGCCAAGAGAGCATTTGTCCCCCAAAATGTCATGTCTCTAATGAATTGGCAACTCCACTGACCAAGCCAGGTGAGAGGAAACGTCAAGTTCCTCTCGCCACAATGACGGATACAAACTGAGTCACTCCTAAGAAGTAAACATGATGGACAGTTGCAAAATTGCTTTCATAGCACTGTGCTATCAACTTCCAACATTTATAACATAAATTTTGTATCCAAGTAGCTTGCTATGTTAGGAGTGCTTGGTTGATTGATTGCCATTTGTCTTAGCTGCTATAACAAAATACCATAGATTGGGTGGCTTAAACAATAAGCATTTATTTCTGGAGCCTGGGGAATTCAAGATGAAGGAGCTAGTAGATTCAGTGTGTCTGGTGAGAGCCCACTTCCTGGTTTGCAGACGGCTGTCTTCTTGCTACATCCTTACATGACAGAGAGAATCACCATCTTTCATGGCTCTTCTTACAAGGGTACTAGTCCCATTCATGAGACCTCCATCCTAATGACCTAATTACCTCCCAAGGGCCCTACTTCCAAATACTATTGCACTGGGAATGAGGGCTTACACTTAGGAATTTGGGGGAAACACAAATACTCAGACCATAGCACTGTTTTGAAAAATAATGAGGCAAAGCACTGCTGTTGGAAGGGTTTCCTTGAAGTTGAGAGCGAGCCATCACTAACACTAAAGTTAGATGAACACTTTCATCTAGCTTTAGTTGTGTTGAAATGTTGGCCTTGCCTTTTTAAAAGAATATTTGAAATTCTCACAAAGTGACCTAAAAGGTCAAACTTTTGATCAGATGATAGGGTGAGAACTTCTAGTCAGACATGGCCAAAAGTGCACTCAGTAGATGTTATTGTGACCAGAAGGTCCCAGAGAGCTTATAGCTGTCAACAGTTTCAAAGATTTCAAAGGCCAGTCTTCCTCCTGCTTTTAATCCTAGGCTTTTAAGAGCCACCAAATTTTCAAAATGGATACATTCTAAAGCGAGCCCTCGGGCGCTCTCTGTGAGCTTAGCAGCTATTCTTGAAAGATGCATAGATGTTAAGAGCTAGAAAATTGACTCTTTGGCTTTGGTACCTGGAAAAGGACAAAAATTTTCTATCAAACCATGGAAAGAAGCATGTGATCTTGATTTAACTCAGGAAAATGAGACCCAAGACCCTCATTTTTAGTTTGCAGCTAAGGTTCACTTCAATTTTACCACAATCTCTTTCAGTTCAAGTGATAAATGAGTCTCTTGGATAAAAAAATTCTGACTCAATAAAATAAATACCCAATATGTGTGTAAGTGTGCACATACATATTTGTGCATGCGTGCATCTATTCATGAATGTATGTGGAGATAAACATCTATCTCCCAGATGAAAATTCACGTTTACTTATTTTTAAATTTTTTCCGTGTAAAATTGAATCATTTTTTCTGTTTTTATTTCTCAGACATAATGCTTATACGTTACAGAACTTCAAGGATATGAGTGTTTTGGAGAGTTCTATCTTCAGCCATGCATACTGACTGGTTTAATCCCTTGGTACTGACACTCTCTATGAAATCATTACTTGGGTATGGTGACCTATAGCAACGACAATTGGGTGAAGATCAGAAGAGATGTATGGAAATAGGATGCAACTAGCATTCATTTCTTGTCTTTTAGGACCTAGATATATGGATTAGTTTTGTGAAAATAACAAGTCTGAGGGTATACTATTAAAACCCTTAAATAGGGTATAAATTAAATAGTTAAATAGCTCATGATGACAATTTATTAACTAACCATGTATTTCTGGTTAACTACCCCTAAATGGCTTTGATTGCTTCTTCATCAGGAAAAAACATCATGCAACCCAGATATATGTATACATTTAGAAATAAATCATATATAGTACAAGATGTGCAAAAATAGACATTTAAAAACTATTACATCAAGATAAAATAAAATTACACAATTTTATTATTTTTAATAATAGTACAAAAACATTTTTTTAAATTTATTTATTTGACAGAGAAAGAACACGAGAGAGGGAACACAAGTAGGGGGAGTGGGAGAGGGAGAAGCAGGCTTCCCACCGAGCAGGGAGCCCAATGTGGGGCTCGATCCCAGGACCCCAGGATCATGACCTAAGCTGAAGGCAGACGCTTAACGACTGAGCCACCCAGGCGCCCCAGTACAAAAACATTTTGTTGTCATTAAAATATTATTAACAATTACATTAATCTGAGTAGTACTGTCTCCTCTGTAGCAACGGCAATGACTTTTCATTGGCTTCTCATAATAAATTTTATTTCTGGCTTATATTAGAGTCCAATGTCAGTATGCTTTCTGGGATAATTTTCTCTCATAACTCCAGGCTGAGTTCATATTGCAACACTGCAATTTGTAGCCTCCACAATCACTTTGAAAAAGGGAAGTAAAATCTAAAAGGTTGCACTAGAAGTTTTAAGGGCCAGGCTCAGATGTTAGTGCACGACTCTTCAGCATATATGTCATTGACCAGAATTCAGTCAAATGACCTGACCGTACAGTGAGCAAGGCCGGGAAATGAAGTCCTTACCTGTGTCCAGAAAAAGAGGATGATGGAATGAACACCTAGCATTGTTTCTGTGATAACAGCACGTATTTTTGTTATTATTAATGCATTTGATTAATTTGATTAATTTAGTGAGAGCAAGACAAATTAATAAGCTTAGTATTTTATAAAACATTGGTTTTATATGGTCTATTAACACACCATATTACAGAAATTCAAAGATTTGGTTCTAAATTTAATTTATTTCATAACTGCCTTTAAGGTCTTGTGATTACTGAAAAAGTTACTTCGTAAAGATATATAGATTTGAACAGGAGAAGAGAATTTGAAAAAGATGTTTTTGTTTTATGAGATTAAAACTCCTTTGCCTGACACGGGAACGCATTTTACCTTTTGACCCCATTGTTGTCTGTTAAGTCTGCGGCAGGCAAAGTAACTGGAACTCCAATGATTTCAGTTTTTTGCTAGTAAAGAATCTCAAAAGTGGTCCCTAAGCATTTATTTTGCTTTGAGAAAAATTTTGAAGAGTGCCTGCTTTAGTTCCAAATTTCTTAAAGCTTTGTTAGAAAAATCAAAGGACTACATCTTACTAATGATGACGGCTGTTATTGACTTACAAACTATCAAGGCACAATATGCCCTCAAGAAGAGCTTCATAATTAATTGAAATGGATACAAATCCATAGTTGGCATAGCCTCCCAAATAATTTTAAATACTCAGGTTAACATCTTACTTTTATTTCATAGTATGGGGGATAAAAAGCTTGTTCTGGTAGAATGGGTTAGGTTCTTTGTCCATGTTTGATGCTGTTGTGCTTACATTGTTAATACTATCTTCAATTTTCAATTTCTTAATAGGAGTATTTTAAGCTACTTGCCATTTCATTAGCATTAGATTTTTAAAAACTATTTGATATAATTTATAAGTTCACTTAAGCGGGTAAAAGTAAACTACAAATTATTGCAATGCATTAAAAAAAAAGAAAAACGAAAGTTTCACTGCCAATCCCTCCACATTTTGGGACTTCCTCTCTTCCCTCTGGACATCTCTTGAGTAGCAGGTGACCATCTGCTAGGTGACCTGTGTGAGGCCTCCCTTGTCCATCTATGTTTTAAATATTTCTAAAATAATTGACTTATGTTCCCAAGTAAATACAAGTTGAAGTTATTTTCTTCCTTCAACTTCATGGAGCATCTTAAGCATTCCCCAAAAGTACATATCCCACATTTGAAGCCACTCTTTAGGAACCTACAGATGATAAAAGTTTTTAGGATAGGTTAATCCTAAAAGTTTTAGGCAGAAGATAGAACTATATGTTTTTGCCTGCGTGTTCATTTTAGTTTTCTAGGTTAGTACTCTTTTCTTTTTATTGTTTATCATAATCTCTCAGTGCTTACATTTTCTAAAGTCTTAATCTGGCTCTGCATATTAGTCTAGGTGAATCATTTTTATGTGAAAAGTTCAGGGCCAGGAGTGCAGGGAAGCATGAGCCAGCAAGGCTACTTCTGCCCACGTACTAAAATCAAGGTTGCTTCAGCTTTTGACTCCCATCCACTGGCAAATTTATGTAAAGAAACAGAAGATGCCCCGTGTTTTAATGTCCACCCAGTTTGTCATTAAAAAATAAGAAATAACTAAGGGCTTTCTTTTTCAACATTCCTCTGGCTATTTGGGGTCTTTCTGGTTCCATACAAATTTTAGGATTGTTTGTTCCAGCGCTGTGAAAAAAGTTGATGGTATTTTTTTTTTTAAAGATTCTATTTATTTATTTGACAGAGAGACAGCGAGAGAGGGAACACAAGCGGGGGAATGGGAGAGGGAGAAGCAGGCTTCTTGCCTAGCAGGGAGCCCAATGCGGGGCTCGATCCCAGGACCCCGAGATCATGACCTGAGCCGAAGGCAGTCGCTTAACCAACTGAGCCACCCAGGTGCCCCAAAAGTTGATAGTATTTTGATAGAGATTGCATTGAATGTGTAGATGGCTCTGGGTAGCATAGACATTTTAACACTATTTGTTCTTCCCATCCACGAGCATGGAATTTTTTTCCATTTCTTTGTGTCTTCCTTAATTTGTTTCATAAGTGTTCTGTAGTTTTTAGAGTACAGATCCTTTACCTCTTTGGTTAGGTTTATTCCTAGGTATCTTATGGTTTGTGGGGCAATTGTAAATGGGATCAATTCCTTAATTTCTCTTTCTTCTGTCTCAGTTTATAGAAATGCAACTGATTTTTGTGCATTGCTTTTATATCCTGCCACATTGCTGAATTGCTGTATGAGTTCTAGCAATTTTGGGGTGGTGTCTTTTGGGTTTTCTACATAAAGTATCATGTCATCTGTGAAGAGTGAGAGTTTGACTTCTTTGCCAATTTGAATGCCTTTTATTTCTTTTTGTTGTCTAATTGCTGAGGCCAGGACTTCTAGTACTATGTTGAACAACAGTGGTGAGAGTGGGCATCCCTGTCATGTTCTGACCGTAGGGGAAAAGCTCTCAGTTTTTCCCCATTGAGAATGATATTCACTGTGGGCTTTTCATATATAGCTTTTATGATATTGAGGTATGTTCCCTCTATCCCTACACTGTGGAGAGTTTTAATCAAGAAAGTATTTTGTATTTTGTCAAATGCTTTTTCTGCATCAACTGAGAGGATCATATGGTTCTTGTCCTTTCTTTTATTAATGTGATCTTTCATGTTGATTGATTTGTGAATGTTGAACCACCCTTGCAGCCCAGAAATAAATCCCACTTTGTGGTGGCGAATAATCCTTCTAATGTACTATTGGATCCTATTGGCTGGTATCTTGGTGAGAATTTTGGCATCCATGTTCATCAGGGATATTGGCCTATAATTCTCCTTTTTGGTGGGGTCTTTGTCTGATTTTGGGATCAAGGTAATGCTGGCCTCATGGAACAACTTTGGAAGTTTTCTTTCTATTTCTGTTTTTTGAAACAGCTTCAGAAGATAAGTATTAGTTCTTTAAATGTTTGGTAGAATTCCCCTGGGAAGCCCTCTGGCCCTGGACTCTTGTTCTGGGGAGATTTTTTTTTTTAATTTTATTTTATTATGTTATATTAATCACCATACATTACATCATTAGTTTTTTTTGTTTTTTTATTAAATTATTTTTTTATTATGTTATGTTAATCACCATACATTACATCATTAGTTTTTGATGTAGTGTTCCATGATTCATTGTTTGTGTATAACACCCAGTGCTCCATTCAATACGTGACCTCTTTAATACCCATGACCAGGCTAACCCATCCCCCCACACCCCTCCCCTCTAGAACCCTCAGTTTGTTTCTCAGAGTCCATACATGGTTCGTCTCCCCCCTCCGCTTTCCCCCTATTCATTTTTCCCTTCCTACTATCTTCTTCTTTTTTTTTTTAACATATAATGTATTATTTGTTTCAGAGGTACAGGTCTGTGATTCATCAGTCTTACACAATTCACAGTGCTCACCATAGCACATACCCTCCTTTGGGGAGATTTTTGATTACTGCTTCAATTTCCTTGCTGGTTATGGGTCTGTTCAGGTTTTCTATTTCTTCCTGTTTCAGTTTTGGTAGTTTATAAGTTTCGCTCATATGTGAAATATAAGCTGAGATGTCCATCGACAGATGAATGGATAAAGAAGATGTGGTATAGATAGATAGATAGATAGATAGATAGATAGATAGATAGATAGATATACACAATGGAATATTACTCAGCCATCAGAAAGGATGAATACTTACCATTTGCATCAACGTGGTTGGAACTGGAGGGTATTATGCTGGGCGAAATAAGTCAATCAGAGAAAGATAATTATCACATGGTTTCGCTCATATGTGAAATATAAGAAACAGGATTGTAGGGGAAAGAGGGAAAACTGAATGGGAAGAAATCAGAGAGAGAGACAAACTATGAGAGACTTAACTATAGGAAACAAACAGGGTTGCTGGAGGGGAGGCAGTTGGGGGGGATGGGGTAATTGGGTGATGGGCATTAAGGAGGCCACATGATGTGATGAGCACTGAGTGTTATACACGACTGATGAACTCTAAATCTGAAACTAATGATGTACTATATGTTGGCTAATTGAATTTAATTAAAAAAATAAATTAAAAAAAGAAGTAATTAGGGGCGCCTGGGTGACTCAGTCAGTTAAGCATTGGACTCTTGATTTTAGCTCAAGTCATGATCTCAGGGTCCTAGGTTCCAGCCCTGCACTGGGCTCCATGCTCAGCTCAGCTGGGAGTCTGATTGAGATTCTTTCCCCTTGCCCCTCCCCTCTGCTCAAGAGCCCTCTCTCTCTCTCAAATAAATAAATCTTTAAAAAAATAAGAAGTAATCATAATTCATGTATATAGGGAATTTCCTAAATTTATATCAGATTTACAATACTTTGGGTAGAATGTTATTATATCTATTGAATATACCAAATACATTGTGGTGATAAAGATGGGGCTCTGAAGTTGGACTTTCTGGGTTTGAATACTGGCCCTGCTACTTAATATGTGCACAGCTTTGGCAATTTATTTAATGTCCTCAATTTTCCATCTCATAAATTTATTTGAAGTATAAATAATACACAAACTTGTATGCAATGCCCAATAGACAATGTGTGTCCAATATGTAGTTTTATTATTATACTAATAGATATTACTAATATCTATGACCACTGCCACTGAATAGTATAGGGATAAATATGTATGCATGTGTGTATGTATGTATCCTTTGCAAAATTTTATTCTATTTTATAATGTTTAAGTTTCTTGATTCATCCTTAGGCCACTGATACTAAGATCCTCTAACTAACTTTCATCATGACCATTGTCCCTTTTGTGCTATATAAATCTAAGGGTAAGAGTATGGATGTCAGAATGTGGGTTTCAATGAATCTCTTAGAAGACTTTGATAAGTCTTATCTGGAGCATTTTATTTTTTAAGTACTATTGTTTATTTATGTATTTATATATTTGTTTTAATTTTTTATCATACACCCCATTATTATTATTGGTGTTGTTGTATTGATCCATTGATAAAGCATTTCTGGATTTTAGTGTGGAATACAAAAGTAAATGCAAGAACAACAAAAAATTGTCCTGTTTGTATCACAGTCTGGCCCATGACTCAAGGTCAGTATTGAAGCCAACAAAGAAAAGAAAAATAAGCCAAGGTCTGAATTCATATTTGGACTGTTGCATTCTGGGTGTGTCATGGGGCTTCACAACCTTTTAGGTTAGATTACTTACTCTGTTCTCATTTCCCCATGCTCCATGTGTTTTTCAGGAAGAGCTTCCAATGGAAAAGGCACTGGTCCATACCAGCTGCAAGAAGTTTGTTTATAATGATCAATTTAAATGAGCAAACAGAGATTGAACACCTATCCTATGACCCAATCCGTGCTAAGTGGCAGGACACAAAACTAGGTCTGCCTCTCAAAGGTTCAAACTACAGTTGAAGAAAGAGGAAGCGGAGAGGCAGAGAGGGAGGGAAAGAAGGAGGAAGGGAAACAGGGAGGGATGTCCCATAGGACTTCCACAAAGATAAGCACTAAACAGAAGAACAAACAAATTGCAATAGAAGAGGGGATATGAGCTAAATTGTTTCAATAGTCCAAAGAAGATAGGAGTCCTTTTCTGAACCCACCTATAAACTAAATTTCCTACTTGTTTTTGAAGTAGCAGAGGGACATCCAGGTTTCCATTTCTTATTCCTTTTATTGTAAAATTAAAATTATTTTTTTAACTCCTGAAGACGTGATACTGCAAGTGGAGGTTGATTATCCTTGCTGAATTTATAGTATATCTCGCTGCTTTAAACAAACCTACCTCATTATATCCAGGGTATTAATAAAGCCAGAGTTCATCTAGTCTCCCCTAGCCCTTTCAACTTAAAACAGGGAAAGGCGGATACTAAGGGGGTCTTCTTGGCAGCAAGTCGGAGTTACTTTGGGAAAGGATGGGGTGGGGACAGGTTCTGGCAATGGCTGCCCAGGCAGAGCAGGTAACAAGTCATTGAGATATATGCACTTACATTCTCAATGTACAGATGAGGAAACAGAGTCGGGAGGTGCATTGTTCAGGTTCATGTGGCTAGAAAGCTCTGAACTGGGATTTGAACCCTGCCGGTCTTATTCCTAAGAAGCCACTTCTCATTTCTACTGTATCATAAGCATCTCCTCACCATGATTACAATCCTCCCAATAGGAGAAAGTCTTTTTGGACATTGAATTGCAAATAATTTTTATTCTATGTAAATTATGTTCTTACAGATGCTAGTTTATTATGGATCAATTATTAGAAATGAGCAATAATAATGAGGAAGTGGAACTAGGATTTCATCTGTTAGGAGGTGAGACATAGAACTTCCTAACTTAACAGAAGGTCGAAGTTCAAGTTCTGCCTCCTTCATCGATTGATGACGTTCAGAGGGGGTGATGTGACCTACACTAGTTCTCAGCTACCTTGTCATAAAGCTGGTGTTAGAATCTGTATCTCCTGAAACCGAATCTGTCAGCACAGATTCTTCCCCCAGTCGGTGTGGTAGTTGTAGCAGCCATGTTAGACCTGGCAGTATTTCGATCTTTCTTCAGCCTTCCCTTGTCTGGCTAGGTCTGTGCATCCAGGAGCAAGTAAGACTCTATGCTACGGAATCATCTTCCCCCTACATCTGTGCTTGCTTAGGAGCACGGTGTGCACGCACATATTTTAGCACAGTTTTCCAAGAAAACCTTTTTGTACTACACATCACTCAAGGGATCTGATTGTTTTAGGTCAACACAGGGAAGCATAATATATTGCTTAAGAGCAAAGCATTTGGCACCCAACAGGATTTGAGTCCTGGGTCTGTCCCTTGCTAGCGATCTGCGTTTAGGCAAATTATCATCTCGGTGCCTCAGACTTCTCCTATCTAGAATAAGGGGAATAATGATATGTCACAGAGTTATGGGCTTTGAAAGAGGTATTATATGGAAATATACATTGCTTATACTGGGAATTTGTTCTTTTTTGTTATCAATCACATTTATTTATTCTATTGATGGGCAGTAAACCTGTTTCCAGTTTGGGGCTATAATAAGCAAAGTTGCTATGAACATTTTTGTACAAGTCTTTTTGTGAATATTTATTTTCACTTTTCTTGACTAACTACTTGGGAGTAGAATGTCTGGGTTGTAGGGTAGGTGTGTACTTTACACTACTAGAAAGAGCCAGATTTTTCCCCAAAGTGGTCGTACCATTTTATATTACCACCAACCAACAAGGTGTGAGAGTCGAGTTGACTTTGTTCACTTTCTCTATTATACATGTTTTTTTTTTTTCATTGATTTTTGCTATTGTCTTTATAACTTCCCTCATTCTTCTTTTGGGGTTACTCTTCTCTTTTATTCCCTACCTTAAGGTATAATCTTAGGTCTTCAGGTTGAATTCTTTTTTTCCTTTTTTACTAGAAGCATGTAAAGCTATCCATTTCTTTCTGAGCACTGCTTTAGCTGTATCCCTCAAATTTTGATACCTGTTTGCATTCTTGTTGAGTTAAAACTATTTTCTCATTTCCCTTTTTAATAAACTTACATTCCAGAAATTTTTTGACTTACAGAAAAATTGAGAAGATAATACAAAGAGTTCCCATGTACCCCACATTCTGCTTCCCCATTATCAACATCTACATTAGTTGGTAAATTAGGTACAATTAAGGAACCATTTTTGGTACAGTTATTATTAACTCAAGTCCATACTTTATTCACATCTCCTTAGTTTTTACATAATACCTTTTTTTTCTGTTCTAGGACCCCACAGGATATTACAATACATTTAGGGATCCTACTGGCTGTGACAGTTTCTCAGACTTTCCTTGTTTTGATAACCTTGACAGTTCTGAGGAGGACAGGTCCGGTATTTTATAGAATGTCTCTGAGATGGGATTTAGCTGATGTTTTCCTCATGAGTAGACTGGAGTTATATGTGATTTCTTTTTTGGTCATGGGCTCTTGATAAGTGTGCTTATGCTGTCCACATGCATGGGATTATTTCCTGGATGTATTATTATTACTAATTTCTAAGTTTAATTTCATGTGTAAAGAAAGCATATTATTAATTATTTTTTTTAAAAAAAACAGACTCAAGCTATGGCCCTGCATGGTACCAATTTTTTAAAGATTTTATTTATTTATTTGAGAGAGAGAGAGTGAGAGAGAGCATGAGAGGGGAGAGGGTCAGAGGGAGAAGCAGACTCCCCAGTGAGCGGGGAGCCTGATGTGGGACTCGATCCTGGGACTCCAGGATCATGACCTGAGCTGAAGGCAGTCTCTTAACCAACTGGGACACCCAGGCACCCGGTACCATTTTTGAAGTATCATTTTGAAGCATCTTTTTTTAGATCTTGGTGAGTATACCATGAAAAAGTGGGGGAAAAAATGTGTATTTGACAGTTACTGGGTTTATTCTTGCATAATTATCAGTTAGGGCCACAATTAATGTTGTTCATCTTATCTCTATCTTTTCTGATGTCTTTTTTGTTCCATTATTTTCTCAATGGCTGATAAAAACTTTAACTATGATTACAGGATTGTCTAGTCTCCCTTTCTGTCAGTGTTGAAACTTTGGTATTAAATACACACATCTATGGTCTCTGATTAACTGATTTTATTATCTTTGTGGGATGTCTGTATTTTAACTTGGTAATACTATTTGCCTTAAAATGTATCTGATATTAATATAAGATAAAATAACTCTGCTTTCTTATGCTGTTTGCATGATATATTTATTTCCACTTACTTTATTAATTCCTATTTGTGTCTTTTTATATAAATTGTGTCTCTGATAGAATAGACAGCATATGGCTGGGACTTACAGTTGTATGCAGTGTCACAAATCTTGCCCTTTAATATGAAGAGCATCTTAAAATTTTACATGGCAGGATTATAGACTACAACAAAGCACAGAATTACTAGCTTTTAATTTCAAAAGCCACAGTTTAGGTTTTTTCAGGGTTCAGGTTGAAGTTTCCATAAGCTGAATAAGGTAAATAGGAGAGCAACACACAGATGAGTAGAGTTTAACATTCTGAGATGCTATCAAGCTCACTGAGAGTTCAGCAACATTTGTCCCCAGGGCCAATAACGTTTAGAGCAGTTGTGTTATTGCAGGGAAACTTCCTGGGTTATCTACTTCTCCCTTGTGCCGCCTTGAGCAAGTTGCTTTATCTCTGCCTTTAATTTTTCTTTTCTGGAAAATCTCAAATTTCTTGGATTGATGAATTCTTAGCTGAAATAGTACTTTACTGGAGAGACCTGTCGCCATCCCATGATCAGAAGTTCATCTCTATGTTACTTTTCATAATATTATCTATCATGGTACTAATCATGATTTGCAGTTATAATTTATTGATGTGTTAACTTTTTAATGTCTTACTCTTCAAATAGGCTGTAATATACATAATGACATGTTTAATAAATATTTTTATCTCTGTGTGTACATACACATATATATATATATAGTGCTTAGTCCAATGCCCTGACATAATAATAATCATCATTTATTGTGTATTTATGATGTGACAGACATTTCTCTAGGTATTTATAAGCAATTTTCACAGCAATCTTATGAGGCAGATATAATTATTTTTATGCTTATTTCACAAGTGAGGAAAACAACATAGGATCCAAAATGCTAAGTAATTTGCCTCAATTTAAAGCTAGAAATGTAACATTCTGGGTCAACTATACTAAAATAACAAAAAAATTAAAGACATAAAAACTAGAATAAAGTATAGATAATTTGGCTCAATAATGTTACTTAACAAATTCTTAGAAATATTCTACAGTGATTCATAGGAGTATGGTAAGTGCCCAGAGAGTAATTTTAAATGTATAATAAAAGCTTAAAAGCTAGTAATCAGAGCTTGTGCTAAATAATTTACACAAAATCATCTCATTTAATTCTCTGAGCAATGTCATGACACAGACGCTGTTGAAATCCTGTCTAATGATGAAATAGTAAATGGCTGGACCAAAGTCACACGACTAATTTTTTTAAATGCCTATCTTTATCATTGATCGTCCCTCCAAAATTTTTGAGAGGATGGAATAAAGAATGGTAGTAAAGGTTCTCTGTGAAATGCAGAACAACTTCTGGTAGAGAATTCTCACAGGATAGTGTCCTACATGGTCTGAGGTAACAGGGAGATATCACCTCAGCTCTTCATGCCTCTTAACATGACAGTCTTTGCCATGAGACTTTGCAACTCTTTCCACTGCGTCAAAGTCTATTTAACCACACCTCACTATGAGCTTGCCTTCATGACCAGTTTGTTCAATGAGACAATCAACAATATGACACAAATAAAGGCTTGAAAATTACTTGTTTATCGGGACTTTCTGCTTGGGAATCCTGCAACCATCACCATGTGAATAAATCTGGGCGAGGCTGTGGGATAATGAGAGACATGTGGCCTGTCACCCTACGGACACTGAACCAACATCCAGACTTGTGAGTAATGCCATCCTGACCACCCAGCCCCAGCTGAGCTGCTAAGTGGGCCCAGACTGGAACTGCTCAGCCAACTCACAAAATTGTCAGGAATCATACATTTTGTTGTGTAAGCCAAAATGTTTTGGGGTGACAGTTACACAGCAAGGATTAACTGACACAATTCCCACCTTTGGTCTACATGTTACATACTTTTTGGGTCTGCACCACTAGACGCATGTTGCACGTGGTGTTTGTGGTGGTGAAGGAGGTGGTATAGTGAAAATAAGATAAGCAGTTGAGATCAGTGTGCCCCATACTATGCAATAACCTGATTCACTTTTATTTAAAGTAAGAGAAGTATGAATTCAACTGTGGCTAAGCACATTCTACCCTTAAGTACAAATAACCATGGTGTAGATGAAATATTTTTGGTGATTATATTTTACTAAAAAGGATATTATAAAGGATCTTTTTTTTCTATTATCCAAACACACTAGCTGGCTTATTTTGTAAGACATCTTGGAAAGAACATTAATTAATTTTCATGCTAAACTTGGTCTGCAATGTTGGCCTCATTGGAGGAATGGATGTTAAGGAGCACTTCTGTAATGTTCCCTTCAGATCATTTTGTCTAATTCTCTTCTAACCATAAGACATCTTCTATAAATGCAAATATTTGTTGTTACTTAAAACTATAGATAGAATCTATTTAATATATAGCAAACATTGCCAGGATTATCGTGGTAAGCTCACAAATTCAAACATATGGTTGACTATCATCAATCAAAAATAAGCTGGATATTTTTTATCATAAAACAAACAGAAATCCATTTAAAATATACAATACTTAATGAGTTATAGCGTTGATATTTGTCATTGTACGGGAAAGCTCATTCAGACACCAAATGCCGGGGTTCTTTCTTCTTGGACAACTCAGTCCAGTCTTTTGTCTTTGGCCAAATAGCTTATGCCAGGCACATGGAAAGAACACAAGGTTCAGATTCCAAAAAATTCTGTTTGATTTTTAGTATTATAATTAATAAGCCACGTTTTGTGGGATAATTAGACTACTTAATATCTTTGCAAATAAACTTTCTTATCTCTAAAATAACTTGTATTTATTGAATACTAACTATGTGCCGGGACTGGACAATATGCTTTATATGGGATATCTCATTAATTCTCACAGAAACCGTAGGAAGTAGACTTTTCATTATTTTCACTTTACTTACAAGGAAATTAAGGTTTGGAGAGTTTAAGTAATTTGCCTGAAGTGATAAAGACTGTGATTTGTAGAGCTGGGGTTCTCGACAATTCTGACCCCAGAGCTCAAAACCTTAATTACTCTGCCATAATCATTATCCCCCCGCCCCATGCTACCTCCATCTCAGTTCTCTTGGGAATTTTGCTCCTTTTCAATATGAAAGCATTAAAATGAGAATGCATATGTAAGAGTTTATGTACTTTCAAGCTTAGTGCTTTCAAGCACTATACATATTAATATTCATTCAACAAATAATTATAAGCAGCTACCATGCAAGTAACAATTGCCAGACTGGATTTCAACCAACCCAGTGTATGGATACAGACAGTTACTCCAAGGAATGCATACTAAAAGTTGGAATTGTCCTCCATGACACCAATATCCAAAAGTTCACAATGTACCCCAAATATTTTTGTTGCCTTTAATAACTCTGTTGATCGTCTGTGAATGTATGTAAATATTTTTAAATTAGTATGTGTATCTTCATTCCCTACCTCTGGGGTAACAAGTTCCATATGTTTATTCTCAACTCAGTGGTCCTTTTGTTTGTTGCTTAAAGTCTCTCAAATTTCAAAGGATGTTTCTAGTATTCTGAGATCTCATGAACGAGTTATAACCAACTTATTTAAATCCTTCATGATTGTATAGATTTCAATTATATCTTACTCAGTCTTTGTTTTCTCATCTTCCCAATCTGAAGAGTCATAATATTTTTGAAACTCTTTTTAGAAACATTAGGTGTTGTCTCTGTGATGCCGAACATCTGGCTGAATATGGAATAAAGAAGGGAAACATCAGGATGTATTCACATATCCAGCTGTTTGGCATTAGGTAAGTAAGTTTCTACTTCTCATTCAGATATATAGAGACAGGGACTATATGGCCATCTCTTCCTTCCTCTAAGGGTTACTGACTGGTGCAAGAGGGTAATAGGGTTTAGGAATGATAAATCAGGATGTCATGGTGTCAACACATCCAAAGAGGAGATTGAATTCAATTTCTGTTCTCTGGCTTTGAAACAATAAGATGATTTTCCTCTAGTGACTTGCAATGGCAGAGAACTGAAAATGAATTCCAAAAAGGAAGCCTCCAAGAGTGTTTAGTAACTAGATGGGGGCTTTGTTGCTGTTGTGGTAAGTTTTAAAGTTAGGACATCTTGTGGTTTGGGAGGGATTAGAAGAAGTGACCAGGAAGAACTATTAAGGAAGTGTTCTTGAAAACCCTTTTCTCAAACGAGGCCATAACTGTGTAACTTGTATATAGTTGCAGTACTTTCATAGTGTACTGCACAAGACATCTTCCCTGATAAATTACCTACAACATTTGGATAATGGAAGAAAAGGGCCATTTAATATTACATACAATAAGCAAAGTATTGCGGTTTCTAATTAAGTGCCCAAGTCTGTTGTACAATGAACTATTTGTTGAACTTTTAAAATATAATTTGGAACCTTTGAGTAAATGACTTACGGCCATGTGGTAAAAAACAGAGACATTTATGCTGGGACACATGGATTGCATTATCTTTTCTTGGGCTTGCTTGCTCTTCTACAGACTGGGCGAGACTACCTGATACAGCCAGAAAGCAAGAGTGCAGGTGATTTGGCAGGAAGGATCCTGCTCTGCCTTAGCCGGCAGTAAGCCAAAGGTCATTCTGAAAAGAAATCCTTAGATTAGCTGTTGTCTGGGAGGTGGTACCTTCTGATTTTGAAATGTTAGTGACATCAAGGACAAAGAAATCCCAATAGGGCCCAGGGAACTGTGTAATAGTTTAAGAAGGGTTCCTTAGGTCATGTTGCGCAACAACCCGTTTCCTGAAATTTACCTTCAGGGAGAAATTGAAAACCTTCCTTGTGCCTGGATATATAACTTAAGGACAAGAGAGCACATACCAGCATGTTCATGCATATATTTTGATCCCTTTAATAGTCTTAAGTTATATGAAGTTCCCATTTACTTGGATTTGGCCAGAAACAGTCTCAGTTCTCAGAAAAAAAAGTGTTGTAAAGAACCACCAAGAGGCTCAAGAGGCTTCTGGGACATCAAACATCTTTATAAACATTTTTGATGAGTCAAGTGTAAACAAATCCGATAGATAGAGGCCAATTTTTTTCTTGACAAACATGAACTTAATAACAAGGGAATGAGGATTGGGAGGGAAAAAGAAAAGGTGGGAAGGTCTTGGGAAAACATGTTCTGAACTTTGATGATCACAAAGTGTTATACAAAGATTTTTTGATACATGAACATGACCAGAGCTGGATTCACTCAACACTGCTATTGTTCCAGCAGGAAATCTGGTGATAATATTTGGTTCAGTTGCTATTTAGTATCTGCCCAAAGTGACTCTGATAGAAACTCCTCCATGATGTCACAGTTCTGCATAGTAATAGATCATGCTGTTTGGGGATGCCCTTTTTTTTTTTTTTTTTTTTTTTGAGAATTAGAATACTTCCTTGCTTAGTAAATGTGAATATAATCACATCTAGAATTCAGGAAGTACAAGTAAGGATATCAGAAAAGACTTCTTGTATAAGAGGATGCTTAAGATGAGTTTTAAAGGATATGAAGAATATAGCCATTCATAGAAATATGGTCAAGCTAATAGGAAAAATGCTTCAGAGCACGATAGAAGTGAAGGGCATTTTCAGGAAACTACAAATAGTCTGGATTCCTAGAATGTCAAGTGGGAGGAGGTGGAAGGGGCTGAGATTGGAAAGGAAAGCAGGGCTCAGATCATGACAATATTTGGAGGGTAATGATTAACTTTAAAGAGGTTGTAATGAGGAAGAGGAATGGTCACATTAGGCCTGGTGCTTGGCTGTGATGTGGAAAATGAATGAGATGGAGCTAAAACTATAATTGGGTAAAAGATTTGAGTGATGTTGCACTATTTCAGGAAGGATCTTAAAAAGATCTCAAAAGTGGCCATGGAAATAGGGGTAGATGGCAGGATGGGAGAGTAAATAAAGAGAATCTCTTTCTCTAGCAACAATGCTAAAAGCTAGCAAAGATGGAGAAGTCATGGATAGCCTTCCAATAAGCACAAACTCTGGAACACAGATTTTGGGTTCAGAAGTCTGGGTTCAAAACCCACCTCCAAAACTTACCAGATGGGTGACCTTAGACAACTCATTTAATCTGTCTGTTCCTTAGTTTCTCCCTCTGTCTAATGGGAATAAAATAATCTAACTCAAAGGGTTGTTATAGGAGGATTAATTGAGTTAATATGTGAAGCATATAAGGAGTGTCTGGCAAAGACTAAACATTATACATTATATATTAATAGTGTGCTACGCACAGGTATTGTGCCCAGCTCTTAATATCTATTTTCTTGGTTAATCTTGAAAATAACCCCATGAAAAGGGCATGGCCTTCTTATTTTTCAGATGAGGATACTGCAGCTTGGAGGGTTTACATAAATTTTCATAACTTTTCCATAGTCATAGAGCCGGTAAGTAATAAAAATGCAATATAAGTCCAGAGCTCCATGCCCTTAACATTTTGTTATGACTTCTGTGAAAGTTCAAGTCTTCTTGCCTCTGAAGAGGGAGAAACTCAGGCATAACATACAATATATGATGCCTCCTCTCCCATTCGTGTCCAGAAGAGGATGCATGCAGCAGTACTCTTCATGGGAGGTGGCGTGGTACCACAAAAAGTAGGGAAGTTCAAATTTAGGACACCTGGTTTAAATATCAACTCCCTAACTTATGATTATTGCTTTGTGAAATTTCTTCATCTGGGTGTGGTTGAAGATGGAAGAAAATCAAACTGGAGAAAGCCCTTTATAAATGATAACATGCCAGATAAGCATTAGTCACTGATTGTCCCTTTAAAAAGAGTAAAATAATAGTCAGCCATGATCGTGACTCCTTCTTTTCTCAACCAAGAAAGCCAGCGATAAATAAATATCATCCCTCTCCAACATCATTAATTCTACATATTCAGGAAAAATATCTTTGTCACTCTCCATTGTACACAAACTTGAAAAGGTAGTTCACTGTTGCTTCTTACCTCCTTCCAGTCAGCACTATGTTCGCATGACTCAAACATTATTCTAAATCATTTAGCATAAATGAATGCTTCTTCCAGATGGGAGGAGAGAGGGGTAAGACCAACAGAGAGCAGCTCAGAACTTCCTAAACTAAGGTCTTTTGTTCTCTGGGGATCCTTGAGCATATTCCCAGTAGTCTATGAGATTTTTTAACTTGGGAATTTCATATCAATTGCAATCTAAAAATATGTACATAAGCATATTTTTGACCATCTGATGGCAACCTCACAACCAAGAATTGTCCCCATACTCAATAGTGTTTTTGTTTTGAGTTTGTTGTACCCAAGTAGTTCTACTTCATCCTGGGCTAGAGTAAAAAAAAAAAAATGGAGGCAGAATTACTATGTAAATGGTGCATTTCTGCCAAGTGAAGGCCAAATGACATCATGTTATGGTTTCACAGTAGTTGGAACAGAAGAGTGGTGGAAAAAATGACTGATCTCACAGCACACAGATGTATGGGCACGGTGACCGCAAAAGAACTTGAACCTTAACAGTGAGTACCATGTTCCTTTGTGAGTGGTTTTTATTTCAGGAACACAACAACAACCTTCATGTTAAATAAATGTTACTAAATTGAATTTCACTGCATTGCAACTTTTGTTTTTATTTAATTAGTAAATGTGTTTAAATTTTATAGTTTAAATGATTTATAGGCATAAGAAGTTACATCCAGGTTTAGAATTGGATATATTTTAGCAACATTATAACAAAAATAATTTAAATCAACATTGACATTAAACAGAACTTCTTTTGAAGGAGTTTCTTTTGAAAGGAGTCTATCCATCACTCAAATTTGAGAAACACTAAAATAATGGGAAAGAACACAGGTTTTGGAATTAGGTAGAATTGGGTTCAAGACTCAATTCTTCTGCTCCTTGGCTGTGTCATCTTAGGTGGGTTGCTTTACTTTTCTAAGCCTTAGCTTCTTCCTTTCTAAAAGGTGTTCATGATAATAATCACAAGCCCAAATTCAGTTCTTCCTATGTGTCAGAAATGCTGAAAGTACTGAGCCTACATTAATTCTTACTGTTAAAACAATCCTATGAAGTATATACTGATACCTTTTTTCATAGGTGAGGAAATGAAACAGAAAAATTAAGCAATTTGTATAAAATCACATGGCTGTACCTTGAAACAAATAATACATTATATATATATATATTTTTTAAAAGAAGATAGTAGGAAGAGAAGAATGAAGGAGGAAAATAAGAGGGTGAGACAAACCATGAGAGACTATGGTCTCTGAGAAACAAACTGAGGTTTCGGGGTGGGGGGATGGGTTAGCCTGGTGATGGGTATTAAAGAGGGTACATATTGAATGGAGTACTGGGTGTTATACGCAAACAATGAATCATGGAACACTACATTAAAAACTAATGATGTAATGTATGGTGATTAACATAACATAATAAAATAAAATTTTAAAAAAATCACATGGCTATCAGAACATGGATCTAGGTCATCTGACTCTAAAGCTGAAGCTTAACCACTTTTTTACACTGCCTTTAGAACATCCACCATGGTTTCTTACATAAATTTGCATTATATATATTCATATGCAGCTTTCCAGGATTAGTTTCCGAGCTCTCTCCTGACACAATCTAAGTTCCATGATTGCCCTCCCCAAATTGTTAGAAGCACATTTGGGGAAAAGCTGGGAACAGTTCCAAAGACAACCCCTATTAGTGTCACAAGGAGGTCTAACTCATTCCTTCTCAATGTCTACTGAATGTCAGACACTGACTAACAATTTACATGGTGACCTCATTCAAACATGAAACAACATGGTTAACAAATTAATTTCATTTAGGAAGGAAACTTTTTTAATGCTGAGTAATATTCCATTTAAGGTATATACCACATTATTTAATGAACTCATTCATAAATGGAAATTTAGCTTGATTCCATGTCTTGGCAAATATGAATAGTGCTGCAGCGAACATGGGAGTTCAGATACATATCTCTCAGGATCCTGATATCACTTCCTTCAGATACATAGCCAGAAGTGAGAGCAATAGACCTTATGAAAATCCTGCCATTTGCAGCTACATGGATGAACATGGAGGTCATAAGGCTAAGTGAAATCAGCCAGACACAGAAAGACAACTGCTACATGATACCACTTATCTGAAAAATCTAAAATAATCAAACTCATAGAAGCAAAGAGTAGAATGGTGGTAGCCAGGGGCTGTGAGGAAGAGGAAGTGAAGATATGTTGGTCAAAGAGTACAAAACTTCAGTTATGCAAGATGAATGAGTTCTGGAAATCTAATGCACAGCATGGTGATGATAGATAACTATCTTATACTGTTTATAGTTGACCTTTGAACAATGCAGGGGTCAGGAGCACCAACACTTTCCTGCAATTGCAAATCTGTGTATAACTTTAGACTCCCTAAAAGCTCAACTACTAATAACTACTAATAACTGGAAGCCTTACCAATAACATAAACAACTGATTGACACATATTGTGTATGTTATATGTATTAGACTGTATTCTTACAATGAAGTAAGCTAGAGAAATGTTATTAAGGAAATCACAATGAAGAGAAAAATACATTTGCAATAGTGTGTGTGTGTGTGTGTGTTTATTGAAAAAATCGGCCTAGAGGTGCCCTGGCAGGCCAGGGACTGCGGAGGCAGCTGGCCTGGCCTCCGGATTGTGATGTTCTGCACCTGGGGGTCTGGATCTGCAGTAGCAGGCACAGGGCAGGCCCACAGGAGGTGACAGTGGCTGGGAGGCATGGTACATACAGCTGCCCCTTATGTAGAGGGGCACCCCCAGCCAGTGGCCAGCAGCAGCTGCTGACATACATGCCTGCCTGGCTTCTGGAAGCCTCAGGATGGGAGGAGGGTCCTTGCCAGCACAGGAAGGGCGCAAGGCCAGCAACCGTGGAACCCCGAGAACTCAAGAGTTTCCCTTGGGATTGCTCACCGGAACACTCCATCCTGCGCACAGGGCGACCTGCAGCCCTGCCTGGTCCTGGCCCTGAAGGCTGCTAAAAGCTTTGGCTGGCCTCCGCAGATACTCAGGGGACAGCAGGTGAGATCTCTCGGCCAGTCGCCTTTGATTCAATCCTGTGAAAACTTGAGCAGGCAGTTGTAAATAAATGCCTTGTGGCTTTTGCTGTCAACTCAGAAAAAAACCCATGTATAAGTGAATCTGTGAAGTTCAAATCCATGTTATTCAAAGATCAACTGTATATGTTAGTGTACATATATGTGTATATATACAGAAAGAGAGAGAGAGACAGAGAGACCAAGAGAGACAGAGAGAGAAAGATTTATTACTAAGGATTGCTCATGTGATTATGGAGACTGGTAAGTCCAGATCCAGGCAAGCTGTTAGTATATGTGAGTATAGTTTCAAGAGCCTGAGACCCAAGAAAGCCAATGCTTAAATTCTAGTCTGAGTGTGAGTCCAAGTGTTAGCTTTTATTACTTGAATTACAAGAGATGACTCATTTTCTCAGCTTGAACACAGTCAAGCAGAGAGAGAAAGCTCTTTTTTACTCAGCATCTTTTCTTTTATTCAGGCCTTCAGTGAGTTGGATGAGGCCCATCCATTTGGGGAGTAAAAGTGACTCAAATGTCTATCTCCTCCAGAAACACCTTCACAAACATACACAAAATAATGTTTAAACAAATATCTGGGCACTCCATGGCCCAGTTGAATCGACATATAAAAATAGCCATCATAGGAATCCTTAAGATGACTGATTTATACACTGATGAACTTCATTCATGTACTCATTCAACCAGTGAATCAACAAATATTTTACTGGCCTCCATGTGTGAGGTACTATACCAAGCTGAATGTTCAAAGGTAAATAAATCCCATCCTGTCCTCAAGACTGCAAAATCTATTGGTCACATTGATAAACAACTATTACTATGATATAATATAAAAACTATCCTCAGAAAGTGTTCTATGATCCTTAATAATTGAAACCTTTAGTGTTTCGTAAATATGTTTTAAATATACAGGTTTTACACTTTATAAATGGAAGCCAAGCTCAAGTCACATCTTTATAGGGAAAATCTTGAAATCCAAGAGTAAAAGCATTGATTAACTTCTGTGAGCTTTAGTTCTCTCCACTGGAGTTTCCCATAGGGTGTATCCCACAAAGCATGGATCTTCAGTTATGCCCCACTGGATATGTTCTGAGGAATTGGAAATTGGAGGAGGGAGGGTAAGATTCCTATTCAGTTTCCCTGTAAACATCTTTGACGCAGTGGGAATGGGAGGTGAAGGTAGTACAGAAAGGGTTCATTTATCTAGCCAACCAGTAAAATGACAATGCCCCCCTCATATACAGGGTATTAAGCACCACAGGGAATCAATCAAATCACATTTAGCAGTGAATTGGAATTAAAATCTAATGTAAGGTGAGGGGGAGGTAGAGATAAAGGATGGGGTATACCACTTACCATGTCTTTCCTGAGAAGTGAACTATTTTTAGGAGGGGAGCTCAGACTAATAATTTGGCTTACATACCCCTCATCCCTTTCCAACCCTTAGCATGGAGGCTTTTGGAAAGAAAAACTGTGGGGTTATTAAAAAAATATGGTTGAGAGGTAATTAGGTAGAACAGGTAAGAACTTGAGCTCTGGATTCAGAGATACAAGTTGGAACCCAGTTTTGCTATTGAATAGCTATGACACCTTGGGGGAGATATTTAATTCCCTGGTGTTAATTTCTTCATCTATAATATGGAAATGAGGATCATACTTAATTTTTAGGGATGATGCAAACATTACATGTGGTAAAAATCTGGAGGGTGACTGAACCAGAGGACACACTTGAGTAGTTAGCTTTTATTACTTGAATTAAACTAAGTCTAAATAGATGTCTTTCTTTTTATAGTGCCTGGCACAATGTAAACACTCAGTGAGTATTGCTAATTGCTAGTGATAATTATTGGTAATAGAAATATTATAACTGCTTTTTTAAATTTACATTATCATAATATGGAAAATTCATGAAGAAAAACTGAGATGAAGAAAAACAAATTGACATGGTCAAATGAGACTTCAACCAAAATCTCAGGAAGAGTGCTTTTTCCATCTTGAAAATGGCCGAATTTTACCACAGGTTTCCTATATGGGAAAAAAGCTTACCTTGTCTCTACTTCATGTCACTCAACCTCACAATGCAGAAAGCCAGATTGTCCACTGTGTCTCTTGTTCTTAGACCAAGAGTAGACATCCTCTTCCATGTGCTTGTGGGAAGGTTTGAGGTTTGCCTAGCTCCAAAGAGCTAATCCAAGGAAACATCTTCCATTCTTTACTGGGATATTAACCCCAAAGAAAATTGGAGGCTGCTGTGGCTAAGCAATTGGAAACATTTTCCAGAAAATAGTTAGCATGTCACAGCTCTGCATTAGCCCTTCTCCTTTCTAGAATTGTGAGGCTGCATTGAGTTGGCATGTGGCAATATCACCACTTACTTGCTTTCTGTGTGCTGGGCTCTGGTAGGTGTTTTGTGAACATTATCTCATTTTCGTCTTAACAACAGGGCTGTGAAGTCAACACTAATACCCCACATTTACATGTGAGAAACTTGAAACTTGAAGAGGTGTACCTGAATGAGGAGTACCCCCTCACTACCACATTATGGTAAAGAGTTTTGTTAACAAATTTGACTCTTGGGTGTTTGAAACGACTCAGTTTGGCGAGGAAAGCCAGGCTCATAGGCTCACACCTCTGGCCATGGTGTTAATCCAAGTCTTTCTCAACACTGGGAGCACTGCAGAAACTTGCTGAGAATGGGCTGGTTCTCTCCAAAGAATTGACGGAATAGACAGCTTGTTGACTGTGCCTTGGGCCACAGAAAACCTGCAAGCCATGTGCTTCAAAGAAAAGCCAGACTTCTCAGGAGAAGTTATCTATTCCAGATTGTGCAAAACTCTGGAGAGTGGAGCTAGTCAGGTTAATGCAGTTGAAAGCAAAGGCAAAGTAGGAGGGGAAAGAAAGCAAAACTAATGAAGCTCAGCCTTTGATCTTGGCTAATCAAGGCATTTCACGAGGTACTTTATGATCATGTAGTACTCAGTTCCTAATGAAAATGGTTTAAGTATGATTTTACTGGAGAGATCTAAGAAGCAACCATTTAGGGAAGCAAGCCAGATATTAGGTAACTCAAGACCACTCAGGAAATCAAAACAAAGTTACAGCTCCATTAGCCAAGTGTAATGTTTTTGGAGAGAAGGCAAAGGGGCCCAGGTAGCCTGAAATTTTCCCTGCCTTCATTCTCCCCACGGAAAATATCAAGTACATTGCACGTTCTGGGGCATCTTAATCCCTATTCTTAACCCTTATGCAAGCAGGGCTACAAGTCTTTTACCACCTTAGCACACTAGCACTCAGCTGTTTACCTTAAAATAATTTGCCTTTCCACTCTTGGCAGAGTCTAACTTGCCAGATGGACACTTCATTGAGTGTACATGTTCTGGAAGGAAGGAAATGTCTCTCGGGATGTGCCTGATGGAATACAAAGATGTCCAGTGTATTACTCTACATTCAATAGCACTTCATATTTGCAAAGGGCTTTATCATAATGCTTTATTAGTGATTGCATAAAACAACCCAATGAGGGAGATGGTGATGTGTTTGCCATACAAACAAAACTGAGACACATTCAGACTAATTTGCTTCAGCCCACACAGCAAGGATTAGAAATTCCAGACTCAAAGCTACATGTTTCCAGAGCCTCACTTGCTTTAGGTTCTCGGGGGTTGTGGCTATGTGTATACAAGCGCAAACTGATGTTAAATAGCAACTTATAGTGGTACTCTAAGTATCCATGCTAAATATAAACTTTATATAAGGCCCAATAAATACATCATAATGGAAAGACCATGAAAGTGGTTTGCCACTTTCTTCTTTATTTGCATGATCTCACATTTTTCTGGTTCTCCCATTTGATCTTCAGTGACTCTTTGGTTATGCCTGCCTTCTCCATTCCCCTCCCAACTGTGAACATCCCCAAGGGTCTAGTTCCTGTGTTTCTAATCCCACTACTCTCTCCAGCTTCAAATAACTCCACAAAATTCATAAATCCCAAATTACCAAATTGTTCTCTCTTTTCCAGACTCTTTATTTTATTCATTTGTTGATTCAACACATATTTCTTTTATCTACCACATCCTAGGGGTGCACAACAAATAAATGGTTAAACATCAGAGCTTCCTTTCATCTAGTTCGTGGGCTATCAAGGCAAAGCCACATAGAGAGAATTCCAATATTCTATAGCAAATATTGTAATAATCTTGGCATTATTAGAGCAGAGAGACATTTTGCCCTACCTGGACTGACAAATCAAGGAAGAAAACCGAGAGGAAATAAACTTGTTCCTAATTCCCAGTCCCAATTAATCACTCAATCACTCATATATCTGGTGATTAATTATTTAGCACTTACTGTGTGCAAGTCCAGAGTGAGAACAAAAAACATTACATAAGATACTTATCTGTGTGTGACCTCAAGGATTTTACTATATAGGCAGGAAGAAAGGCATTTCTACAAAACCAGAAGATATCCTCATCACGTTGGTATTTGTCTTCCCTCATGTATCTGACTGAACAAATTTTATCTCCTACCTTCATTGTTTGTTTTTGTTTTTTTTTTTTTGTATGATCCTAGCAGAAAACTAGTTTTCAAAAAAGTTAGATCCTTAATGGAAAACTTTGTGTGCACTAACTAGTTACCATATAGCTGAAAAGAAATTGTATAGCCTCTTTGAATTTACTTCCTTTTGCCCCAAATGGGATTTACTAATAGTATTAATACTATAAGTATGTCGTGGCAATCAATTTGCAGGGATGCTATTACACAAAGTATTTTTCAAACTGTGGCCTGCCCACCATGTGAATAATGGTTAGATTATTTTTTTAAGATTTATTTATTTATTTGAGAGAGAGAAGGAGAGAGAGAGTGCGTGAGTGGGGGGAGGGACAGGGGGAGAGAAGCAGACTCCCCACTGAGTGTGGAGCCCCCCACGACCCTGAGATCATGACCTGAGTGGAAACCAAGAGTCAGAGGCTTAACTGACTGAGGCTTCCAGGCCCCGCTGGTTAGATTATTTTTACATTTTAAGTATGACAGATTTATTTTAAAGGTTTAAATTAAATTATTTGCAAATACATGAATAAAAATGTTATCACAACTATTTCAAGTAAGATAGATTGTAAGATGTTTAACAATCTTGAATCTATTTTCATCATATGCTCCAAATAATTCGTACCATGTTAGTAACTGTCAAAGGCATTGGGAATCAGAATTTTAATTTTATAGGAAAGATTCTAGAAATCATCAAATGATACCTCCTGTTTTTTCAATAGGATAGTTGGGACTTACAGTGGTTTAGTATCTTTCTTAGGGTCATAAAACTGATTAAACGTAGACATGAATTTGGAGCTCATGTCTGCTGGTTCCTCATGCATTAAACTGTACTTCGTGAATTGAGTCAATTTCTTACTGGAGGCAAATTACTTAGGTCGTATTAAGCCAACGAAAATAAGATCCCATCTGTGGGATATGTGATCCAATGGATTTTATTTCTCTGCTGTTCTGCTTTACTTAGCACCATGTTATACATGAGATAGAGAGGGAAACAGGTTGGCACCAAGAATAATGGACTCCCAGAGAGCAAGTATGGAAATTTATCTCCTGTTATGAAGTCCCAGAAGCTCAGATCACTTATTCCTTGGGACTCCATCCATTTCCATCTCCAAATCTCCCACCCACCACACACACACACACACCCCAAAGATCCTCTGAATGGTCTCCTGAGAGATGGAAGAGGTAGGGATTTATTCAGCACCTCTCGTTCCATACTGGTCAGGGGTTGCCACACAGGGAGGTAATTCACTCACACCTCCACATATGATGCCTGGCGGGGGGCCACTAAGGGAGTTACACTCTAGTGTCAGGGAAGACCCAGGGTGGAAAATGAGAGATGGGTGGTACAGCTGTAGCATAAACTGAGCCATCACTGAGGCCCATGCTGGAGTGGGGCATGCCAAAATCTAGTGAGAACAAACAGAAGAGATCAGATCTTACTGTGTCTCATATATTCTCCTGAATGAATATTGACCTAGTACTACGCATCATATATTCTTCCATACAGACCCTAGCAGAGTTCTTAATATGCATCATACACTCTTTGGACTGCTTTCTACACACTAAATTCATTTAATCCTCACAATAACTTATAATGTAGGCACTAGGACTATATCCATTTTGCAGATGACAAAACTGAGGCAGAGAGGTTAATTAAGTTGCCCAGGCTCACACAAGTGGTATCGCTGGGAGTTAAAGGCGGGCATTCTGGCTCCAAAGACCATGCTCAGACTATGTGCATGAGGCAGTGCTTCTGAGGTGAATACAGAAGAGAAATGTGTGACTTCTAAGCTGGTATAAAATGAGTAACTGTGAAAGACACACCTGAGTCACTCTAATGAATGTAAGAAAGGGTAGTGTAAAACTTCAGAGAATGAATTTTGGGGTCAGACAGGCATTGGTTCACTTTTTCAGCCTCTTTCTGGCTACCTCGCACAGACCACTTAACCTTTAAACCTCAATTCTTTCTTCTGTATAATGAACCATATTTATTTCGTAAGGTCGTTACGAGAAGCAAACTTTTTTAAAATGCAGAGCGTACTCAGTAAGTCCTTAAGAAATAAATGGTAGCTTAAAATTGTGTATTTTAGGGAATTCTGATTATGTCACATGTCTCTTTTGCTTTTGAAAGAAATGGAAAAGAACAAAGCTTGGTGCTGGCACTCTATGGCTCAGAAGGAGGCAGGCACATTATTTATTTATATACTTGCCTTTTAGTTGAAATTCCTCTAAAATGTTTTTCCTGCCCTTGGCCAACACAAAAAAACAAACAATCCTAACACTGAACAGGACTGAGTTCTCTCTGAAGAACAATCCAGAGGCTGCATAATGTATGGAGTCCTGGAGGGAGTGGATCTGAGTTAGAATCCCAGCTCCACGATTACTAACCTGTTGGGTAATTTTTTTTTTTTTAATGTCACTGAGTATTAGTTTTTGTATATTTGAACTGGGTATAATAATAATACTTATTTAGCAGGGTTGTCCTAATGATCAAGTGATACGAAATAGGTAAAGCAACTGGCCCATACTACATGCCCAACTAAAACTGTCTGGTAGGAAAGAAAATATGGGTCCAAATTCTGTCCAAGTGAAAAAAAATCCTTGCTATGATTTTTTTCCACCCTTATTATCCTCCTTATTCTATATTAGTGTTTCTAGGGCCAAGGGGGAGGTATCCTCTAAGTATATTTAAGTTGGTATTTGTTTATTAGCCTAGCGAAATGGCAAGTGGCTAAAGAAAACGGGGCTAGTCTGTGACAGAATGGCTAGGTTTGGAGTGGAAAGATTCGTAAATAATAATGGATCAATGCATGCCAATTTAATTGGAATACAATTTTGGAAGAATCATTTTTGAAGCATGAAATGCATTGCCTTTTAAGAACACAGGGTGGCAAAGAACAAATAATCCAATCAAGAAATGGGCAGAAGACATGAACAGACATTTTTCCAAAGAAGACATCCAAATGGCCAACAGACACATGAAAAATTGCTCAACATCACTCGGCATCAGGGAAATCCAAATCAAAACCTCAATGAGATA
>NC_138372.1:154784089-154849796 GCF_054177405.1 Leptonychotes weddellii
GGGGTGGCTCGGTGATAGACATTGGGGAGGGTATGTGTTATGGTGAGCTCTGTGAATTGTGTTAAGACTGATGAATCACAGGGCACCTGGTGGCTCAGTTGGTTAAGCAACTGCCTTCGGCTCAGGTCATGATTCTGGAGTCTCTGGATCGAGTCCCGCATCGGGCTCCCTGCTCGGCAGGGAGTCTGCTTCTCCCTCTGACCCTCCCCCCTCTCATGTGCTCTCTCTCATTCTCTCTCTCTCAAATAAATAAATAAAATCTTAAAAAAAAAAAAAAGACTGATGAATCACAGACCTGTACCTCTGAAACAAATAATACATTGTATGTTAAAAAAAAAAAAGAAAAGAAAAGAAAATAGTAGGAAGGGAAAAATGAAGGGGGGGAAATCGGAGGGGGAGATGAACCATGAGAGACTATGGACTCTGAGAAACAAACTGAGGGTTTTAGAGGGGAGTGGTGTGGAGGGATGGGTTAGCCTGGTGATGGGTATTAAGGAGGGCACTATTGAATGGAGCACTGGGTGTTATATGCAAACAATGAATCATGGAACACTACATCGAAAACTAATGATGTAATGTATGGTGACTAACATAACATAATAAAATAAAATTTAAAAAAATAAAAAATAAAAAAATAAAATGGGGAAAAAAAAAAGAACAGAGGGTGGGCCAGAACCAAGTCTTATTGGTAGGTGATAAGAAAATAGAAAAGAGAGGAGTTTTGAGGTAAGGGCTGTACTTGGTCTGTTTTCCAGGAGATTCAGATGAGACACATTTGGCCACAAAATTGCTTCTTGGGCACTATACCTACAAAACTGGTTGAGCAGAAGTTCTTGTAGTTATGAGGTCTGAGAATGAGGACTGGGTCATATATAAGACTGCTCATCTTTTGTTTAGGTCTTAGTTTGATATTTGGCCAAAGCCAACATTGGACAGGTGCCTAGTTGCCTCCCAGGAGGTGGTTGGATTCAGAGCATAGCATCTGGGTTACAGCAAAGATCACATCAGGGATATTGTGCATGAAATATCCTGGCACTCATCATTATCTAAATCCATTTGGCATATGGTGTAGACTGGCTCTGGGATTTAGAAATGAAGTTGGCATTACTCAATTTCCCATGTAAATTTAGTGATATTATATTAATAGAAATAGCATATATTTCATAGTTCAGACAAAGGACCACTCCCCAATAATTTCTGGGAAAGCAACCCCTCAGGGTGGGGGGAGTCTCATCCCTGCATATAATCTTCTCATGACTCATGCTCTTCCATGGTAGCCGCCCACCTTCTTCCAACCCGCACCCCTCATCTACACTAATGTATCCTGCCAATGAAGTCACTGTTTTAGGGTGGTACATCATGCTGTTTGTTGTGACTTCTGAGAAATGCTACTAAGTGTATCAAGAGTACTATTTCCTAACTCACCCCAAGTTGTGACATTCTGGAGATTCCAAAATGATGTTTTGCCTAAGACTTCCTGGGCCAGAAAAAAATTGTCTATTTTATGCAGAAAGAGAGCAAATACTTTCCCCCTCTTACCGGGAGGCCAATGTACTTTAGGACACTATAAGGGGCCCTAGCAATGTGTTCCCATGATTCTATATTTTATAATACTCACAGTGTATATTTAAACTGCAATCAGTCAAGACTACTGTCTCTTTCTTCTACCCCTCTGTCATTTATAACCCTGTGTCTAGTGGTGTTGGAATAGCTAAGGGTATTTGGAGGATCCAACTAAGGGAAAGTTGAAATCGAGGACTCTTTAGCTTGGATTTAGCATGTGGTTTGTAGATATTTCTGTGGTATGATTAATATATTTCTAGCCACCCAGTATAGAAATGGCTTCTAGAAATACTTCTGTTGCCCCATCTGCTGGCACACCATTGTGATATGGAGTTCCAGGCCAGATGATTTAATGTGATATTAATGGGTCGTCTGGCATGCAGAACTAGAATTATATGGCTAGAGGGAAAGAAGAAACAAGTTTGAAATGTATGACCCAGGAGCCAATTCTGGAAAATTCTACCATTTTTTTAAATGTGCAAAATTGCAAGCAGAGGATTTGGGTTTCATCAAAGCCTAGAGAAAATGGAAGCCCTCCACTGTCAGAAACATACTTGATGATGTAACATAGATAATTATAAATGTTCCATATGCTTTTTGTCTTGTACATGTAAATCACCCACAGTGGAATTTATCATAATTCTGTGTTTATAAGGGCCTAATTCCAAAAGATACTACAAAGAACAAGTATGTTTATAACTAAAGTTGCATGTTTTATGCATGCTATTGATAATAAAAAGGAATTTTGATCAGTTGTAATAGAGCAAAGGGTGAACTATCTTTCTATTCTATTGTAAAAATCACAAAAATATCCTATGACTAGGTGGGGATCAAGGAGCATGTAGCCAAGAAATGTAGAAAAAAAGAATTATAGAAGTGTCAGACAGTTAAGAAAACAATCATCTTTGTGGATCGTTGGGGAATGTTTTGTAGTGCTTATCAACTTTTTACATATTATAACTTACAGTGGCTCCTTTTCTCATACATAAACATTCACTTGTTTCTTATTCTGTGCTGATAATTTGCATTCATTTCCTTGCAATGGTACACCTCGACTGTAAAATTCCAATATTACAAAACTTAGATCTGCCTCTGCCTCTGGCCGCTGTACCTTTTGTCATCCAGTCCCGGGGTGGCTGTGAATCGTTTGTGCCTCTGTGCCGCATGGTGAGCTTCCTTTAAACCGTTCACTCAGCTCCCATTGCCCCTTCTCCCCACAGTTTCCAACATGGTGCGTGGGGTTGAGCCGGGGAACAGGAATCATTCTGACCTCTTCCAAACCCAATGACCTCATCATCTACCTCTAATCTGAATCATTGACCCCCCCAGACCACACCCTTTCAGGCTTTCCCGCCCCAGACAATCAACACATAGGTACCAGGGGAACCTGACTCCTCACACAGATGTGTGGGAATCTCAGGACTGGCTCATGCAGGACTCCTCCGACAGAGCATCTTCTAACCAAGGTAACAAAAAGAGGAAACAACTGTGTGGGTGTGAGAACCAAAGTTCTTAAAAAATTCCCAGGAACAAGTTTAGTATTATATAATGGGATCCTGTAATGAGATTTAAGAAGACTCTCACTCTTGGTTCCTGAAAGGTTCTTATAATGTTTCATATGCTGATTCTGTACTTCCGTGAACCTAACAGAGAGCCTTCTTAAATTTTCGGCTCTAGCCCTTTCTCTTACCTCATCCTACTCTGAGCCCTGAAGTAGTGACCTGGTAGAGACTCCAAACAGAGACAGATGCCCTCTACTTGCCTTAACTGACTGTCATTTGGGGTGGGGATAATTTATGGTGACCTAAACATTCATGATTGGCATGGACAATTTCACTCCTTAGCCATGTTCTTGCTGGCACAGGTCTTGATAATTCATGGGCTGGTGGTTCTCCATATTCAGTGTGCATGGAGAATCCTGCAGGATGCTAATTTAAAAGTGTAGATTACCATCTCCTACCCCAGAAGTTCTGATTCAGGGATCCTCAGAGCACACTTTGAAACTCACTGCTTTAGTCCTCCTTAATGTCAGCTGCATGTCCTTTAATCAGCTGTGTGTGAAAATACAACAGGAACTTGTGGCAGAGAGCTCATTACAGGGTCACCAAACCCTGTTTTGTTTTCTTTCTAGAAACACAAGCCACAACTCCCACCTGCCTTGAGGTCAGGTAAAGCCATGGGACTGATTTCTGGGCAGGAGTGATAAATGTCACATCTGGGTCAGGTTCATAAAACTGCCAAGGGGATCCTCTATGCTATCTTCCTTCTGTCATTGAGCAACCAGATGCAGAGCATACAAGGGCCAATCTAAAGACACAGGACATGAGAGAAACCACTGAATGGAAGGATCCCACATCTCTGACTGACTGTGTGGAGCAGCTTCCCTGGATCCAGCATGATCTGGTCTATAATGTGAGAGAAAACTAAACATTTATTGTGCTAAGCCACCAAGATTGTGGGCCCAACAGGTAACGTCACCTTCTCTGACAAATATGAAACTCAGTTTTCCCCTCTGATCAAGGTAAAAAAAATGTAGTACTTGGCATTAGCATGCTGTATCACCTTTAAAATTTTCCTTTGTATTCAGCGTATTTAAATGTCCTGAAATTCGTAGGAGATGACAAAGAAACACATTAGATCCATATTGAAGATGAAGGTGTAGGCTCTAGAATCGGACTACTTGGGTCCGCATCCCAACTCCACCACTTACTAACTGATGCTTGGGAAGAGATATGTAATCTTTCTGAGCCATGGTTTCTCATTTATAAAATGAAGGGGATAATAGCACACTGTAACTGGTGATGATATAATGGTAACTATTATTTCTGTAATCATCATCATCATCATTAGTACATAGTTAACATGAGAATTAATATTTATTTTTACTAAGTATATAATAATAATGTAGTTATAGGATATAATAAACCTATTGTATTATTATTACACATCAATAGTAACATTATTGATATTCATAATGTACTAATATTAGCATTATATATTAGTATATTTTATATAACAACATATTAATATTAGTAATACATGTTAGTAAATATACATTATTGGTATTAGTAAAATTGGAAACATCTTACGTGTATTTTTTTTCTTGATCATATTTTCAGGTTTTGCAAATCCAGAGTTTTTATCCCATGTACTGGATATTGATATTATAATTCTAATTATGTTGAAAATACTCTCAGTTAATCCACAAGGTTATTTTATAGCATTTTTTTAAAGAATTAATGTCTTTTACTTTAGTAAATACGTGATCCTATTGAGACACGCTGAGGTATAAGGCAACTAGCCACTGACCCCATAGCTGCACAGAGATTTTTTATGTTGTTAGTTTCTATTTCATGAAGCTATGCCATGATCTGTTCTCCAGGCTTTTTGTATCTGATTAAAGTAAATAAGAAAATGCTTGAATTTTGTGTTAGTCTAAGAGATAAACAGATTTCAACAAGATGTCAAGTAAATCCAACAAATGTGCATCTACAATCTTTGCCAATAGTATTGCAAGAGACACTGAAGTCTTTCTTATGAAAAATTTGACTCAGAAAAGTTTCATCTTTTAAAAAATTGAAGGGAAAAAAGTGACTCGTTTTACATATCAAAGATAGGCAATCTATATGTTGATACATATTACATTAAAAATGTGGGTGTGTGTATAAAGTTATAATTTAAGAGCTGACAAGAACAGATTTCCTTTTAACTGCTTTATTGAGGTATAAGTAGCATCCATTAAACTACACATATTTCAAGTGTATCATTTGATAAATTTTGACAAATGTCTGCACCCATGAGCTTATCACCACAATCAAGATCAGAAATATAACCATCACCCCCCAAAATTTCCTTGTGACCTCTGAGAATCCCTCCCTCTTTCTTCTCCCCAAGAATCACTGATCTGTTTTTAGTTACTACAGATTAGTTGGCATTTTCTAGAATTTTATAGAAATAGAATTACGTAGTATGAACTCTCTGTCTGGCTTTTTTCTTAGCATCATTAATTTGAGATTTACCCATGTTGTTGCATATGTAAATAGTCCATTCATTTTTACTGTTGAGCAGTATTCCATTGTATACATATACCACAATTTGTTTTCCCAATCACTTGATGGGAGGGATTGTTCCCAGGTTTGCGTTATTACAAAATAAACTGTTATGTATATTCATGTAAGTGTCTTTGTATGGACGTATGCTTTTATTTCTTTTTGGTAAATTCCTAGGAATGGGATAGTTAGATGGTATGGGAAGTGTATGTTGAGTTTTTAAGAAACTGTCAAACTGTTTTCCAAAGTGGTTGTACCATTTTACATTCCCATACACAGTGTATAAGAATTCAAGTTCTTTCATATCCTCATTAGCACTTATGGTCACTGTTTTTATTTTATCCATTCTAGTAGGTGTGTAGTGTTGTGTTTTAAATGTGCATTTCTCTAATAACTAGTGTTGGTGAACATCTTTACAGGTGCTTACTTCCATTTGAATATCTGTGCTAAGGTTTCTGTTCAACTCTTCTGTCCATTTTGGGGGGTTGTTTATTTTTAATGTAGGGTTTCAAAAGTTTTTTAAATATCCTGGATATAGGGGGTGCCTGTGTGGTTCAGTCAACTGGGTTCTGACTCTTGATTTTGGCTCAGGTCATGATCTTGGGGTCATGGGATCGAGCCCCATGTTGGGCTCTGTGCTCAGCATAGAGTCTGCTCATCCCTCTCTCCCCTCCCCCACTTGTGCTCTCTCTCTCTCTCTCTCAAATAAATGGATAAATAGAATCTTAAAAAATTTTTTTAAATATCCTGGATATAGGTCCTTTTTCAGATATATGATTTGCAAATATTTTCTCCTAGTTTGTGGCTTTTCTTTCTCCTCTTCACAGTGAGCATGAGGTTTAGGATTAGTCTTTTAAGAAAATAGGACACTGGCCTTAAGTCAGTTGTTAACAATATGAACTAAAACAGCAATTGTGTGGCTAAAGCATGCCATATTTATTCACATATGATTTCCACAAGGTTTGGTGGCACCCTGCTTACCTAATGGCCTTTGTTGGCATGGGTACCCTTTGTCTTTGACACTCTTCTCATTTTAACTATCTCAGTCTGCCTTATTTATCCTTTAGTACAGTTAGTCATTGAATGCTACCAGAGCATTCTTCCAAATATGTAAATCCAATTACATCATTGTTATTTCTATCTCTGATCAAAAAAGAAACAGCCAGGATTCTGAAGGCCCAGGCCCTTCACCACCTGGTGGTGTGACACTTCAGGATATATGATACACAGAGCACAAGAATGTACATGTGACAGAACACAGCATCCCACAGACCTGTGAGAGAAATGTACAAACCAGTGCAAGTGTCTCTGGTAGAAGGAAACCTAAGAAACGTGGGGTCTACTTACCCCATAGAATGAATAAGGGATCAGGCCTTCATGTGCAAACATGTTCAAACCCTGACTGGGCCACATATCAATTCTGCAAATTTGGTTAAGTCATTTAGTATCTTTGTACCTCACTTTCCTTTTCTAAGATCTTACTCAAAGAATGAGATAATGAGATAATGTATCTAAAACTTACATAACATGGGATCAAATGATACATTTTTTTGTTATTGTCCATAAAACAATCAAAGCAGAACAGGAAAAAGCTGTTTGGATCAATAATTGTAACTGATAACATTACAGAGACCTTTCCATATGCTAGGGATACATGCATTGTTATTCCTGTTTTACAGATGAGAAAACTGAGGGAGACAGATTAAAAAAAACAAAAACAAAAAACAACTTGTTCACATTGATACATCTTGAACAAGGACTTTCCCAAAAGACTTTTGACTGGAATGAAATCCATCAAGTAATCTGGTCTACTTATTGTCTGTCTGGTGAATTCTGTGTCAGGGTTTCTCAACGCTATCAGTGTGGACATTTTGAGCCAGATAATTCTTTGTTGTAGGAGGCTGTCCTGTCCTTGTACAATGTTCAGCAACATCCCTGGCCTCTATCCACTGAATGCCAGTAGCACCTTTACTCCCAAGTGTGATAACCAAAAATATCTGTGGGCATTGCCAAATGTCCCCAAGAGGATACCATCACCCTTCTTGAGAACCACTTCAGTGGATAAAACTGCCATTCTGTAAGTAGATAGAGTTTGGGCCTTTGTGTAAATGAGTTCATAGCACATCACACTGGACAGTTAATACAATCCCCGAATTTTGTGCCTGAACCTTGTTAAGTTATCAGACTTTGCAATCTGACCCACTAGGATTTCCTGACTATTTAGTGCCTTCTCTTAGAAGAAAATGGAGTTCTCAGTAAATCATCATCAGAAAATGCAGGAAGGCCTGAACTTTTTTTTTTTTAAAGATTTTATTTATTTATTTGACAGAGAGAGACACAGCAAGAGAGGGAACACAAACAGGGGGAGTGGGAGAGGGAGAAGCAGGCTTCCCCCTGAGCAGGGAGCCAATGTGGGGCTTGATACCAGGACCCTGGGATCATGACCTGAGCCAAAGGCAGATGCTTAATGACTGAGCCACCCAGGCACCCCAGGAGGGCCTGAACTTTGACTCCCACTTAAGAAATGGAATTTTGCAGGTGGTTGTCTCCGTGGTGCATTCAGGATCCTCTGTCACTGTCATCAAAAGCTGGAACATGTCTTTGGGACACTTTCCTGGCTGGGTGCATCAGTAATGTTTCCAAGCTGCTGTGTACAGGAGGCCAATACATTCAATTCAAGGGAAGAGAACCCTCCAGAGAGCTGGAAGTAGGTCCCTGGGTCTTGGTGGGAGCTTTTGGCCAAAGGAGTCAAAACTGTGACTTCTCTTGGGCTCCGTTGTGGCAACATTTGCAAATGTTATTAAAACATATTTTCTGGGGTCTAGAGGAAGGTGAAAAATGAGACATGTGTCATAAAAATTGCCAGAGGGTCAACTAGGCCCTTGTTGGATTGATTCTGTTATGTAGGCACATCCTGTTGGACACTTGGTTTTTTAAACAAATACATGTAGCCCAAAAGCCTGGGATAGCTTTTTCTCCATCATGGATTTGGTCCTTTGTAAAAGAAGAACTGTGGGAACTGAAAATAAAGGAAGCACATTTGGTGGACTACAGTGGTCTGCTTCTTGGGGAATGGGGGTCAGAGTAAGTGGGAAGCTAAAGGTGTGTGTCCCACCAACTATTTGCTGAAGAAAAGATTTTAATGCTAAAAAGGACTTGGTGGTAATGGTAGGACTTGCTGGGTGAGCTTGGGAATGGCTTCTCCTCTGAAACTCACTCTCCTCCCTTGTAACTTAAAGGAGTCTGACTAGACAATGTCTGATGTCCTGCTAATCAAAAGTTATCAGCAGTGGGGAGCCTGGGTGGCTCAGTCGGTCAAGTGTCCAACTCTTGGTTTTGGCTCAGGTCATGACCTCAGGGTCATGAGACTCAGTCCCGCATCAGGCTCCCCACTCAGTATAGAATCTGCTTGAGATTCTCTCCCTCTGCCTCTCCCTCCCATGCTCTCTCTCTCTCCAAAATAAATAAATAAAATCTTAAAAAAAATAAAGTTATTGTCCATGCTATGGCTAAAACCTGGGTTTCCTGACTATTTAGTGCCTTCTCTTAGAAGAAAATGGAGTTCTCAGTAAATCATCATCAGAAAAGAAGTTTCAGTTCATACTTTTAAGTGTCTCATAGATTTGTTCTTGGATACCAATAATTCAAAGGAGGTGTCCTGAGAGCAAGTGAGATGGCTATCCACTGTAACTGAGATATTTTCATATCTCCTCCTGAATGCTTCAGAGGAAATACTTTGATATTCTTGGTGCTGAGGAGGGCTTCTTTTGTTCAGGATAGTGGTGGTTCCCTGCCTTTTTGGAACCTATGGCTTGGTGATTAAGAAAATATTGGACAACAAACTCTAGGTTCCATGAACCGTCTGAGCCAGAGAATGCAATGATCAGGGGTAGAGAATATCTCATTTTCTTGAATTACAATTATTATTCTTTATTTTCTTTTCCTCTCTTCCCCAAAAAGTAAGTTAGAGGTGAGAGGTGATATTAAACAGAAGAAACTGACATAGGTCTTGGAATAAACTAGGGGCACCTGGGTGGCTCATTTGGTTAAATGTCTGCCTTCAGCTCAGGTCATGATCCTGGGGTCCTGGGATCGAGCTCTGCGTCTCGCTCCCCACTCAACGGGGATTCTGCTTCTTCCTCCCCCTCTGCCCTTCCCTCTGCCCCTCTCAAATAAATTAATAAAATCCTTCTTAAAAATGTAAAAAAAAAAAGTCCTTGAATAAACTGTATTTAAATGCAATACTACCATGACTCCTGCTATCTGTATAACCCTGATCCTCACTTTTCTCATTTGCAAAATAGGAACAGCATTTTGCTGGGGCTATTGTGAGAACCAAAGGATGCCTCTGGCCTGTAAAATGTGTACTAAACCAATAGTCTCAGAACCATGGGACAAATGAAAAGTCAATAGCAAAAGGGTCACTAACCGTTTTAGGCAGGAGAGACGTTCACAAATATTGGAGAATATTGGGTTCATGTAATTTGCAAAACCCAGGCAATAGCTGTCTCCATAATGCCAAATACTTTAAAACTTAGAACTTTATGGAGAGCTAAATTTTAATGTTTCCTTGCAGATGTTTGGCATTGTACAAACATAACCAAAGAACAGTTGGAGTATTTGCTCTTATTATAACATATTCTTTGTAATCGGTCATTGCACATCTTCTAAATTCTCTCAGACAAGTGGGATAATGATGACCAAAAGCACCTGAAGCTATTCTGTTTTCCATGGACAGTTTTAGATCTGGCACAGATCTGGGAGGTATGAGAAATATAAAATCTAACCCTGAACATTTCCAGGACTCCATTTTAACATTCACTCATTCAAAAACAATTTATTGAATTCCTGCTATATGCCAAAAACAGTGCCAGCACTAGAGAAAGCCTAGTCCTTGCCCTTAGAAGGATAATTGTCTAATGGACAGAGCTATTAATTAAGTAATCAAACAAGCAAGCACAAGAGTCCAGCTATGATAAAGTCTTTTATCAAGAAAGCCATGGTGCTGTGAGCACACATCATAAGGATTGGACTTCCTGATGGCTTCTCTGAGAAAACAGGATTCATATCTGGGAGAAGATAAAAGAAAATTGAGTCAGGTGGGAACGAAGAAGATTCCAGGCAGATGAATGTATTCAGACCCTGTGTTATGGGTGAGTATAGGAAGCATATAAAACTGAAGGAAGTCTCTGTGGCTAGAGAGGCTCAGTGACAGGAAGACTGTGGCAGTGAGTCTGGACAGTAGGTGACAGTAGGTGGTGGCTGGTGTAATTCAATCACATAGGATTGTTTCAGCTTTAGTAGGAGCCAAATCCTCCCCATTACCCTAAGGGCAATGGGAAGACACTGATGACGGTTTTAAGGCAGAGGAGATGATTGATCAGATTTATGCTGCTTGGAAAGGCTGCTCTGGCTAGTTGGTGAAGAAAAGATTTTGGATGGAGGCGAGTAGAGAGCATGCAGGGAACCAGTTAGAATCTACTGACATTTACGTGGAAGAGAATCATAGCTCAGAATGCTGTTTTGTTTGAGATCGAGAAGGAAAATGCAAATATAGGAGAGACACAGGAGATGTGAAATCCACAGGACGTGGTGTGGACTGACCATGACTGTGGGCTAAGTCAGAGAGGCTTCTGGTTATGCAGCCAGATCTAGAGTGGACCCTCTGTTGCCACAAGGATATGAGATAAGGAACAGGCTCAAGAGTATTAGAAAACCATAAATTATGTTTTAGACATATTAAGTTTAAGAAGTGTTTGGGATATTGAAGAGGAGATATTCAAAAGGATTCTGGAGGGGCGCCTGGCTGTCTCAGCTGGTGTAGTGTGTGGCTCTCAATCTCGGGGTTCTGAATTCAAGCCCCATGTTGGCTGTAGAGATTACTTTAAAAAAATAAAATAAAATCATAAGAATTCTGGAGATGAGCCCAAACCAAAGTAAAGGTTTCTCCCGTATCACTACACTGGAGAAAGTGAACCATGGTACCTGTAGGAGGCATGTGGATGAGAGATGGGTATTGGTTTCTAGCCAGCCAGCTCTACCTCCAAGGATGAGCAAGGAGCCAGGTGCTGAGCCTCATGAAGATGCTTGGATGGTCTAGGCATTTTCTGGGACAACTACTCCCATTTCTTGTGTCATTCCTCCTGCTTTCTTTTAGATTCACAATTCTAGTGGCCTGTTCCCTGAGATTGTGTGTGCCTGGGGCACCAGGGGGAGGGCGGTGTGCAAGGAGAACCAGGAAGACCGTCCCACTTTGCTCCAGAAAGGATGCCTCTGATTCAAAAGGTGTCCTTGCCATTCAGAACTCATAATCAAACACAGGGCTCTTTGAGGGTGAGAGTGAAGTAAGATATAAGTGGCCTGCTGAAAGGAACATGTGCGGAAGAGGGAGTCTAGAAAAGGTTATTTTTCCTTCCCTATATAGGAAATTACTTTATCCTGATTCGAGGAGAAAGAACAAACTGAAAAGCACTATTTGAGAGTGACATTTTTTATTGAAGTTACAAAACCTACATCTCATCTAATAGATAAGCTCACTTCCCACTCGCTCACATTCTATTGTTATTTAACCATATTCACTCCCCCACCCATTTTGAGAAAAAAAAAAATTAAAGTGCATCGGTGTGATATCCTTCTCCCCACTGCCACCACCTGTTATTTCCTTCATGGAAAATATAAACTGTCCCTTTTAGCAAGACTGAAGGGTCTTTATCTGTTATCTGTCACTGACACTTGAAAAGAAAGGTAGCTGGAAATGAAATATCTTATTTCAATCGCTCATAAAATTTCCCTCTTTCTGTTTGATAAGCATTCACTTTGTTTTACTTGAAGTAATACTTCACATGAACAGGGAGAAAATGCTGAAGCAAAGGAGAAATTCTTCTATTAAAGGGTTTGCATGATACTTGAGATTGGCTTGCTTAACATCTTTTCCATCCTCCTCGGGTGTGTTTTCCAGGCTCAGAGTCTGCAAAGCTGGGTTCCAGATGTGATTTAAGTTCTGCCAATTGGGTGCAGTGATTGGCAGCGAAACTGAATTCCCAATGGAATTAAGTACGGAGAGAGGCGGCAGGATGCAAGACACTCGTTCCGCTTGTGCAATAGAGTAGACCCAGCATCGCTCTGGGTCTAGAAGTAGTTACTTGTCTCATGACATCGTTATCCCGAAGGCAGGCGTCATTTCCAACTCTCAGCTCCTGCCTGGACTAGAGCTTGACATCTTGACAAACCAGTCTGCGGTTTTATCCCAGAAGTCAAGGCTGGAGGCACAGCTGTTCCGGTCCTTTCAGGAATTTGGAAAATACCTTGAAGTACCTTATTCTCTGTGGAGTAGAGCACAGTCGTTTGGCAGGTACACTCTGGGACCAGAATAGTTGGGTTGTAATCCCAGCTCAGCTAATCAGTAACTGTGTTACTTCGGGCAACTCTCTAAACTTCAGGGTTTCATCTGAAAAAATGGGGAAGTCACTTACTGCCAGGGCTGCTGTGAGGACTGAATCAGTGGGTGTACACAACACACTCAGAGCAGAGCCCCGGGACACAGGAGGTGCTCAATACATCTTAGTTGTTACCTCGATCAAGTCCTTTACTGCTTACAATAATGAAAGAGTTTCCTTCTTCCTGCGTCTGAATCCTCACTGATGATACAAAGTGCATTCAAGTTTGTCATCAATTGTGCAACTCTGGATGAATTGCATTTGTAGTTACAAGGTTCACAGTCTCAAAGATGAACTGATTTTGATGGCCAACTAACTGCACTTGAATACTTGCAAAATATATTTCTCCAAGTCCTGAAATATACAAGAAATATTAAGGAAATAAGTGGTGAGAATAAAAGGGTAAATGCAGTATTTTGTAGGATAATAAGGAAAGAAAATGAGTTTTTTTCCTCATATATTTGATCTTTTAAATAGATACCCTCAATTTTCATGAAATCCACATGGAAGTTATGATTTACACTTCAGCACCTACAATTGGAAACAATATTCTGAAGTGCCACCATTTCTCCCCTTTGTAAAATATTTATTCATTTCTACTTGGTACATGCTGCCAGTTGCAGGAAGCATTTAGAAGCAAAAGAAGGGAGTTTATGTAAAGTTGCACCTAAAGATTATTCTGGGTCATTAAGAACTAGAGTAAGAACAATAGACAAGCAGCTGAAGGGACTTTCCTCTCCCTTTTGAGAGGTGACTTGTGCTCGATCAAGATCAGATAAAAAGGAAAAGAGTGAACAATATTAATAACAGTGCGTGCTGTCTACTATAGGCTTACCATTGGCCAGGCCCTGTCCTCTGAACACAAACAAGATTCCTGTGAGGCAGTATTATCATTATTATCCCCACTTTACAGATGAGGAAACCAAAGCACAGAGTCCCACAGTTACAAGGGACACAGAGTCAGGGCTGAACACAGGACATATGCAGTACCAAAGTCCACACATTTAATCTCTGCATCTTACTGCCTTGTTATTATTAGAGTAGCCTTGCCATTTATTTTTTTTAAAGATTTTATTTATTTATTTCAGAGAGAGAGAGTGAGAGAGAGAGCACGAGCAGGGGGAGAGGTTTCAGGGGGAGAGAGAGAAGCAGACTCTCCACTGAGCAGGGAAGACTGAGATAATGGGCTCAATCCCAGGACCCTGAGATCATGACCTGAGCCGAAGTCAGACACTTAAGACAGATGTTTAACCCACTGAGGCACCGAGGCGCCCCACCAGTTTTTCATCTTTAAATCTAAGATAGAGTTCCCAATATATAGGGACCCATGCTCATCCCATGCAGGACAAAGAGAAGGGACAGTCTGGAGATTAGGGGTAGGCAGCCACAAATCTCTTTTTAAACACAGCAGAAGCCAATTTCCTTGTTTAATTGTGTGTGAGTTGTAGCAGTTTATAAACTATGACGTATTCAGCCATCCATACACAGGTAAACTGCTCAGAGTGAAGAGTGAAATTACATCTGTCTTCTCACAAGTCATGTGTCTTCTGAAATGCTTTTCAAACTAATTACTGTAGGTAGAGACAAAAGAGCTTGAGTTTCTCAGGGTCTGATCTTCATATTTCCAACACATGAAAACATCCTGACATCATTGTTAGGTATTGATGCTTATTACCAGAGAAGAGCCTATAATTTTTCATCATTTGGCAAGTGTTCAGGTATTGCTAACCTTCAAATTTTAGAAACTAAGCAGGTATTTTCTCATGAAAATATATATGTTTATTATTATGAAATGGAACGAAACTTCTATTAGCATGTTGGGCTGCATTTATATAATCTTAATTATTTCTCTTTTCTTCCCTATCCAGTGGAGACCTTAATTAGGTACTATGAAAAATATTTTTGAAATTCTCATTTTGCTTTTCAGTAGTAAATAAAGGCCCTCTTTGAAATCACACACACACACAGAGCCATCATACCTTATGAAGGGGATATATTTCAGAAAATATCGTTATATAAACTTCAAAATAATACAAAACAAATTCTTATAATGGTCATTTGCTCTGCATATTTATCTGAATCACTTGGTGTATCAATTTTAAATTACATAAATGTTCATACTTTTTTCAAGATATACCAATAAAATGAAGCTCTATTAATATTTACATTGCCTTATTGAAAACATTTTAAATCAAATTCATATCAAATATGGAAACAAAAAACAAAAGAAGAACTGCATTTGATTTTCCAATGCCATATGCATATCTATATTAAAGCCTATGTGTAGAAACCAGCCTATTTATCAGCAAATAGATCAGTCAACAGTTGGGCCAAATGATGTGGGTCCAATATGAAAGTACAGAAAGTACGCTTCAAAAACAACTTAAATATGTATATGCTCTGATGGAAGTCTGTCCACTAGTGATTCAGACAGAGGGACACCTGAGCAATTTAGGCTTTAATCTTGTGCCTGGGATTGAGTTGGAACTGGTTGGAGCAGAGTTTGTTTATCCGAAATATCTGAAGTCAGAGCTGGTAAGTCTCCTAGTTCTGAATAGCTTTAAATGCCTATTCCCATTTGGACAGGGTTGATAAGCCTATCTGCAGATAATTAGTCCTCTCATATGAATTGCTGCATGCACATTGGTTGGACCAAGCCATGTTTTGAAAAAACCTCCTCCGCAATAGTATCTATATTTGGATTTCAGGCTTGTGAGCTTTCCTTCTTTCTTGAGTGTTTGAGGTAAATGTATACATTGGCAAATGTGACTGTTGGCCTATCAACTAGGAGATTAATGAGGGACAACTGAACAATAGATCAAAAGCGAGTTACACTGCTCTGTGTTCCTAGGGAAGGATGGATAGGTCAGGTCACAGTGAGACAACCTAGGTTTCAGGCTGTTTCATTCAGGGAGAAGAATGGGGAAGAAGAACAGGATGGTAGGAAGGTAGCCAGCTAGCAGAAACCTACCGGAGCATGGGAAAGCAGTATGAGGGAGTTAGCTGAGACAATTTTGAAGAAAGAAGTGAAAGGGATAAAACTTTTGTAGGGAGAACCAAAGAGAATTACAGAATCCAGAATGGGGGTGTTGGGGTTCACGTTAATCTTCATGAACCCTGGGGCGCCTGGGTGGCTCAGTTGGTTAAGCGGCTGCCTTCAGCTCAGGTCATGATCCCGGGGTCCTGGGATCGAACCCCACGTCCGGCTCCCTGCTCAGTGGGGAGCCTGCTTCTCCCTCTCCTTCTGCCTGCCATTCTGCCTACTTGTGCTCTCTCTCTATCTCTCTGTCAAATAAATAAATGAAATCTTTAAAAAATTTTTAAAAAATCTTCATGAACCCTTTTAGTGGTTTTTCAGAACAATAGTAGTTGTTCTTACTGTTAAGAGTTGGGGATTTTTCTTTTTTGGCTGAATCTTTTTGTTTTGTTTTGTTTTGCTCTCTTCCTCCCCACTGATAATACTCAACTGATATGCAGAAACCCCAGTATGTCTGCATCTGTAATCTAATAATTTGCAAAAATTGACTCAAGTCACCAGATTAGAACAATTAGTTTGAGATTTAGTTTTCAGTTACTCAATTTATCAATATTAAAGCCAGGGTCAACTCCATGGATACGCAAGCTATGCAATTTTCACCAGACCCCACACTCAGAAGGTCCCTCCTTGAGGTTTAGTGCTCTGGGGACACCATCTTGGAATTCTTAATAATTCTCTTTGAATTGGAGTTTTGTAGGTCAAGTCGGACAGGACACTGGCATATGAGCCAGGGGCCTGCAGCCTCAGCACCCAAGCAAACCTCTTCCCTCGGCCTCCATCTCTGCCTTCCTGCCTCCCCAGGATATGTTCTTAGCCGCCTGCTCCCCTCCTTCCCTCAGCAATCACTGCCAACCTCCACCTCCTGAGTGTCAGTGCAGCAAGGGGTGGGGTCAGGGGCACATGCTCTGTGTGCTGAGTAGTAGGGTGGGGGCCTGAGGGCCTGTGAGGGTCTGACTCACCCTCAAATGTCCCTGTGCCCAAGGGACCATGTGCTTACATAGAAAATTAAACCACCATCAGAAAGAGATAGACAATGGCTACAAAGGACATGGAGAAACCTTTGTCCTGCTTTTTGAACAAGGGGTCCACATTTTCTTTTTGAACTGGGCCCCACAAATTATGTAGCTGCTTCTGATTAAAGACTCCTTTTTTTTTTTTCAACGAGAAAAAAAGTGATTAGTCCAGTGCTATTCAAACATTGTTTAAAGGACAGGACTCATTTTTCAAGGAAACACTATGGGAATCAGCCATACTTAAAAGAGATCAGAGCGAAGCTGTCTTTTCCTGCTCTCGTATGAAGTGCAAGGCTTCTTGGATTCTGTTTCCTCACTCCCCCTCCTCCCACAGGACACCGCCACCCAGTCGTGCGATCCTACAGCTCCAAAACAGACCATCTGAAAGCCAGCCAGCTATCCCATACTCTTCATTGACAGAGGTGGAAACCCAGGCCCAGAAATTAATTAGCTTCTCCAGATTCACAAAATGTTTCATGGTCGAATCTTGATTAGTATCCAGATGACTTGATATCCAGTCCCATACTTTTCTTCCTTTGTTGCCTCCCCTCAGATACTTCCTTGCCGTTTTTGGAGGAGCAAGCCTGCCTTGATGATGTTTAAGGATGCCCAGGATGTCACCCACCACGAGCATGCTGGTTGTGGCTGATCACATGTACTAGGGGGGTGTTCCATGCCCGGGACGCAAGTCCTACTCATTCACCTAAATGTCCTCTCTTCCTCACTTCTGCTTTTTCACTCTGTACTTCCTATATGCTAGGCACTGAGCTAAGAGCTTTCCTGAGAATAATACCACACCTAATTCCCATGGTACCTCTCTAAGTGGTCAGAATCTGTGCTCCTTATTTTATTTTATTTTATTTTTTTTAAAGATTTTATTTATTTATTTGACAGAGAGAGACACAGCGAGAGAGGGAACACAAGCAGGGGGAGTGGGAGAGGGAGAAGCAGGCTTCCCGCTGAGCAGGGAGCCCGATGTGGGGCTCGATCCCAGGACCCTGGGATCATGACCTGAGCCAAAGGCAGATGTTTAACGACTGAGCCACCCAGGCGCCCCTCTTCAAATACATCTTTAAAAAAAATTAGCGGAGGTTTAGAGATATCATTAGCCAAATTTTAACCTATTTTACAGAGTGATTGTGCTTGACTTCTGTGCTTTAGTAAGTGGTCATTTGGGGTGCTTTGTTATTTTGGGGGTAAGTCTCTCAGCTTAATTAACACTGACAGTTTTCTTCCCAGACACATAAAGAAATTTGACATTATTACATTGCAAGATAAATACTACTTACGATATAATATCTGTAGGCAATAGAAGTGCTCAATTTATATGAAAGGCAGTTTCCTGATTTTAAATTTTTTTAAAAAAATTTTATTTATTTATTTGACAGAGACAGCAGGAGAGCACAAGCAGGGGAGAGAGGCAGAGGGAAAGGGAGAAGCAGGCTCCCCGCTGAGCAGGGAGTCCCAGGACCCTGAGATCATGATCTGAGCCGAAGGCAGTCACTTAACCAACTGAGCCACCCAGGTGCCCCTGATTTTAAAATTTATATCAGATTTCTAGGGCCCCATAACTGCCCTTTCCCTAAAAGTTTCAACAGAGCAATACAAAATAATAATAATATACTCTACGCCATACACATTCATGCATTTGTGCCACAATATTTATTGAATATGTGTTATTTTCCAAACTTTGCACTAAGTGCGGAGGACACAGGACTATATTGGCTCCATCCCCTTCCCCGAATATAACTGGACCAAGAATTTAATGTGTTGTGATTCAGACAGGTCCTGGGTACAGGAAAGGCAATAAGGAAAGAGTGGTTGCTACTACCTGGGGTTGGTAAATGTGAGGCTGGGAGAGACAAAGTTCAAGAAAGCTTCATGGAATAGGAAGGTACATAGCAGATAAGGGAAAACACCAGGCAACATTCAATTAATTTATGTGCAGTGCTTTATTAGTTACTATCTTATTTAATTTACATGATCTCATTTGGCTTTTGTACTTAACCAAGAGTTATATAACAAAGGAATCATCTCTATTTTACCAGCAACATCGTTACGGGGAAAGATCAAATAGAAGGTAAGATACACAATCAGGACTCAAGCCTCAGTGTTTTTTGTTTTTGTTTTTAATCCTAGTTATATTCTCTTTCCATTATATAAGAGTGAGGGCAGGGCACATGGCTGCTGATTGTTACTATAATAAACACAATACCCAGTGCATAGTCTATCTCAATGAGTCAGTGACACCCCAGCAAGAACATAGTAACTCATTGAAGCTACAACACAACTCTGTGGTCATAAAACTAAAGAAGCCATTGGAATCGGGACACCAAATTCAAATTGCCACACTGTCACTAACTAACAGGATGACCGGGGTAAATCACTTGGCCCATTTGTAACTTTCTTATCCTGTACAATCAGATAGTCATGTCTACACCCACAGAATTACTGCAAGGGAACATTTCTGTTGGAAACACATATTTGATTTTAGTTGAATCTAAATTTGAATCCCCCAGTAGCTCATTCCAGACTCTTCTACCACTCCTGTAATCCATAACAGCCACCCCCAGCAGCCTCCAAACTCATCAAAGATGGTGGAGCTATGGAAAATTGCTGAGCAGTGGAGCAACAAGGTCAAAACTGTTTTTAAATTCATCCTTCTTCTTTAGGTCACCTTTCCTTTATACCTTTATTCATCTCCTTTTAAAATTCTTTTTCAGAAAAGTTTACCCTCCCACTTCTGATATACAAACCCTCACTGAGTGTTTTCTTCCATCTCAATCCCACCTATTGAAAGGAGGAGGTCCAACATATCACTGTAGCAGGTGTGGATACAGGAGGATATGAACATCTGAGGCCATTGTTGTAATCAATCTGCCACAAGAAAGGGGCAGAAATGCAGAATCTCCCTTCATAGCCAAGGTGAAAATCATATCCAGAAATAAAGTCAGGAGTGATTTTAGGTGATTTGTTTTCCTTAACGGATCTATTTCTGATCATTCCGTGCTCATTGGAGCAACGGCTCTGAATGTGGGAATTTCTTTAACATCCGAGTCTGGCAAGGTCCTCAGAAATCAAGCGAACAAAGAGTCATGAGTCAGGAGAACTAATACTACGCAGCAGCCAGACCCCGCCAAGTCGGCATTTCGGGGAATGGAGCAGTTCCATAGAAGGGGGTGGGGGTGGCTTTGTAAATGTCAGGAGGAGCAGGGAGGGGAAACCGGATGACCTAAGTGCCCGAACAGTCCAAGTTCTCTCCATCACTATGACTAAGGATTTGATAAATGAAAAAACATGTCAGCTGACAGGTCACTACATAACTATTGTGTGTTTTCCTTTAAACCCTGACAGCCAGAGAGGAGGTTCCTTATGCTGTTTGCTGCTAGAAATTAATGATTTATTTTCTCACACGCGGACTTGGAAGCAGGGATCGCATCACTGTTTTCCAAATTGTAGGTTGCCTTCTCATGTGGCCGGGCAGGCATTCCGAGCACAGCTCGCCGCTACCTTCAGCCTCTCCCGTGTATATTTCTGCTATGATGATTTTGGGTCATTTACATTATGGAAAGAAATAGAGAATGATAAGTGTGACCATTTAGGATGTCTGTCTTCATAAGATTCTATAGCACGCTGCATCAAATTTGAAAGCAAAAATACATTATTTCAATGAAGTGATTTGTTAAAAGATTAGAATGTGTAAAAGGTATCTTTTGCGATGTTAGAAGAGACTTGACAGATGTAAATGATCAAATTGCATGTTTTCCTAAGATTAATGCACTATATAATGTATGGTGATTAACATAACATAATAATAAAAATAAAATAAAATAAAAAGATTAATGCACTATAGATACCTGACAACACATTTTTTTTTTTTTACTCATCTTCCAGGAAAAGTAGGTTTCAAATAACTCACCCCTCTTTGAAAGGTATCACATAACTATCAGCCAGTTACATGAATGGATCAGAATCCAAATCATGTCGCCAGTATCTTGGCACCGGATTAACAATGACCACATCTTAATGGCACTTTAAATCTACTTTCATTGCTTAAATGTCAAATGCCATTTCGTCACTCGAATCAGCAAAGTAGTGATAAAGGTGTTCCAATTCCGAGTCTAAATCTCCCTCCACAATATTGATATAATGAATTCATGACTAATTTATTTCCAATCACAAATTTTATATGTGGTATTCAAACAAATATAAACCTTTCCCTAGAAGTTGCCATGGAGGTGGTGAAATATTTAGGCTCATTAGCTTTGTTTTGCTTTCCTTTAGCATGCAGAACTAATATCTTGATCAATAGCCCAAATTCAGAATATTCCTGTAGTCTAAAACAGAATTTCCTGCTGGGAAATTTGCTCAAGAGAATTTCTTTTAAAATCTCACTGATCCAGGAGATTTGGGTTCAGATTTGCATATTCATCCAATTTTTAAGTCTTCCAAAACCATTATTACAGCACACTTTGTTAGTTCCCTGAGTTTGAGTTTAATTATAGTGGTCACTTGCTGGATTTTGTATGAAGACTATTTAAAGAAAGGTTGTATCAGATGGTAAGGCATTAAAATATGAGGAGAAAATCCGGTTTTGGCAAGGACTTGGAAGACAGGGCTGCTCTCACATTCCCTGTTAAAAGTGGTAATTAGTACAATCTCTCTGGAGGGCAATTTGGCAACAGGTATGAGAAGCTATAAACATAGGCATTCTCTTCCATCCATTCGTTCTACTTCTAAGAATTTAATTCAATGAATTAGACAAGTCTTTATGCAAAAATGTGCATAAAAAGATTTCAATTCAGCATTCTTCATTCCAGTGAAAATTAGAAACAATCTAAACGCCCATTAATTAAAGATTGGTCAAATAAATTATGGTACCGTCAAAAAAGGAAACAATGTTATGAAAGTAATGATGTAAATCAGAATGAAATGATATTGAAATTGGTTTCAATATTGTTAAGTGAAAAAGCAGGTTACAAGGCAGTGCATTTATGATTCTAATCTAGTAGTAACTTTATGTGTGCATGTGTATGTGTGTGTGTGTTTGCTTAGACATATTCATATGGATTTGTGTGTGTATACACACAAAATCAGTAGCAAAGTGAAGAGTATAAGCAATAGTTATACAGGGGTGGTAGGAGGATGAGAAAGATGATGATTGCTCTTTAATTTCTATTTTTTAATTTTCTATTTAAACTTTTTAACTCAGATTACTTGTATCAAAATAAATACATGAAAGTAGAGTAGGCTAGTTCAGTTGAGTATATTTCCCTAAAGCAGAAATGAGACGGCTGCCCAGATAATTCATTGTACAGGCTAGCCTGGCTGAGAAGCAACCCTTGAGGCTATTTGAATAACTTATTCTAAGGAAGTTAGGTAGCTAATACAGTATCACATGATTTATCTAAAGTTATTCTTATAGAGAATTTCTCAGTAACAACTTTTCCTTGTCTCTTCCAAGTTTCCTTTTATCCAGAAGGACCACTTTTGTGACCACTTTTTTTTTTTCCTCTGTCCTGGTGATTAGTTTGTGCTTGTCTGTTAGAAAAGAGACATGGATCCCCCTCCGCATAAATAACATTGCTCAGCACACTTAAACAGCCTTTTCGTTCACGGTGACCCAAATTCTCTAGCTGTATTTTTCGTATAAAACCTCTTCTGTCCTTACAGTCTCTGCCTCAGACTGAGAAGGAGGAAGAATATTTAGGTTTCCAAAGTGCAGCAAGAATTTGGATAGAGTCCTCAGACAACTTACTCATTTTTTTTCTCTTCCTGGTTTCTGGCTGAGATACGTGATGTTGGAACATTATAAATCCACATCCCAGTCTTTTAAAAAATGAGGAAATACCTCTGTAAAGAAACAAAAGCTCCTGAATTGGATGCCCGTAGGAATCTATCTAGCGGTAAATAGTCTTTAGAAGAAGCAGCCTGGGTGCTGAGAGTAAATAAGTTGGCTGGGGTTACACTATTTCTATGTGGCACAGCCAGAATTTCACCTGGACTCCTCACACTCTTGGTCAGATTTGGAGTGGGGTGGGGGGCAGAACTAGGGAGAAGAACATTAAGAGAGTGAAAGGATGGTATATAAAATATGTGTTAAAATTAGAGCCAGTAATAAATCTCTTCATGGACCAAGGTTGGAATGAATTAACAAATAAGAATAAGGCAATGGGATGGCAAAGATGGCCCTTAATACTGGTAGAACTGATATGGGGGGCAGTGGCTAATATATTTGGGAAAGTGGACTTATCAATACTGAGCCCAAAATTAGGGCAGGCATCCTCATCCAGATACAGAACATTCTGGAAAACCATACCCTCCTCTCTGGGAGCAGGCAGGAAACAAAAAGTAACCCTTGTTCTCTGTAGGCAGGCTACCTCCAAGGAAAAGAAAAAGGAGGAAGTGAGCTGAGTATGCCCACATCACTTTTCCTTAACTTACCGGTAAGGAAGTCTCTCCTCCTCCCCTAGAGAGCAGTAGGTAAGAAGGCAAGCGAGACCAGGAATGTTACACTAGGAGAGCTTCCTCCAAATGGTAGGAAATATCAGGGGTATGGAAGAATCATTCCCATACAGCAGTCTGTGGTGTGCAGTCTGGTAACATCAAGCACCAAATAGTGTTTTCTTTTTCAGCTATCATGAATTTGAAGGATTCCTTGGAAAAAAATAAAGACGATATGACAAACCAGGAGAGCTGGCTCTTCACATTCCTCCTCCCTCCATCCCATTCCTTCCTGTCACTTCCTGCCCCAGATGAAGTATATATGACTCTGAGTTAGAGGAAGAAAACTTTAACTGTAAAGGAAGGAGACTTTTGGAAGATGAGATTCTCAGGTAGGAAGGCAGTGGAGGAGAACCTAACTGATATCCCCTTCAGGTTGGAAGGACCCACGAGGTAGAAGAGGCTACGATTTTTCTCCACAGATTGAGTATGATGAGAGAGAGCCCAGCAGATGTGTCCTGGGACTCTAGGACATGAGAGAGGGTAAAAAAGAGAAGGTAGCATAGTCCATCTAGGAACACCTCCAGTACCCACAACCCACCAAGTGAATAGAGGAGATTCAGAGTGCCAGCTGGACAACAAGGTAAGTGTATATCAGTGGACAATAAGTTTTGGGTCACAGGCCCTGGAACATGGGCAGAAGAGGTGAGGAGAGTATTATCAGTTTGTTTCATAGCTGAAAAGTCTGAGGAGAATCAACAAGGTTGAGAATGCTCTGTCAAAACTGAAATAGCCTCTCAGCATAGCCAGGCAGAGCAACCATGGGTATCCTCATCCATAACACGAAGTGGGCAAGAGTAGAAATTGAATCCCGCCTTCAGTATATCAGTGTATGGCCTGTCATGAAGAAATTGCCCCCTGCTTGCACCAGAGACTCCCCTCTCTTCCCCTCTGCTTCATTCTTGAGAATTTAGGGTTGAGGTCAAGTGGAAGAAAAGGAATATCTAAGGGAAAGCTTTGAACTGGACTGAACCTGAGGAAGCAATCTTGAATTTATATAAAAAGTGCTGGGTTGAACTAATACATTAAAAAAATTATATCAGGGGGCACCTGGGTGGCTCAGTCGTTAAGCGTCTGCCTTCGGCTCAGGTCATGATCCCAGGGTCCTGGGATCGAGCCCCACATCGGGCTCCCTGCTCCACGGGAAGCCTGCTTCTCCCTCTCCCACTCCCCCTGCTTGTGTTCCCTCTCTCGCTGTGTCTCTCTCTGTCAAATAAATAAATAAATAATCTTTAAAAAAAATTATATCAGTTATTCTGTGAAGGATCAGAAATGGGGGCACATGAGCTCAAGTAAGAAAAGTTCCCTTTTGCATATGTGGGTTTTGTGAATTATTTTGACTATGGGTCAGTATAACCATATCCATAATTTCATTGTGTTATTGTGTTATTTTTTTCTTCTAACCACTTCAACTTCAGGTGGGGGCCATTGAGTAGAAAAATTATAATCTATCACATGCACTATAATTAACAGAGAAGCAGATTTTTACAGACCTGATTGTAAAGTGCTCCAAGGAAGGCAATTCAAAGTACTTCCATGAGAGAATAATATTTCTCAGTTGTTCTTTGGCATTTAACCAAGACCCTCAAATGAGATAAATCCAGAATCACAGCTCTTGATTGCAGTAGCTGAGAAGTGGTTGTTTGGAGGATGTAATCTCTATGACAACCTTGTCTTTGAGAGAGTTCTTTTTAGATTACATCAATGATACAAATTTCCTTAAAGAATGACATAATGGGTTTTAATACTCATTTTTTATTTTATTTTTTCATTTAGTGCAGATGATGTAAACGGCTGAACCAAACATGACAACCAGTCTTCTCTCTACCATTCCTCTGCTGGGCATTGGTAATGGTGAAGAGTTGAGAGGCCAACATTTTTTGTATTTATGTTTGCAATCTGCTTACATACAGATATAGTATTTATTGGGATTGAGGGGAGATGTAACATTGGTAAGAAAGACTAAGAATTCTGAGTAATTCAGCCCCTTAATTTTGGATATTGCCCTTTGTTCTCTCAGATATTTTTAGCCCTTTCTTATCATTTCTAAAATAATAAGGAATGTTTTAAAGGAAAAGAGAAAATTAAGAGCAGCTGATAGAATTCTGCTGGCTCCTTTACTGACCACTCTGAAAATGTAGAAAGGGTGACCTAAATTCAAAACATCCCATGGATATCTTAGAATCCCCTTTTCCCTGATTAGCCTTATTATCCTACCCTGAGTCTCTCAGCTGGGGAATTCCTATTTGCTAATCTCAATGTGTCCTCATTTGGATGAATCCTGGGAACCCAGACATATCACACAGCATCTGGGAAACATGGGAAACCCGTCAGTTTGCCTCCCCAGAGCTATCCAGGGATGAGAAACATCTGTTATCATCTTTTCAGTGACAGGGTATTTGATGGGTTTATTTTTCTGCTTTGCTTGGGATATTCTCAGCTCAGCAAAATATTTTCCAGAAAGAAGTCATCACAAATAAGGTGTGATAAACTTATGAACTTGAGGTGTTATCAATCATAAAAATACTGTAAAACATCCCAGCTATAATCATCTCCCATTATTGAAAAAAATGTACTTACAATTTTCAAAAGATTAAAAAAAGAAAATATTCAGAAGATTGTGTTTAGGGCTCTTTGCAGAACAGCACCCAAGAAGCAAGTTATCTGTGAGAGTGGTTTGAATACAACTGGAAGAAATAAAAAATGCAATGAAGCAGGTGCAAAGGGTGTTATAGTTATTGAGGCATTGATGTAACTGTCTTAAGTCCCATTAAAGAGTAGCATTTGGCATGTCTCTATATAAATGAGGTTAAGTTTGCCAGAAAAGTAAAGTAACACTACTGGTAAGTTAAAAAATCATATCCTATCAGAATTTCCCTGCATTCCATCCAAAACTTCTATGAAACTTTAGTAATAGGCTGATTCATCACATATAAATTCCATTCCAAAAAATAAAAAAGGAACTATTACTTTCCCACTATTGCTCTGTAGAAAAACAAAGGGCAATATTGAAAATATGTTTGCTAGTTTCTTGTTCATAAAGAAACATGCCATTTTGCTTAGTGACTATTTCTCCCTTAGGCTCCACCTCACTAAGGTAGGAGTGTGATAATAAATGGAGTATCTACAATGAAAAACTGGACTATAAAATATTCTTTTTCTTAATTAAATGGCTTTGGTTACAAATGAATATAGAGGAGCTTGCCTGATTGTAAACAGTCATTCATCTGAGTTTCAAATTGTTCACCCATTTAAGCAGCTGACTTAAAATAAGTTTAAGACTGCACATCAAGTGGGTAGCTTTAATCAGAGTTTAAACTACATGAAATTCGTAGATAATAAGATCTAGAATTTTTTTCCTTATGGCTATGAGGAGAGAACATGCTGGAAAACAAGTCTTTGGATGGAGTACTGGGAACATTTTTTTTTAACTATTAAAGATCTGTTTATAGTCTACAATGTCCCTTTTGGGCTGCACTTTAGCTAAATAAAATGATAACCATCCTCTGTTTATATCTTAGAGATTCCTGTGGTTGTGGACCTTCAACTCTGGGACTAACTTCACAGAGACCCCGCCCAACCCCCACTCCATTTTTTCCTACCCATAAGATTTTGCAATGATTCCACTTCCAGTTCAGGAACAGATGCTCTAGAAATACTGCTTAGGAGTATGAACTGGTGTGTGCAAAAATGATAACGTGGAAAGCTATTTGCTTAGCTAGTAACTATAAATAAAAGTGCATTAGTTAAACTTGTTAAGCATAGATCGGGCTAGGCTAGTGCCCAAAGGAAAACAATCTATAATAATACAAGCCATCTCACTTTCAAGGTAAGGAGTCCAAAAGATAGAGATGGTGAGGGAGAGATCCTACCCTGGGAACAATTAAAGTTTCTGATTATTGGTTCACATGAAACAACTCCCCCAACTGGGTGGATAAAACTTACAGTAAGCCACCCCAGGGAGGAGCCTCATAGACCATTCCCCTGCCAACTCTTGGCATCCCCCTGACATTTGCTCATCTACCTGAGGAATTGACTAGAAAGCTGCTGGGATATGATGAGTCCTTCATGATGAAGAAGAGGGGTGGTGGGTGAACTGAGAGAAGTCAGTGGCTCCATCTTTGTTCAGAAAGGAGACAAGGGGGTCCAGGAGAGGTTGTTGGTCCTTCTTCTGACCAGTTTCTCCACTTTTGTTCTCCAGATAAAATAGAGCTTGGAATAGGAATGAAAATAAATATTTGACATGTCATGCATATCTACCTTTGCTCTGTTTGTTGGCCAGGGTCAAAATTGCACGCTACGAGCAAAGGGTTTTTTTGTATGCAATGCTATGTGAAAACAATTCAGGTTTTGATATTCAAACTAAAAAGACAATTTTGTTGTCATTAATAAAGCATGGTGTTTATCGATGTCTGAAAAAAAAAGTGTCTAGGAGGGACTTGTGTCTCCTGAAATATTGGTAATTCTTCATTAAAAAACTTCTGTGGTCTAATTAGTTTGGAAATCACATAAAACAAAGTTAAGTGGATTTATTTTCTGTAGAAAATCTCATAACCTTTAATGCACTATTAATTTGCTATCATAGCTAATTAATTATCCCAACTAACAGTATTATCAAACAGAGAAAGAGAAGAGACAGGGGAGAAAAAAACCATAATAAATTGCTTAAGGGAGGCAATCAACCACATCTGCTGAAATGTAATCCTCATGCATTACAGTCCCCCTATGGCCAGGAAAAAGCGATAAATAATACTGCATTAAACATCAGTTTATCTTTTTTAATCTCACAGTTACATCGTTCGGGAAAGACACCAGGCACAGCCCTGGTGTCAAATCTCACAGATCACTGTCATGTGAGTTTGTGCAAATTATTTAACTTCTTAAAAGCCTGAAATTTCTCAGCCATAAAAGTGAGCTAATACCTAGCTGTTGGGTTATTGTAAAGGTTGCATGCAATTATGAATGCAGTGCCAGGTACAGAAATGATCCGTCGTTTCCTTCTTCCTCTCCTGGACCTTCACACTTCCCCAGCCTCAGTCAGCCATTTGAACATAAAGAGCCTCACACGAGAATGAGGGTCACTCTCCTGCTACAGTGTTCCCCTTCTCTGTGGGAACAGTGTCCAAGAGTGATTGTCCCTAAAATGTCTTCTGCTATTCATTCCATGTATCCCTTCAGCTAGGCAGCCAACACATTCCTATGAGGTATCTACTATGGATCAGGCACTAGGGATAAAGATAGGCATGCTTCATTCCCTGCCTGAGCTTACTCTCTGGCAGTGAAAACCATCATGAAATAAGCACCAGATCTGATGGGGAATGTTCAGGGTGCTAATTGTGCACCTGGGAATCCAGGAGCAGCAATAGAGACGTGGTACAGCTGCTCTTCCTCTGATACACAATGAAGGAGCCAGCATAAAAATCACATCCACAGTGGAACAGGAGTGAAGAAAAGAATGGGAAGGACTGTGCCTTCAGGTTTTCTCACTTGACCTCCACAGCGACTCACAAAGGTGGTAAAGCGAAGAAAGGAATTTTTCCCAAGGGTGAAGAGCCAGTTGCCAGTGGATCCAAAACCATTGTCCAGGCTTTCTGAGTTCTAGTCCAGACTCTTCACCATCGTATGGTGGTTAAGTGGCCACAAGTGGGATAAACCTAGAGGAACTTCCTTAAAATCTCCAACTGAGGTTGACCCTATTATTAGTTTCTTCAAACAACACTTCCTCAGAATTCTGTTTTCCTTCTCACTTCTCATCCAATCCCAAAATTTCACTTTGGTCTTACCAATGTCATAACATATCTGAGTGTATTTCCAAGGCCAAGGACAATGTCATTTTTCTCCATATATTCTCAGCTTATGTTGATTGATATAATTAGTTAATTGACATGTTAACTGAGATTAGCTGCTGCTACTTTATATAAATAATTAATAAAACTCTAGTTCTATTTTTTTAAAGTTTTACTTATTTAAGTAATCTCTACACCCCACATGGGGCTCTAACTCAAGACCTGGGGATCAAGAGTTGCATATTCCTCTGACTGAGCCAGCCAGGGCCCCAACAAAACCTAGTTTTAAATTGGGTATTCTTCTGTGAAATGTAGTAAACTCTTATTGAAATTATTTTGACCTTCAATTTTGCTGCCACTCTGTTCACACAAATGACTAGAGCAGAGAAACTATAGTAGTAAGAGGAAAGGTCTCCTTTTGAGGGATGTCCTAGAATCTAAAGAGTTTATAGTCTTTTTCTCACAAGTGCCTTCCGGGAAAAAGCATATTAAAGACCAGCAGGAATTATTCTTTATCTCCTCTCCCCGATTTCTGCACAATTGGTGAACCAGTTATCTTTTAGTGTAGTGAAGATCATCAAGCTAAAAATCTTCTGGAAAAATTATCAAGACAAGTCAAATAGAACTCAACTCAGCTCAAGCACATAAAGTCTTATTAATTTCAAATATCTTTTTGGAAATAACTTATTCTTCAAAAAAAGAAAAAGAACATATTAGATACCAAGTTAGTCTTGAGCTTAAAATGGTGATATTAATTGTGGATTTAGGAATCTGTGGGAGACTTCTCTATTGATGATGACTGGAGACTGGGGGTATGTTTCAACAAGCTTTATGATCCTATAGTTGTGTCTCAATTTTGAAGACTTGAAGTTCATCTTAGAGTCTGGTGATTCTATTCATGGAAGTTGTCTGGTCACTTAGCAAAGGATTAACAAACTAATTTTATTGCTAAAATTGTTTTAGCACTACCTTAAATGATGAACATTAACTCTTTTAAACTAGAATTGGAAAATGGTTTGCCCACTTGTTCTTGGGGAGCATCTTCTATGAATTCATTGAGATCTTCCTTCATTTGACTTAGCAGTCAAAATTTGGTTAAATAAATATTCTCACTAAAGAGCTAATGTACATAACACAAGTCAGGAAAAAAATGTGTCTTTGGGGGTGCTGGGATGGCTCAGTTGGTTAAGTGTCCTACTCTTGATTTCGGCTCAGATCACTATTTCAGGGTCCTGGAATCGAGCCCCATGTTGGGCTCTGCACTCAGCAGGGAGTCTGCTTGAGGATTCTCTCTCTCCCTTTCCCTCTGCCCCCACTTGGGCTCTCTCTCCCGCTCTCTCTAAAATAAATAAATAAGTTAAGTGCCTTAGAACATAGCTTTTCTAGAACACTTTGACACAATTTTGATTTAAGTTGAGCATTGTCACCAAGGGTGGAAATGAAAATCTCTCCTTTACTCATCTTCCAAGGATGTTTATATGATTCCATTGGTCTGCCTCTAATTCCTTAGGGATAGAATTATATTATTGGGTTTCTTGAAGGGTGTTTCACATATTTATATGGTTAGTTTAATTTCACATTGCCCTTTGTGGACAGGACTATTTTGTCTTGCCAAATGGAGAGCCCACACAAAAGTCTCATGCACAAGTTTAAGGAAAAAAATATAAGATTATTTGCTTGAAGAAGAGACACTACTTCTTATTCTAAAAAGATATAGAAGAAATCAACTCTCCTAGACTATAACTGGTTATTAAGAAGTTCTGCTTGAATTATCTCAGTACACATGAAAAACTTGCCCATCAACCAAATACCTTTCAATCACAAGGTTTTATTTATTGATTTACTTTTTATTATTTATTATTGAAGTATAATTGACAGCGTTATATATTGATGTACTTTTTGAGCCAAGAGTGAGAATATTAAGCCAAATCTACCATGGAGCTAGTGAAAACAAAAATATTTGATAATTTGGGATGCCAAAAAACCTCTGAATGGGCAGGATATACAGTCACTATTCAGAATGATATGAAAGGGAATTGTTTGGTAATTCTGGTGCTGGGTCTTTCTTACCTCGTGTGGTTTTTCTGTAGGTCTGAGACTGAGATATACGTAGAAGTCAGATGAAAGTCAGAACCCCATGAACCAAAGACTGAATTCCCAGAAAACTTGATCATGCACAGGCAAAAAGCACCCCACTGCTGAAAATCTGCTCTTGTTATCCAGACAAGACCAAAAGACACTATCCAGATGAGACCAAAACACACGCACACATATTCTTCTCTCTTTTACTGACCATACAGAGTGATAAAACTCACCTTGTCTGGATTTAAAAAAACATAAAATCTCTTGGATTCCAAAGGTTTCAGACAAATCCCAGCTCCCAGAAAGTCTCAGCTACAATGACTCAAGAATACCCTTGGCCACTTCCTAATTTGTTTTTACTTTGAAATACATGCCTGCCTGCTTGCCTCTCCCATTAAAATATAAATCCTATGAGATCAAGGACTTGGTTGTGTTCTTTACAATCTAGCCGGTGCTTAGAGCAATGCCAAGAACATGGCAGGTACTCAATAAATATTTGTCGAATGAATGAGTGCTATCATTTGATTTTCACAGCCATCATGCAAAATAACCAGGAAGGCTAAATTCCCTGAGCCCAAGAGCAAGTTCTATCCTTGTGTAGCATTGTCTCTAGCTCCTAGCACAGGATCTGGCCCATGGAAGTTGGGGCTGGAAAATATTTGTTGACTGGTTGTTGCTACTGTGATTTTACAGTTGAAAAAGCTGAATGTTGAGGTGCTAATTGACTGACCCAAGGACCTATAACTACTGTTAAAGCTAGATTTAAAATATAGACTTTCTGTCTTGAAATTTGATGTTCTTTTTAACACCCTATTCCATATTAATCTCACCAAATTACATCGTGTGCCTACAATGGATCAAGCATACTGCTAGGAGTTAGAAATACAATGAAGAGGAAGAAATTTAACCCCTGGACTCAAGACATTTACTATGCACTGAAGGAGTTAGACATTGGTTAAATAGGCACACAAACCATGTAGAAGCGGCACTATGGGCTCTATGATGGGTTCTACAAAAGATAGTGCTATGACCACAATAATAATTTTTGATATTGTAGAAACGACAGTGCCCCCAAAAGATATTCTTTTTTCCCTAGTAGAGCCTGTACGTACATTACAGAGGCAGTACTTTAGTGATATAAGCACTGTGGTTTGATTTATAAGACCTGGTCATAATAACTTAGGATAACCTGGGAAAAACACTTAACCCTCTGCTACATAGAGATACTCATACATGCCTCAGTTTGGGAAGAAATGGGGTACTGATATTATTGAGAATGTCCACCCTCTTGCCATACTCATCTACTAGATTCTGGTAAGTGCCCAATTTTTAAAAAAGATTTTATTTATTTGTTTGAGAAGGAGAGAGAGAGCACAAGCAGGGGGAGCAGCAGAGGGAGAGGGAAAGGCAGACTTCCTGCTAATCAGGGAGCCGGACACGGGGCTCGATCCCAGGACTCCGGGATCATGACCTGAGCCTAAGGCAGATGCTTAACCAACTGAGACACCCAGGCACCACCCCCATTTTTTTTTTTTAATCTAACTGGACTGAGCTTGAAGTAGACTTGACCTTTTAAATACTATCATAGCACAGTTCCCAGAAGGAGTAATCAATTCTGCAGAGGCAAGACCCTGATTCCAGCTCTGGCTCTGCTCCTGGTGAGTGGTTGCCCTTGTATAAATTAAGCCCGACGTAAGACCTCAGTTTCTTCTCTCAATGAAGAGACTTGGCTGGGTTACTTCTAAGGGCTAATTCTCAAGAGGGTCTTCTCCTACTCACCACCACTGTTCTCCAGCACATACATACCTCCCCCTACACACACACACTTTATAATCTTCTTTAAGAATCTACCTCTCCTGGGGCGCCTGGGTGGCTCAGCCGTTTAGCGTCTGCCTTCAGCTCAGGTCACGATCCCGGAGTCCTGGGATCGAGCCCCACATCGGGCTCCTTGCTCGGCGGGGAGCCTGCTTCTCCCTCTCCCACTCCCCCTGCTTGTGTTCCCTCTCTTGCTGTCTCTCTCTCTGTCAAAAAATAAATAAAAATCTATAAAAAAACAAACAACTTATTATTAAAAAAAAAAAAGAATCTACCTCTCCTGTTGTTCTATCAGCATCTGGTTACATGTCTATCATAGGCTGGAGAGGAAAAAAATGGAAAATAGGAAGAAGTAGCTTCAGGCACAGAAACTGACATCATCCATTTACCCCCATGTTAAGATAGTGCCCACTTTCCAGTTCCATAGACTCCCTGTAGCTTCTAACAAGTGCTCTCTTGTGGTGGGGGTAAAGGTCTCTAAGTTCATTTAGCATTGTGCTATTAAGACTTTTCAGCATTAGTTCCTTGGATCAGGCTTTGTCTCTGAGCTGCATTCATAAATAAAGCTCATGGTGACTCTCTACAGTCTCAGCTTTAGAGGAAATTTGTTCCAGGAAGGAAAATGCTATTAACTACAGAATGCAAGGGTAAGCAGAGTCCTTTGCAAATAACTCCTAATAAACAGACATGGCCAGGTGTGAAGCCTGATTTACATCCTCCCATGGTACAAAGCCTTATAATGCCTTGGCTGCCGATGGTCATCTTGGAAATGTGCCATTATCCTCCAGGACATAGTTAACAGTCTAGCATTCCAGGTGGGGAGCAGCAATTCCTTGGTTTTTATTCACCTCAAGAAAGAAAGGTCTGGGCCAAAATTAATAAAGGCAAAAGAGCATGAGGGAAAAGGAGATATGTGACCAATGGTGAAAGAAATCTCTTCATGATTGAAAGTCATCTGGGCTGAGGACCCCACTGGCCTAGGAAAATGTCCTCCTTTTAGTTGCAACCAAAAGCAGAGTTCCTCCCCACCTTCAACAATCTTTCTTCCAGGATTTGTGCTAGTCTGGACTGTTTGACTCTAGACAAGACTGGCCTTATGTTAAGTCATAGAGGTGACAAACTGGATGACATTATTTCATCTTCAGCCTAGCCTGCCCATCTTTTTTTTTTTTTTTAATATTTTATATGCAGTTGCAGGGAATTTTTTTTTACTTAAAATTAATTAATTAAAATATTGTGTATTATTAGTTTCAGAGGTAGAGTTTAACAATTCATCAGTTGCATATCACACCCAGTGCTCATTACATCATGTGCCCTTCTTAATGCCCATCACCCAGTTACCCCATCCCTCCATCCACCTCCCCTCCAGCAACCCTCAGTTTGTTTCCTATGGTTAAGAGTCTCTTATAGTTTGTCTCCCTCTCTGATTTTCATCTTATTTTATTTTTCCTTCCCTTCCCCATGTTCATCTGTTTTCTTTCTTAAATTCCACATATGAGTGAAATCATGTGATAACTGTCTTTCTCTGATTGATTTATTTTGCTTAGCATAATCCCCTCTAGTTCCATTCAGGTAGTTGCAGATGGCGAGATTTCTTTCTTTTCTTTTCTTTTTTTTTTGATGGCTGAGTAATATTCCAGTGTGTGTGTGTATAAATATCACACACACATACCACATCCCCTTTCTCCACATCCTCGTCAATGTCTGCAGCCTTCCCATCTTATATATATGGTAGGGGAAAAGTCCTAGAGGGGGAGGAAATGAGCAGATAGTGGAAATGATAGGAGAGACCAGTTGGGAGAGAGTAAATATGAAGAAAAGAAAAAATAGAAATTTAGCATGGTAGAATGACCCTGGTTGAGCAGCCAGACCTAGGCTAGTCCTAGTTCTAGTTATATGTGACCTTCAACATTCACTTCTTATTTCTAAACCCCAGTTTTCTCATCTATAAAATGGGTTTTATAATATAGAAGTACCTACCATTGCTTGGATTATGAAAGCTAAAGGGTCTTTCTAAAAGATAGAATAATTGCACCAGTCTGAAGGAGTCTCAGGAGCCATGATGATTAAATGCAATGTGGTATGCAGGGCTGGATCCTGGACCAGATAGAGGAGGAGTTAAGATGGCAGAGCAGTCAGAGGATCTTGTGCTTGGCTCCTGGAACAGAAAAAAAAAGGACATTACTGGGAAAACTGTTGAAATCTGAAGTCTGTAGTTTAATTAATGGTATTATGCCGTTATTCATTTCACGGTGATAAATGCACTGTGAAAAAGAAGATACTGACATTAGGAGAAACTGGGCAAAAGGTATATAGGAACTCTTTGTACTATCTTTGAAACCCTTAGGTGAATTGAAAATTATTTCAAGATTAAAAGTTAAAAAAAAATCAAGTCCCTGCTCTTGCTTGGCAACCTGATCCAGTCCTATTTTTTTTTTTTAAAGATTTTATTTATTTATTTGAGAGAGAGAGAATGAGAGACAGAGAGCATGAGAGGGAGGAGGGTCAGAGGGAGAAGCAGACTCCCTGCCGAGCAGGGAGCCCGATGCGGGACTCGATCCCGGGACTCCAGGATCATGACCTGAGCCGAAGGCAGTCACTTAACCAACTGAGCCACCCGGGCGCCCCTAGTCCTATTTTTCTTGCAAAGCCCAGCTCATGTCATGTCACAGGTAATGTCTCATCCAGCTTCTTCAAGAATTCCTGCCTTATTCCTCAGTTTCCTTAACTGTTATGTATCACAAAGCCTGAAAGTTGTCATTTCTCTTAAACTCCTGATCCAGCACTCATTAGAAATTCATTTGGAAAAGACAGGTTATTTTAAAATGCAAGTTTAGGGGCACCTGTGGGGCTCAGTCTATTAAGCGTCTAACTTTCGGTTTCCGATCTGGTCATGATCTCAGGGTTGTGAGATCCAGCCCGACGCTAAGTTCAGAGCTCAGTGCTCAGCGCGGAGTCTGCTTGGGATTCTTTCCTTCTTCCTCTTCCTCCCCCTGTGCTCCCCCCAACTTGTACTCTCTCTCTCTAAAAATAAAATAAGTAAATAAATAAAAATATAAACATGTATCCCTTTAAAAATGCAAATTTATCTGACAGAGGGAAGAGCTATCAACCACTCATGACTGAGGTTGATTTGTTTTGATGGGGTTAGACTCTCCCCACTACCTCACAGAGAAAAATCGGGGTTTTGTTTGTGCAGGAGAGAAATATGAGGAAGGGGGAGGCGGCAGGCAGCAGGAAGGCACATGGTGACCTGTGGGATGGAGACAGAGGAATCCAGAAGGACGGAGAAACATGAAGAAAGGACAGTGAGAGGCAACACTTATAAACATGTCTAATGAGTTATCTTTCATATGCCTTTGAGAATGAGTTCAGCTTTGAAGTGTTCCCTAGTTTGTGTTTCCCCAGAAAGGAAAGCTATTCCCCCAGAAATTGCTTGATTCGCCACCACGCAATTTATGTGGGAGGTGATTGCAAGAAATACTCAGAGCGGGGTGGGGAGGTAGACAGGGAAGATAAAGTGAGCAGTCTGAAGGCAGTTTCCAGTGCACAGAGCAGAAGCTTTGTCCCACTGGAGACCTCCAAGCTTCAATAATGTGTAAGTCTCAGAGTTTTCCCATCGAGAAGATATTGGAGTCAGAGTATTTAATTTATATACTGCCTGCCATCATCCATCATTGGCGGCTGCCCGGTGTGTGTGTGTGTGTGTGTGTGTGTTTGTGTGTGTGTGTGTGTGGCGCAGGGGATATTCTCTGGGACTCCTAGCCTACCTTGGGGCTGCCACTGAAAGTTCTCAGCCAGGGCGATAGCTGGCTTGCCCCCAGAAGGAGGGGTTGTAGACAGGCACCAGGAACTTCTGCTACAGGGAACCAAACTGCTCACTTCAAATTTCAATTTTTCTGCTTACTGACTGGGGGAGCTTTGACAAGTTACACCGCGCCCTTTTCCTTGGGTTGTTGCGAAAATAGAGATTGATTGTGTAGCAGCATTTAACTTATGGTCTCTGACATGAAAGGTACCCAAGAATTATTCTCTCCATACCTCTCCCCTCAGACCATACCCACTTTCTGTGGCGCAGGCCCAGAGCTACAGCCTCAGAGATTGTTCTGGGTCATAGAAAGCAAATACTCTTATGACCGCAGAATCCCACGCTGATAGAGGGGGCGTCTCCCTTCGTTCAAAGGGAAAGGAGGGTAGAGGAGGGAAGAGAGTAGCAAACGAAATCAACATCATGGCAGCTGAATGACTCTTTCACTGAATGTTTAAGGCCCATGTGAAGAAGCAGGAAAGTCTGTTTCCATGAGTACCTCTCTCATGGGTTCTCCCAGGGATCACTCCCACTAAGGCCCCATTAGCCCCTCGACATATGTATTACATATTCCAGCCTGTGGGTTTGAGGCACCAAGATGTTTTTAACGAAGTGCATTTGTGGTGCTTTGCCAAAAGCTCCTCATAGAAAAACTAATATCTTTTCCATTTCTTGGGTCCTTAGGGAAAGATAATATCATAAACCATTATCCAGAGATTCTTCGTAAGACTTTCACAGCCTGACAGCCCTTCCAGTCTGAAGGCTGAGTTTCAGTTGTTTACACACCAGTGTTTTCTGGAGTCCCCTTTTCATCCCAAATTGAACAAAGTTAAACATGAACCGTACATTTTGGACAGGAACCTCATGTCGCTAAACCTGTCACAGCTACTACGGAACAAGCAGGACCCTCAAATAACTGAAATTTGGTGAGCAGTTCCTTTGAGAGCAAAGAAGAAAATGTCAGTATATCACTCTACTAGGAGAATTTTTTTTCGAAGCAGCCTCTTACAGGGAACGGTCTGAGGTAAGTGACACTCCGTTTCATTGCTCAACCAACCGCCCTATATTTATATCTCCGGATGACCCGAAGAAAACTACACAACGTCATTTATGCTAACGATAATGACCTGCCAATGAAGACAAGGAAACCAATCCTTTCTAGCGACTTAACTGAGAAAATGACGCCAATTGGCTTCTCCTGGTCAAATCTTAGATTGAACAGAGCTTATCCCTCCACAAGACAGGAGCAAGCGACGAGAGGAAAATTCAAGAGCTAATTATACCCAATCAGTTACAAATTGTGGGCCATTTCTTCTTTGAGTGTTTTCACATCAGCACCTTCCTTTCCGTTCTTTTCACCATCCTCACTTTCGAACTCTCACTCCCACACCATCTGGATATGTCTGTGGATACTTAGTCACCCTGCCTCTGTGGATCCAGACCCCTGACTTGATACCTTCAGTTCCTCATCTTCCCGCTCTTCCTCAGAAATCCTTGGAGACTCCTAGAGCTGGGATGCTGACCCCAGCCTCAATTGCGTAAATTGTCCCCCTTTTCAGGCTAGTGTCTTTATAGTCTCTCAAACACAACTCATGATTTCCTATTTCCACGTTTGGCATTTCTTCTTTGCTCTTATTCAAATATCACCCGCTTATCAAAGGCTGACTAAAATCACACCTCCTCCATAAACCTCCCTGAAGCATAAAAGCCCTGCTGAGAGGGAAAGAGGGGGGAGGGGGAGGAAGAGACAGAGAGACAGAGAGAGAGAGGGAAGGACTGAGAGAGAGACTGAGCCAGACAGAGAAAGAGTTATAGGTTCTAGAGACACATTAAAGTGGTCTTGAATCTCACCTTTGCAATTTACAAGTGATAAAAGTACATATCTTAACTTCTTTGAATCTCCTTTGGAAACAGTTATGCATATTTTATTAAATTTTTAATTGGAATAAGAAGATGAGATGAAAAAAAATCCAGGAAAAAGTGAATCAATGTATTTATTCAAAAAATTTTTAAAGATTTTATTTGAGAGGGAGACAGAGAGAGAGAGCACACATGAGCAGAAGGAGGGGCAGAGGGAGAGGGAGAAGCGGACTCCCCGCTGAGCAGGGAGCCCAGGAGATGCAAAGGCTCCATCCCAAGACCCTGAGATCATGACCTGAGTGGAAGGCAAATATTTAACAGACTGAGCAACCCAGGCATCCCTTTATTCAACAGTTTTCAATTCAATGTCTCATAATATTTAAACACTGATGCAATGTGAGGCTACCACTAAATTTGTTTGTGTGATTTAGCTTCTCTGAATACTCAGTCACTGAGTGATACTATTACAGTATTACTTAGCCATTGCACTCTTAGGTATTTGCCAAAAAGAAATGAAGATACATGTCCATACAAAGATTGTACCCAAATATTCATAGTGGCTTTATTTATAATAATCCCGAGGTAGAAACAACCCAAATGTCCACAAATAGGTGAATGGTATATCCATGCAATAATATGCTAATTAGCAACAAAAAGGAATAAACTGTGGATAGAAGGAACAACATGGATGAATCAAAATATTTATGCCGAGATAATGAAGTCACATCCCCCCCAAAAAAGAGTGCATATAATGATTCCATTTACATAGAATTCTAGAAAATGAAAATGAATATATAGTGACAAAAGACAGGTGGTTGCTGGGGGGGCAGGGGTGATCAGGAAGGGGGGATTGCAAAGTGACAGGAGAAACCAATTTCAAAATGGATGTAGACATGTCGACATTTATCAAATTACACACGTTGGCTTTGCGCAAATTATTGTACATCATTTATACATCAAAAAATCTGTTTTTAAAAATTAAAAATAGCTCTATTACTTATTTGGTGCAACCCCCCGTGGAAGTATGCAAAGGCAGAATATAGCCTTTTGGCAACATCTTCATAACCCCCAAATTTCTAGGACTGTTTGTCTCTACTGGGATGGACGGTAGACACAGGGGGAAGAGAAAAGAATATTTCATAGAGGAGGAAGGATCTTCATTCTCCTTTTGGGAATTTAAGTGAGAATCCACACATTGGATGTTCAAAATTCAGGAAAACTCTGGAAGATTAGAATTTAAAAAAATTCATTTATGACTGAGCTTTATCACATATGGCCTTCAAGTGGCATTATTAAAATACTGAGAAAGTTAAACACTGTTCTCAGAGAAAGTGAAATACTATTCTCGTTTTTACTATTGCTTGAGGGTATATTTACAATAATGAAAATGTACCTCCTAGCAGATCTTCCCCTTTCCTCATTCCTACACACAGGGGCTCCAAATTCCAGAAGAGAAATCTTTCCACGAAGAATAAAGAACAGTGAGTAGAATCCACACAGAGGATTTTGGCTGACCCTAAAGGAGAACTTTTAACAGTCAAAAATGTCACCAAGTGTTGTGAACTGCTTCAGTATGGAGTGAATTTCCTGTCACTGAGGTATTTGAAATATGCTACATTCAGCAAGATAATATTGCAGGGGAATGATGACCTGGGGAGGCCTCAGAAGTAAGATGGGAACAGAAGATCTCATTCTGTGGAGAGCTCCATCCTAAGGATCATGCTGTAAAGTTGCGATGGTAGAATTACAGTAGCATGTTGCAGAGATTCTTGCCATTTCTCCATAGTAAGGAAGAGGTCCCAGGAGATCTGTCATCTTCCTCCAGCCTGCCACTAATTCCTAGGATATTTTCACCTCACTCTCCATGGCATAGAGTGGATACTTTTAACATAGGAGAGACACTGTGCACATCGCTTCTCCTTGGCATTTAGGGAAACACATTTGGCATCTTTTCTCAAGTTGCAAAAGGGGGAAAATCCAGAGGGAGTTGGCTGGGCCAACCCTGTCCAGTACACTTTCATATATCTGTCTTTGGCTCATCTTACACCAGAGTAAAGGGAAAAGATTCTGTGAGCGCCCTACTAACTACTTGCATTTTCTAAGTGCAAATGTTTCCTGGAGAAGGGAATTGAAATCGCTGATAATCTGACACCTCTTCCCCTTCTTCTCCCTCCCCCATTCCCAGGCCATTCTCTGCCTTGGAGGAGATTCTTCTCGTCTGTAATAATACCTTTCAGGTGGGAAAGTTGACATGTTCAAGTTTGTTTCCTCTTCTCAATCCTCTACCATCGCTACCCATCCATTAGCCCACCTACCCTGCATCTTCCTTATCTGGGTTCCCCGAAAAATGCATAACCTCGAAGTATTGGCGCTATGATTTTATCTTTTTTTTTTTAAGATTTTATTCATTTATTTAAGATAGAGTGAGAGTGAGAGAGAGAGCACAAGCAGGGGGAGCTGCAGGCAGAGGGAGAAGCAGAAGCAGGCTCTCCACCCAGCAGGGAGCCCGACCCAGAACTCCAAGATCATGACCTGAGCGGAAGGCAGACGCTCAACCGACTGAGCCACCCAGGCGCCCCTGGCGCTATGATTTTAAATGGGAAAACAAAAAGAGGAAGCATGAAAACACAGGGCTCTGAAAGAGAAGACAATATCCACAGAAGGGCCCGCAAACAAGTCTTATTTGCGAATAATGTCGTATACAACCCTAAACTCCTGCTCCTGCTGGAGCAGGAATGAAGCTGCAGAACAGAAATGCCCTAGATCTATGCAGTTCTGCCCCAAACTGGCTCTGTGACCTTGAGTAATTCCTTTCATCTTCTGGGTCTCAGTGTTTTTCTCTGTAAAGTGTTGAGCTAGAAAATTTCTTAAATAATGCAAATTTAAGACAAGCATGTATGAGGAAAAAAAAGAGAGAAAAGAGTAGACAATTGGGAGGGGACATTCAGCCATTCGGCAGTGGTGACATATTCTGTTTGTTTAGCAGGGTGGTGGAGGGGTTGAAATGTCATTGGCACAGAACTCCCCAGATTGTGAAGATTTACCAATGTCTCCTTTTCCGTGTATGAGGAAATGGCAAGGCATTGGTTGGCAGGGGGAAGGCAGTGGAGGGAGGGCCTGATAAAGATCCAAAGTAGAATATTGTTAAGAAATCGCAGCTTCTATTGACGCTGGTAAAGCCTGAGGATCTCTTTGTAAGACTAACAATTCCAGCGTCATGGCTGTGTTTTAAATTATTTCTGAACTATCTGAGCCAAAGTTATAGTAATAGCTTTACGAGGTAAAACTTATCAGCCTCTCCCAGCCTTGTTTTTTATTAGCGATTAGAGGTTTCAATGTGAAAACTTTGCACTCAGCTTCTTTGGAGGTGGTGTTTCCATGTGTACCACCCCCTGGACATGACAGTCTCATATGGAAACACACATGCATACAATTCCCACAGGTACACACATGAAAATGCACACTCACACACAATCCTGGATCAGATCGCTAGCCAAATTCAACCCTTAAATGTCATGACCTTCATTATATCTCTACATTTGCTCTTTGTCTCATCCTAAGAAGAATGTTAAAGCTTCTCTCTCACCACCAATTGTCCTGTTTGACTGCTTAGCCACCAAAAGTGTTCTTTGTCTAAAGGAATTGCACCCAAAATCCCACAAAAAATCATCTACTCATCTTTGGTCATTTGTTCCAGGAATGCCAAGCCTGAGTCTCTTCAAATCTGAGAAGTAAGATTTCTTTAAATAATTTTTTGAAAGCAGCCTCTGAAACCAAACTAAGAAAGAAGATGATATAAGGCATGAGGGAAAAGAGAATGAAGACTAGAAAAGGAAGCAAAGATCTCTGCTCTCAAGGAGCCACAAAGATCACCAGAAAGGCAAGATAAGAAGAAAGAAAGAAAGAAAAAGAAAGAAAGAAAGAAAAAGAAAGAAAGAAAGAAAAAGAAAGAAAGAAGAAAGAAAGAAAGAAAGAAAAAGAAAGAAAGAAAGAAAGAAAAAAGAAAAGAGAGAAACAATGTCACATAACAAATACAAAGTCTCATTAGCACAAAGGACAAAGCATAGCACTTAAGTGATGGATAGTCAACAGCAGAAAGGCTTGTAGATTTGGGTCTGTCTTGGCTCTAGTTGGGTCTCCTGTGACTTCTGTTCCATTTCCAGGCCACACATTCACTCCCACATCTTCTCACCATACCCAAGTCCCTCCCCATCTTTCCTCACCACTCTTCTCTCTCCCTGATGACCTCTCCCTCCTTTGGATGCTTCTGCCCTGAATATCCTTTACCTTCTTAAGTGCCCAGTAGATGTCCACTCAGCTGTGCAAACATCTCTTCTCTGATTAAGCCTTCACTGACTAATGAAGTTTCAAGTCAATAACATTTTTTCTCATTGTCCCCAGAGCACCTTGTGCCTGCCTATCAATGCTGGCATTTCAACAGTTTATTATGATTGCTTGTTTCCATGTTGCTGCTCCCCAAAACTCTGTGTTTGTCTTTTTTCCTGGGAATTTTCATTCACTCTAACCATGACCACTTATGAACTGATGCTGACTCATAGACATGTAAGTCTGGCCAAAGCCTCACTCCTGATTCCCTGGCTGCCCTACACAGATGCATGCTCACTGAACATTTCCACATGGATAGGATCACTATTGGGCTTTCACTGTAGAACATGATCCTGTTTATGTATGTATTAGGAGTTTATTTTATTTGTCCCCAAGCCCCTGCTCTTATGGAGCACATATTTATTGCTTAAATGAGAGTCTGACCTATAGTTAGGCACTCAATACATATTTTTATTTTTTTTAAGATTTTACTTATTTATTTGGGAAAGTGAGCAAGAGAAAGAGAGAGAGAGATCACGGGGTGGGAGGGGGGGAGCTGCAGAGGGAGACGGAGAAGCAGACTCTCCTGCTGAGCAGGGAGCCCGACATGGGGCTCGATCCCAGGACTCCAAGATCATGACCTGGGGCAAAGGCAGATGCTTAACCAACTGAGCCACCCAGGAGTCCCTCAATACATATTTTTAAAGTATTTACCCCAACATGAACTTATCTTTCTTGTAAAGTGTGTATCATCTCCTGAGCTCCCTACTTTGATCAATGATATAACCATTTATTCATTCACTCAAAACAGGGGTCATTTTAAATAACTCTCTGTCTTATTCCTAAAGTCTAGTTGGAAGATAAATGCTTCTTAACATTTCTCTTTCTCTAATGACGGCCTCAACTCAGGCATTAATCATCCCCTGAAACAAGGCCTTTGTCCCAAAACTGCTCTTCTTGCCTCTTAACTCTCTCCACCCTTAACTCACTGTGCAGCAGAGTGATATTTTTGAACACCAAATGTCCTATTCATTTTTTAAAATCTCTTTTGTCTAGTACAGTTTGAACCAATAGCAAGGGCTTTAGAAAAGTGCACTGAGAAAACATTGACTGTTAAGAATAGGAAGAGGTAGGGCGCCTGGGTGGCTCAGATGGTTAAGCGTCTGCCTTCGGCTCGGGTCATGATCCCAGGGTCCTGGGATCGAGTCCCACATCGGGCTCCCGGCTCAGCGGGGAGCCTGCTTCTCCCTCTGACCCTCTCCCCTCTCATGCTGTTTCCCTCTCACTCGCTCTCTAAAAAATGAATAAAATCTTTAAAAAAAAAAAAAAAAGAATAGGAAGAGGTAAATGAACATGGCTTTCTGAAAGAGGTAAACACAAAGCTCAAAGGATATGAAAGGAGGATATATTACTATATTATGTGCAGAGGATAAAAACCCAGCAGATTTGTTTGGAAGAGACAAGTCTTTTAAAGGAGCAATACAATCAGGATATGGTCAAATAACCTATTTGGCCATGTCACCATGCTCTTTATAATTTACCCCTGCTTTTCCAGTGCATAGTGAGGGATCCTAGAATCCCAGCCAAGACTTGGCCTACAGGGTTTAGGCCTGCTTAGACATTGTATTTCACAATGGCCAATAAATCTTTCAGCCAAAGTAGGTGGCAACTTGTCTTTTGAAGATAGAATGAGACTGCTAAAACTTATCTAGCTGAACACATTTTCCTTATAGCTGTTGATTTTTGTTAGCTGTATAGAATGACTGTTTGCTTTGGCTAATTCTTAATCTTCTCTGGAACACCCTTCATTTTAAACCCTCTTTTTGGACAAACATTCACTTATAAATACCAGTTGGTGGATTGTGTATTAAAAACACAGAAGTGCTAATACATATATTGAAGGGGTTGATGAATCTACCTATGCATCAAACATTATATGATTAAATTGGTAGAAGGATCCGACATGAAAAGTGCGTTTTTTTTTTTAAAGATTTTATTTGAGAGAGAGAGAGCTCATGAGAGGGGGGGAGGGTCAGAGGGAGAAGCAGACTCCCTGTTGAGCAGGGAGCCCGATGTGGGACTCGATCGCGGGACTCCAGGATCATGACCTGAGCCAAAGGCAGTCGCTTAACCAACTGAGCCACCCAGGCACCCCAAAAAGTGCATTTTTTAAGTGCAGATAGACACAGTTAAATGAATACAAATTCATTTGAAAAGGATTGACTTCAAGCAGCTCTCCATCAGTATATTCTTTGGAAATCAATTGATCCTAAAATCACAAAACTATTGTGTTAATGTCATGGGGCAAGACCTGTGATATATGTTGGTATTATAAAGTGATTCTCAGACTAAAAAAGTCAGCTATCAAAGAATTCCAAACTAAGGGCTAGAGCCCCAACGTTTCTCAGTTTCCGGTTCATTTATCTGCTATATGTACAAACTGTCTAACAAAAACCTAAACAAGTAATTGGCTAGCTACTACTTTCTTGCTCCCTCATTTTGTCTGGCTGTCTACCTCCCTATTTGCCTCTCTGCCTTTGTGTCCCTACTATCTCCACCCTTTGGTATAAAATAGTCCAAGTCCTTGGTGACTGAGAACTCAGTATTACATTCAATAGCTCATTCCATGCCTCATTCTGAAATCTCTTTCTTTCCCCATCCTCACACTTGCTTCTCCTGAATGGTGCCCATGTCAGTTGATGGTAACCCCATCTGCTCAGTTGCTTTTCCTGAAAACCTTGGACTCACCTGACTCACTTTCTTGACTCACCTGTTGGTTCTCCTTCCAAATGATACCCTAAAATCTGCTCACTTCTCACTATCCCCACTGCCAACATGCTGGTGCCAACTCCTGCATCTGGGTGGCTTCTGGATGGCTGCAGTGACCTCACAACAGTTCTCTCTGCCTCCATCCTTGCTCTACTAAGGTTGGTCCTCCACCCAGAATCCCATTGGATCAATACTCTTCAATAACTCAACTTTTCAGTACTATGTTTAATCATGCCCCATCTGGTTCAGAGTAAAAGCTGAAACTCCTATATAGCCTACAGGGCCTGACATCATTTGGCCATGCTACTATTCCTCCTTCATCTCTTCCAACAATCTCCCTTGTTCACTCTGTTTCAGCTACACCAACTTACTTGCTATGTTGAACATGTCAAGAACGCCCCCTTCCAAAGGGCTGTTGTGTAGGGACTATTTCCTCAGCCTTAAACACTCTACCTTCATATATCTACTTGCTAATTCTTGTGCCATTCAAATTCTGCCCAATTTGTGTGAGCTCTACTATAATCACCCTACTTAAAATTGCGACCTATGACTATTTTACCAGAGACTAACCTATTGGGGTTTATCGAGCCTAACTGACCTAAGAGAAAGGACAGAGCAAACTTTAGCCCCTCTAGCCATTCTGTGTCACCTAAGAAAAGAGGGAAGGATTATTAGGCATTTGGGACATTCACAGCCCAGGGACACAGGCTCACCAAAAAACTGAAACCTAATCGCAGAATTCTAGCATGCTTCTCGTCCCCCCCATTCCTTACTCCCACCTCAGCAGGCAGTCTACTTCTCTCTCTCTCTCCCTCTGCCCCTCCTCCCCCTACTTGTGCCCTCTCTCACTCTCTCTCTTCCTCAAATAAATAAGTAAAATCTTAAAAATAAAATAAAATATAAAGACTAAATACAAAGGATATCAATATAAAATACATGGGTATTATACAACACGCTTTTAGAGAATACTAGAGTCAAAGAAGAACTCTCAAGAGAAATTTAAATTTATCTTGAACTAAAGGAAAATGAAAATATAACTTATCCAAATTCGTGAGATGCAGAGAAAGCAGTGCTTGGAGGGAAATTTTTAGCATTGAATGCATATATTTAAAAAGAAGATCTAAATTCAATAATTTAAACTTCTAGCTTGTGTAACTAGAAAAACAAGAGCAGGTTAAATCCAAAATAACAGAAACAAAAGTAAAAGAAGAAATGACATGATAAAAATTAGGACAAAATCAGTGAAATTGTAAACAGGAAATCAACAAATAAAACAACAAAATGAAAAGTTGGTTCTTTGGAAAGATCAATAAAATCAATAATAATAGTAACTGTCAAATCATTATGTCGTACAGCTGAAGCTAATATAATGTTATATGTCAGCTATATTTCAATTAGAAGGGTTTTTTTTAAATGGGCAAAAGACCTAAACAGGCAGACACCTCACCAAAGAAGATGTAGAGATAGAAAGTAAACATATGAAAAGAGCAACATTCCATTCTGCATTGGAGAATAGTAACAATTTCTACATACGATGTTTAGGGAACTCTCAGAATGGATCACTTCTTCTATCATGGTATAATCACTGTAAAATAGAACAAGATAATCAATGTAACCACTTTACGGGGTAAAAGGAAGATATTGCCAAGACAGCATGAAACCATGAAATGGACATCTAATTGCTGAGATCAGATGTTTCAGCAGCATTCAGGGAAAAAACTTATTTAGAAGTTACAAGAGTTGTTGATTATAACTGATTCAAATTATATCAGTGATCTTAACAGACCTAAAACACAGTGCGTCAATCAGAAGGGGAATGTCAGCATAAGATGTTGGAGAAAGAAGCATCACAGACAAAATCTTTGGAAGTATTTGTCCAGTACTGTGAGTAGGAAGGGAGTCCTGGCCTTCAGACTTGACGTTGTCAAACCTTAGGACCAGCACGACCTAATTTTGTATTGAGAAATAACGTGCACAGTGACTAGGAGTGTCAGCTATGAAGTCAACTTTCCTGGGCGTGATATGGATTTTACCTATCTTAGCAGAGTGATGTTGCATCAGAGGTTCAACCCACTTAACACTCAATTTTTATATATGAAGAACGTAATTGCTGAAAATAACGTATATAACTGCTGTTATGGTTAAGCAATTTGGCAAATGCCTAACAAAGAGTAATTTCTCCATAGATGTTAACTGTGAATTTTATTTTTGCCTGTATAGGCTATGAATTTACTGTACTGGCATATTCTTGCATGGTTCCACTTATTACCATCTCACGAGGTAACCTTGAAATGAGGGTCAAGACCATGCAATAATATTTTCATGTGTTCTTATGTGTCTATGCGTTTATGTGTTTTAATATCTGGCCTCAGACCCATCAAACAGCAAGTGCTCAATAAAGGTAAAATTTTCATTGGTCTTCCCGAGTAAATCTGCCCCTGAGATGAGATTATAAAAAATTAATATTTTGATTACACATCTGCATCTTGTAAACGTGGTTTTAATAACAAAAAAAGTGTAATAGTTTAGGGAACTGAGAAGGGAGAGGGAAGAAGGTCCTGAAAAATTTGAGAGAATAAAAAGTTAGTGGATATATGTTCACCACACTGGAATTAAAATAAAAAATAGTTATTGGAGGTTAATCAGTCAATAGCTGTCTAAAGTCGAGAGAGAGGTCAAGAGAACAGACAATTATGTTTAGATTTTTTCTTTGCGTTATTTTAATGAACATATAAATATCCATAATTATATTACAGGTTTATGCCTGACACGAGACTTCATACTATCATTCCCATAAGAGGTAAAATTTTGGCTCAGTGGGTTAAACGTCTGTCTTCGGCTCAGGTCATGATCCCAGGGTCCTGGGATCGAGCTCCAAATGGGGCTCCCTGCTCAGCAGAGAGTCTGTTTCTCCTTCTCCCCCCTGCTTGTGCGCTCCCTCTCTCTCTCTCTCAAATAAATAAAATCTTAAAAAAAAAAAGAGGTGAAACTTCTAAATTGTCCTCTTTTGGAGGATTTTACTTCCCCAACTCCTATGTTTGTGGAGAATCTATCATATTTTGGCAGTAAATTTTATGGAATCGAAACGAGGGGAGCAGTGACTCTGGGAGCAGAAAAGTGTAATGGAAATGCCTTTGTGCTGGGAGTCAGGAGACCGGGTCCCAATATGGACTGGGCAGGAGCAAGTCACACACCCAAGGGTGGGCTCCATTTCATGTCTATAAAATAAAAGGGTTTGAACTTCCATAAAGCGATTTACATACTCACTTTCTGGGATTCCATTACTCAATTTAGGAAAGACTCTAAGAAAGGTATAACACTTAAATTCCCTGGGTTTTAATAGGCTCAGAAAGAATCAAGAAATATATTAGATTTTTACGGTTGCTGTAACAAATTACCACAAATTTGGTGACTTGAAACAATGCAAATTTAATCTCTTTTAGTTCTAGAGGCGAGAATTCCAAAATCCTTTTCAACAGACCAAAGTCAAGACACTGGCAGGGCTGGTTCTTTTTGAAGCCTTTAGGGGAGAATCTGTTTCCTTGCTCTGTCCAGCTTCTAGAAGCTCCCTGAATTCCTCATGAATTCCTGACACATCACTCCAGCTTCTTGCTTCCAATATCATCTCTCACACTCCTGTACTCAAATCTCCCTCTGCTTCTCTCACATGAGGACCCTTGTGATTACATTTAGGGCACACCAGGATAATCCAGGATAATCTCTCCACCTCAAAAAGCTTCACTCAATCACACCAGCACAATCTCTTTTTCCATATAAGGTAATATTCATAGGTTCCAGGGATGAGGACTTACATTATCTTTGAGGGCTGCTATTCAGCCTATCACAAGAACCATCCCAAGAATCCAATAAATGAAGTCCTACTGGAGCCAGTGGGGAGAGAGAAAGAGTAGGGGTTTATTGGCATCAGATTATGAAAGATTTTTAAAAGCAGTGGAATTTTAACCTGCCCAACTAGGGGAAAATGGACCTCTGATAAAATCTAGTGCTAACAAGTATACGGAAATATGGAAGACCTTCTCATATTATTTGGGGGAGTATAAATAGCTACAATCTTTTTGGAGGACAATTTGGCAACATCTATCTAAAATGTATAATGTTTATCCAGTTATCCCACTGTTTTAAATTTGTCCTGCAAATCTGCCAGTATGATTGCCTTTCTATTGAAAGACGTTCACTATAACTTTGTTTATAATAGGAAAATTTGGAGAGCCCAATACATGCATTGCTGGAGGGCTGTTTAATCAATTTTGGTATGAACACATAAAAGAGGACTCTTTGGCTATTAAAACAAATGATGTAATAAAAATATTTACAAGATGTATTATCGCACAGCAAAGTTAAGATGCACAGAGAAGTATATATTATGATCCATTTTATGTAAAAAGTATAAGTTATTCATAAATTGGAATGGGCACGACTCCCCCCCTCCCCGGAAGCATGTATAAGAAATTATCAATAGCAATTTGCCTTGAGAAGAGGGACTCTGGGGAAGGAGGACTGTGGTTCCTTTCTGCCTTACACTTTTTCTGTTCACTTAGAAGTTTCTAGCTATATGCATAGGTAGTACAGTTCTAAAAGGGCAGCCTCTGATACCAGCCTGCCAGAGTTCGGATTATGACATGAATACGGCCCGTTAATCACCTGCTTGTGCCACAGGTTCCCCAACTGTAAAATGGGGATAATAGCAGTTCATCCACAGCCTTGTTAAAAAGATTAAGAGCAAAATGCATCTAAAGCACTTAACATGGTGCCTGCCACATTGCAGGTCCCTAAAATGTTTATCTACGAATGCATGTTGCTTTTATTTATCCGAAGTCAATAAATGTTAGCTAGGCAGTGAAATTATGGGATATGTTTGGGTCTTCTGAGTATTTTCTGTATGTTAATTAAAGTCTAATAAGTGCTATTTTTAAAAAATAGAATAAATCAGCATGGGTCTGGAAGGTTCAGGAATCCTTTGGAGGTATTTGAGCAGAGTAAACCCAAAAGAAAACAGGCACATGGCACAAAAGAACATAGATAACACTTATTCAATCTTTTACAGTCAACAAAGCACTTTCAGGAATCACTTGACATTTCAGGTTTAGGAGCATGGCCTGCCAATAGAAGACAGATAAATCGGAATGGGTCAGAAGTAGAGGTACAGCACTTCAGGTATGAGATATCACGAGTCCTGCCTGGGTGATGGAAGCAGGGGAGAATAAGATTGAATAGGAATGGGAACTGGTAATTAGTTGTATAAGAGTGATCCAAGAAAAGGATGAGTCAAGGATTTCCAGTATGGGAATCAGTTAGAATGGTGGTACCAGCAATGCAGAGAAAATTTGGTAGCATGTAGGAAGGTGGAGGCTAAGTGTCTGAGTCTCAGCGATGGGACTGTGATTAGTTCGAACAAATGTTGTCATTGAGAAGCTATGTAATTAGAGAGAAATTCATAAAATACAAAAGCGCATGAATCAAATAACATTTTAGAGCAAGAAATACCTTCATTATAAAACCCAGCATCTTTTTTTATATACCTTAGAGTGGATTCATTTGGTCTCATGTTTTGAGCATTTCAGATTAAGATATCAGGTGAACCTGCTCTGTTATTTAATCAGTAGTAATATGTCACCAAGGTCATTTAACAGCTTTGAGTCTCGATTTCCTGGTGCATAAGATGGGGGTAATAATACTATCTATTTTATAGGGTTGTTATATTAAGATAATATTTGTCAAATGCTTGGAGGTGATAATGCTCAGTAAGTTTAAACGGAGGTGAGAAAGGGTATGGGTGGAAGTGTTTTTTCATGCTGCTTTCTGACCATATGTAGAGTCTGTGACCAATCATCTAAATTGTCCGGACAAATTTGCTACAAATTCCGTTTCAGCTGTTGCTGTGAGCAGGGAAGCAAGATTTTGAATAATCAAGAATCACTGTCTTCTGACGAAGGTCAGTAAAGAGCAAGCACAGCTGGCTTTCTCCTTTCCTTGGTAGATGTGATAAAGCAGTGTGGTTCTATTACCTAATTTGAACCTGAGCCATAAGCTTCCTGGAAAGTAAGTGTTAGATGGAAGTTTTCTCATCACGAGGCTTTCTGCTAAGGCCTTATGCTTAAGTGTGAGCATGTTTTGTGCGATTAGCCAGATGTTTGGGCAGCTCAAAGACAGGGACAGTCCTCTGATCCCGGCCACTGGAATTTGGCAGTTTGATCACCACCCCAAGTTCTAGGAAAAGGAATTTAGCAAAACGTGAAGGAGATTTAAAAAGCAGGGGAAGAGAGAGAGAATTTTTTCCCTTTTTAAAAATTGATTAAATGTGATCTTTCTTACCCTTACTGCAGTCTCCCACACACAAAATTCCAAGGAACATTCAGACACCAAAATCTGAGAAAGAACCAAAGAACATAAATCTCTTTGTTGACGAGGAAACGATTAACTCCATTCCCGCTCATCCCTTCAACATGAGAAAGCCCAATAAAGCAATCCACACATACGTGTGTGCACATACATGTGTGCAGCGAAGTATGTACGTATAAAAGATGAGACTGTTCTAGTGCTTTCTGTATCTTCTGTCTCTAATTCCACAGTGTCCAAAGTGACAGAGTCTGTGAATTTCCTGCACGGTTTATGCAGTTCACCCAAATAGCAGTGTTCCCTGGCTCCTAGACAAATAGACATCCGCATTTATGATTTTGATGACACATTTCTCTGCCTTGGGGAGAGAACTATAAAAGTGTGGATGTCTGCGTCACATTGATCATGAACTTATGCACAAAAGTAACCCATCACCATGCTACCCTGCAGTGCCTAGGAATGAGACCAAGTCTTTTATTAGACGTCAAGGGACCTCAGTCTTATGTGTGACTTTGCCATTATGTGATGTTGCCCGTCTTCTGATCTTACTGGGGCCTCAGTCTGCTCATCTGTAAAATAGGGTTCACAATGACTATCTCATCAAGTTGTTCTGAGGTGACTGGTTCCTCTCTCTTCACCTTGTTCCATTTAATCCCTATCCAGAGCTTAATATTTTCTAATATTTATTCAAAACATTCTGTATCAGTAAACAGATTTGAGGCAAACTTTCTTCCTTCAAGGATAGAGAGGGTAGGTAGAAGATTACGGTCATAAGGGAATGTGCCAAAACACAGTTTAGGAAACTCTCGGCGTTACCCGATCTACAGTGATACTCTGAAAACATGTTTTTAACAGATGTCAGTAGCTAGAATAATGAAATACTATCAAAACCAAGAAAAATTTAATGTTCAAATCAGTGGTAAATGTGTATTTACACAAATCCCTATTTCAAAAGTCACATTTTGGGGCACCTGGGTGGCTAAATCGTTAAGCGTCTGCCTTTGGCTCAGGTCATGATCCCAGGGTCCTGGGATTGAGCCCCACATCAAGCCCCACATTGGGCTCCCTGCTTGGCGGGAAGCCTGCTTCACCCTCTCTCACTCCCCCTGCTTGTGTTCCCTCTCTCTGTCTCTCTCTCTGTCTGTCAAATAAATAAAGAAAAGAAAAGAAAAAAAAATAAAAATCACATTTTCATCTTCTCTTATCCTAAGTCAGAGTAGAACTCCACCCCCAGAGCCCTACCCACTCCTTGAGTCTGAGAGGAGAGCAGCCCATTGGCTCACAACCACACCACTGGAGAAATACCAGGAGAGAAGAAAGAAGAGGGGAGAACAGCAGATTTCAGATTTCATAGTCTAGTTAAATAGGGCAATTATACCTTGTCTCTCCAGTTCTTCCAAGTTTTGGAAGTGGGAGGCAATTGTAAACGGAAAGAGTCTTATTTGTTCCTGATGATGAAAGGCAACTCCTTTTCTCTCTCCCTTCTTATTAATGCCACATGCAGATCTATCCCTTCTTTTCTCACACGAAAGAGAACTAAGGATGTGGCTAATCATAAAAGTATGCTCTGTCTGTAGACTTTCCTTTTAAGTAAATGAAATTTTAAAATGCTAATTGTTTTGTTAAATTGAGCACTCATTAATAGTTACTGAATGTAATTAATTGGTAAGTGCTAATAGACACTAGATTTTTTTAATTAATATTGGGCTTTTCATAAATTAGATTTAAATAATTAACTCTCCTGTTAATGGAGAGAAGACCTGATGAGCACGGGGCAGCGGAGGCGGGGGGGTGGTTGTGGAGATAGCATTGTATGCCAAAACTTCTTTTTAAAAAAAGTTTATTGGGGGCTCCTGGGTGGCTCAGTTGGATAAGCATCCAACTCTTGATTTCGGCTCAGGGTCGTGAGATCGAGCCCTGAGTCAGGGCTTAAGATTCTCTTAAGATTCTCTCTCTCCCTCTGCCCCTCCCTCCCTCCCCCGCTTGCTCTCATGCACTCTCTGCCTCAAAAAAATAAAACAAAACAAAAGTTAAGTTCTTAGTTATAAGCCAGAGACTCTTTTAAGTGTTTTATATGCACCTCATTTAATCTTCACTTTAGATTTATGAGGTAGATTTGAGTATCCCTATTTGACCAACAAGCAAACTAAGACACAAGTCACACAGGTGGTAAGGGACAGAATAGGAGTCTTAGCATGAAAAGTACTGTGGGGGATATTATTGACTAGGAGGGGCAACAGAACATAAAAATCTTGCCCTGCTCACAGAGAAAGCATGGACTTTCTTTCTTTAATGACAATAAAACTCTGGTTGAACAGTGTGTTTCTCACTTCCTTTAACCCAGGCTTCTCAACCTCTACACTATCGACACCTTGGGCCAGATAATTCTTTGTTGTGGGGACTGTCCTGTATGTTGTAAAATGTTTACGGCATCCTTGGATGCCAGTAGCAATCCTCCACCAGAGCTGTGACAGCCAAAAATGTCTCCAGACATTTCTAAATGTCTCGTTGGAGGCAAAAATCACCTCTTTGAGAACCACTACTTGAATCCACTCAAAACATTCACTTTGCTTTGGTATCTCTGCCTCCAAGTCTCATGTGCCTGGTATAGAAAATGCTGAACTCTGAGAGTATTTGAAATCTTATTTATTTTAGGTACATTTCATAAACATATCTAATTTTCATAATATTTAAATAAGTACCTTACTCTCAAATACACAGGAAAAGTATTTTAAATCCCATGTTGCAAATAAGGACTTCAAAACACAAATGTTTGAAAGAATGCGTCAAATTAGTAGAACTCAAAACATGGAACAGGGTTTGAATTTTACATCCGCAAACTCAGGAGCAGACATGGAGTAACTCTTGGCTTCTCCATCTCCATTTTCCTCATCTATTAAATGACTGTTGTAATCCTGGCTCTGCCCCCTCACAAAGCTCTTGGATGGATCACGTCAAAAGATGCATATAAAAGTACAAAAGATGCGTTTATTACTGTTGATTTGCCTCCTGGACACCCAGAAAAGTAAGGGTACAGCTGAGACTAAAAATATCACAGCTAATATTCTCTTTTCTTAAACTAAGTGTGACAAATGTGTGGGCCCCGCTCTCCTGACTGGGCAGATACTGCTAATTAATCACAGATCCACTTCCTGGTGTGACCCCAGAACTCAGCAGCACACTCCAAGCAACTCTAAACTAAAGGTCAAATTTTGAACTTGAAACCAAATCTAGGGCGCCTGAGTGGCTCAGTCGTTAAGCGTCTGCCTTCAGCTCAGGTCATGGTCCCAGGGTCTTGGGATCGAGTCCCACGTCGGGCTCTCTGCTCAGCAAGGAGCCTGCTTTTCCCACTCCCTCTGCTTCTCCCCCTGCTTGTGCTCTCTCTCTCTCTGTCAAATTAATAAATAAAATCTTTAAAAAAAAAAAGGAAAGAAACTAAATCTATTGGTTATTTCTATATTCGGCAATGCTGCCACTTGGTTCCAAATCCTTCAGGGATCAGCTACTTTATACCTTATTTTTTACATGAAATATTAATATATGGGTGTTTATTCATGTACTGTGGCAAGCAAGTCAGGTATAATCCACAAATCCAATGTTTATCTCAGACTGTCCAAGTGTGAGCCTGTGATGAGTCAAATCTCAAGCGTCATTTGGGAACCAAGTGTCAGAACACTAGTTCTCAGACTCTAGAGGACATCTGATTTTCCTGTAGAGCTTGTAGAAATGCAGATTGCTGGGCACACCTTCAGAATTTCTGATTCAATGAGTCTTTGACAGGCTGGAGAATCTGCATTTCTAACACATTCCCTAATAATGCTCTTGCGTACTGCTGGTCCAGGGACCACATTTTGAAAACCACTGCACCAGTGAAAGACAATGGTCTCAGAGCAAGAAGATTTTGGCTTGAGAAATCCTTCTGGTTTTTTCTAATTTCTGTAATCTTGGGGAAAATGGCAGGGCTTTCTGGCTTGAGGCTAGTGCTTTGTGAAGTGACTAATGAAAACTGATCTGCTTACCTCAAAGAGTTGTTTTAAAGATTAAATTACATAGAGGATGTGGAAGAGTCTTACAAATGGAAAAAGCTCTAGATGAGTAAATGCTTATTAGTGCTTTTGTTGTTATTTGGGGAAGGTGCCTTTTTAGCCTGGGCGTTCAACCATCTATTTATGGACCCACGTCCTCCTGGGCGGCTGACCAGGTTTTCTCTCCTCTCCCACAGCCCTGGGATCACTGCCGCAAGGAGCTGTATGAAGCATGTCTCTACACAATATTCCCGCATCTTTCTCAGGCTTAACCAGAGTCTACATGAAGGAAATGGTTTCAGAATGTTCTGGATGTTTGGCCCATGGCATTATTCCCCTTTGCGGGTCTATAGGGACTAAAGGAAATCTGTCAATCCGAGATGAACTAGGGTGGAACTGTCAGCCATTAGCAGTCACTCCTCAGAGATTTGCTTGTGACTCATGACAGCGACTTGCCAGGAGGAGGGGGAGGAAATCATCTGGAAAACACCCTCCCTCAGTAAAACTGAAACAAACATTCTGGAAAAGAGAGAGAAAAGTGAAAATAATGGTGAAACAAACTCAAGGTCCCCCTTAGGATCTCTATCAGTCTCAGGGTAAATTTTTTCACTGGTAGTAGAAAGATCTTGACGTTCAAGTTCCTGGTTCAGACACTGGTTTGATCGTGTGTCATCAGAGATGTTATTTCCCGATTGTTATAGTCTAAAGAACTCCATGGAGGCAAAGACCACCTCTGTCTTTTTCAGAGCTGTATCCACAGTGACAGATCAATGACAAACATGGCTGCTCAATAAATATTTATTCGGTAAAACTCTCCTAGCCTCAGTCCCCTCGGTGTCAAACAGGGCTAAGAAGGCACAGTTCTCAGGGCTCCTATAAATAGAGAGCTAACGAACAATGTCCAGAACACAGTAGGCCCTCAATAAGAAGAGGCTGCAGTTCATGGAAGTGAATGTACCAGTAAAACATATTTTTTGTTCTTAATGTCTATTCATTTAACTTACAGGCATTAACTCCTTTGAAATCTTTTGGGGACTAATGTTTTAATTATCTTTTAATAATCCTAGAAGGAAAAGAATTAACTTAAGCACAATACATCTCTGTTTTGACTTTAAGCTCATGGCACAACTAACTGTCCCTAATGAGATAAACAGAAACATTTATTCACAAGTCAACACTACCTTTCTGTTTTAATATAATTCTGTTAATTTTATGTTAATTGCATGATTTTCAGAACCTCACTTTTTTTTTTCCAGGAGACAGAGTCCAGGGGAAGGAACAGAATGAAGATCAACCCAGAGCTCTGAAAGAAAAGAAAAGCAGTAAGCCCCCGAGAAACCAAATGTGGTCCTTGAGTCCACAGTCTGCTTAGATAAATGTAGAGGAATAATTCTTCACCTACGACTGTCTCTGAAGGGTCTGGAGGGTCAGGAGCCACTAAAAGAACCTTTAAATGGCTAGAAAAAAACTTGTTCTCATCACAAGACTTACCTGGAAAACTTGCACTTTGTTCACCTAGAAGGACCATGGGGAATTATAACAGTCTCTCTCAAACCAGACCCATTCGTTCCTTTATTCATTGATTCACCTCCTCTTGTCTAGTTACTGGGAAGAAGCCCTGTTACGTGATCTTCAGAATCCTTTGCAATGCCGAAGGGCAAGCCCCAGGAAAGTCTACTCCTGGAAGTTCTGAGAGTCCCAGGTTTATATATACTCACAAGCAAATTCAATCAGGTAGGAAGTGGTATTAACCTTTTCCTTTGACTCTGGTCCCTCTCTAACAGATCTATTGCCATTGCCTCCAGACGTGGGCATGTTCATCTTCCCCTGAAATCCCTGATGTACCGAAGTGCACGCAGTTCTTGCTTTCAGTGATTGGTTATTTTCTACGTGGAGAACAAAGCACGGCCCAGGGGCTTTCAAAGTTCCTTGTAAAAAAATATTTTGCAATTGTTCCTTCTAGGACTCTTTTTGGAAAAACATGAACACATCTCTGTATGAGCCAGAGTGATACCATCAGAAGGGCAGACACTGGGAGCCATTCTTCCTAAAACCTGACTTTCTTGGTTCTCTTTTCTTGAGGCGACTTGTCTTCCAGGACACTCCACTATGGACAAATCTGAAGCTCATGCTGGAACATCCTTTTCCGTTCCAAATTGTGCTTGCTATCTCAGCCTTGAGCCCCAGCTTTTGTCTTTTCAGCATCTGTGGACCGCCCCCCTACTTACTTGTCAACTATATCTGTACTTCCATCGCCCGCTAAGTCAGCCTTGACTCCCTTTAATGGCTAATTTCCCAGCCCGGATGGTCATTTCATAAGACCATAGTCATAATCCCTCCAAGTGGAACGGATTTGGGTCAGGTCCCAAAACTAAGATAAAGCCGGCCTTATAATCGGCTGAACTTTATTGAGGTCTCTGTATCAAGCCCAGCACTAATAGTAATAGGAAACCTTGATAGTGTGCTTACCACTGCCACGCCCTGTGTGCTTTGCATTAGTTAACTCAGTTTTTTTTATAGCAATCCTATGAGGCCGGAACTATTATTATCCCCATTTTGCAGATGAGAAAACTGAGGTGCATACAGCTAGCAAGTGGCACTGCGGTGGATCTGAGGCCAGACGATCTCCCTCCAGAGTCCATATTCTTCCCTATGTCCTAGTACTGTCCGGGAAAGGGTGATGCGCTTTCTAAGGCTTAGCTCAATGAATCATCATCGCAACTCTATGAGATTATTACTGTTGTCATTCTCATTTTAATTTGGAAAAACAAAGGTGCAAAAAATAAAGTCCTGCAATTTATTCAGCATGGAAGTGGAATGGAAATTCACGTATGACTGATACCCAAGCCCATGCCCTGAATTGCGGTTCTATTTTATATTCATCCACAGGCATCTCCCTTGTTAGCCCTGCCCATGACACCTGACCCCAGTGTTGCTCAAACTTAAGTGATGTCTGATATCATGAGACATATAAGAAAAAAGTATTTTGAACCCCAATGTTGATTTAAAATACTATGTTTTATAAATATATACAAATATAAAACTAGATACGTACTTTCTATGCTTCAGTTCTTTTATGATGACAAACCCAAAATTTGTTTACAAATCAAATAAGAATAAAACCAAAAAATCAATATAATTTCAATTGGTATGAATAACCCCGACTGTCATTTCAGTGCAAGGTTTGATAGGAAAGGTGTGTCCTGAAATGACACTTGCAATGTGCCCGTGGTGACGATTGCTATGAAGCACTCACTTTGAACTTGGAGCTCCCAACCAGCATATATCCTGTGATAATGCAATCTCCCACTTGCGGTCTTTCTTTCAAGTCCCGAGGAACTTTGGTGCATTCAACATCATTTGGTTTTCACATGCACAAAGACATTTGCATAGTAAGTTCATCTTTGTTCCTACATAATTGGGCCACTGTAATGAAAATAGCTTAATTTGGTGTTGATCTGTCCACGATGTTGATCTGTCCACCACACAAGGCACATCAGGCTAGTCCCTTAACAAACTCCCGCGGAGGGTGAAGACAAGTTTGATCCCTTAGTGAACTTCATTTGAAGGTCACCTAAAATGGAAAGGTCTCCCTGCAGCTCTGAGTCTTCAACAGCAGGAAACACTTAAGGGCCTTTAAAAAAACAAAACAAAAACTTAAAATGCTATCTCAAAGTAGACCTGTAGAAAATACCCAATATACACTATTGTACAAGCGTGTACACACACACACACACACTGCTCTTTATGGTGTATTAAATGCTAAGTTAAATTCAAGTTTAATGTTAAATGTTCAGTGTAATGTTCAAACATTAACTCTGGATGAAGGGAAATACATTTTAAAAACTCAGAATTGTTTCCATAGGTAAGAAAACGGAATGCCTGTTAGTTCCATTACCAGCAAACACAGCAACACTTTGATATTAATGTGTAAGATTTTGTTTCAAAATTGAGTTGCATGTTCTGGCTTCTAAGTCAAGAAAGAAAGGGACCTGGAAGGGAATCAGGTGGAGGTCAGTCATGGAAGTCGTTTTTTTTCTTTTTGCCATGGTGCATGGAAGAGAGCAGACTGACCGGGAGAAAAGGAGCTAATGTAGTCCTCTGAACATGAACTTCTGTGACCACAGGAGCACAGAGGTTCCAGAGTGGAGCAAGCTGTGGGATAATTGCACTCCTGGGACCAGGGAGCTTTGTATACCTTCTGGGAGGACTGAGAACCCTGTAGTTAGAAGGATTAACCTGTAGGAAATTGAGGGAAAAAGAATTCAAATTGATAAAGCTTCTGTTTTCAAAATGGAAAATGTCATTTCAGGAGATATTGATCATTTGTGTATATTAAATAGTCGTGACACTCAATAATAGCAATAAACTAATATTTATTTGCATTTTTCTTTACGTAGATTATTTTATTTGGTCCTCTTGATGTCAACAACCACATGAGCTGGCCATAATTAATAGGTAAGGAAATTTGGCCATGCAGAGGTTAAAGAATTTGCTCGAGGTTACACATCCATCAGATGACAGAGCCAGGATTGGGGTCTAGGTTTCCACAATCCCTAAACCAGAGCTCTTAATCCCTAGCACCAAACTTCCTTCCAAAAAGCACACCCCAGGTAATCAAATCCTAATAATATAATTCACCTTAGCAATTAGCTGTCAAGCCACTTATAATAGAGTTGACACACCTGAGACCCAGAGATATTAAATGAATTTCTCAAGGTTATACAATTAGAGAGGTAAAACCGGTTTCAAATTCCCGGGAACTTCTATTACATATATTATTATTTAATATAAAAACTATTCACATTCTATGTTTTAAGTCTAAATTAATTCCCACAATTCTGTGCTTTCAGTAGATAATTTTTTTTTTTTAAAGATTTTATTTATTTATTTGAGAGAGAGAGAATGAGAGACAGAGAGCATGAGAGGGAGGAGGGTCAGAGGGAGAAGCAGACTCCCTGCCGAGCAGGGAGCCCGATGTGGGACTCGATCCTGGGACTCCAGGATCATGACCTGAGCCGAAGGCAGTCGCCTAACCAACTGAGCCACCCAGGCGCCCGATAATTTTTTTATATGAAGATTTTATTTATTTATTTGAGAGAGAGCAAGCGAGCATGAGCGGGGGGAGGGGCAGAAGGAGAGGGAGAAGCAGATTCCCTGCTGAGCAGGGAGCCCAGCTTGATCCCAGGACCCTGGGATCGTAACCTGAGCCAAAGGCAGATGCTTAACTGACTGAGCCACCCAGGGGACCCAATAACTTTTTAAATATTAATTTCATAGATGAGAAAATGGAGGCCTAGAATTTGTAAAGTAATTGAGTACTAATCTCAAATTTAATGGTTTTGACTTCTGTTAAAACAATCATAGTTGAATATAAAATGGAATTATCCCTGCCTTTTCTGTTAACTTTGGCCAAGCACTGCTGTCTCAGGCTGCGATGCTGGCCATCAAGCTAATTCAGCTTCCTGATGGGTTTTGTTCATATTTGAATGCCTTCTGGCTGGTTTCCAGTTTTCCTAAGCCCCGTTACCTCTCATCGCCACAATCCAACAGTCCCTGAAAGCATGTGAGTGTAAGTTTGTACCAGCAGAACACTTAGAAACTAGAGTGACAGGCTATCTTGTTTTATCCAGGACTAAGAGGAAGGAAGTTTTCAGGACATGGCATTTTTAGTGCTAAAACCATGAAAGGGTAGGGAAAACCAGAGTAGGTTAGTAAGCTTATTAGGTATCTGTGATGTATAGTGTGTGTGTGGGGGGGGACGACATTGGAGTCTAGCTTGATAAACACATTCCAAGTATCATTCATTCCTTCATTTCAATGAACATTTATTTTCTTCTCTATGCCACACAACTGTTAAGCACAAGTGATCAGAGTAGGACAGAGAACCTCTGTCTTCAACAACTCCAGCATCTAGGAGATGGAGATAAGGCAAACTTACCATCACCTAGAACCCAGGCAGAATGATGAAAATAGCACGGGACGTCCAAACTCATGTTTGTGTCTCTCTATTCACAACATGGGGATGTGGCTCCCACTAGGCAGCCACCCTGTATCGCTGACGTTCCCGGGAATCTGAACTCTCCACCTGACAAGGTCAATGCGATGAAGGCTACATTGCTAATGGTAAGCTTAAGTTCTTCGCTGTTTCTAGGGGAATCCAGCTTTTAATAGGAAATCCAAGCCTTTAACAGAAAAGTCATTCTTATGGGGAAATCAATAATTATGAGATAGTTTCTTTTTTACATACATGCAAATGCCTCTTAGTTGATTTTACACAGGCACTGATGGCTTTGTTGAACATGAGCTGTTTTTTCAGGTGAACCCGTGGGGTGAATGAACCTCGGAAGACCTCTCAGGGGTATTAGCTGCGGAACACGAGGAGAGCGTATGGGAACTAAGCTATGAAAAGGAACCTTATTACCATTTTCCAAACTGCCACAAGCTCTGTACATCTGCTGGTAAAGACTCAGGAAACAAGTCAGGAGGGGCCCAATGTATCCATCTGTATCATGGACCATATCCACTTAACAATCCAACAAACCTTCATGAATCGAATCTATTGACACAGAGGGAAGTATTAGAGTGAAGAACAGAGAGGAAGACTTCAAAGAGGAGGTCACACTTGACTGGAGAATTGATGGCTCAGTAGTTGTTCACTCAGAGGGCAAGAGTAGAACTGTCAACTTGGCTAATCAAGAGGTGAGCAGACAGCTATGGATGAGAAAGGTAGGAAAGAAACAGCTATGGCCAAAAGCGGAAAAGAGTTGGCCAGACAGAGGGGAAAGGGTGGGGATAAAAACACAGTATGTAGCAGGTACTGGTTATTGAACTTGAACTCTGTGCCAACCCCAGCTGTAAACTTTACTTGTATTATTTCACCAAAGCCCTGACATCAACCCTATGAAGCCAGAACCGTCCCAGTTTGCAGATGAAAAGCAGACGGAGAGTGATTTGCCTGAGGCCATGCAGATGCCTTGCATGAAGAGCTGGGGTTGGATCCCACCCCTTGAACTCAGCCGGTGCACCCTAATGCGCTTTCTCTCTCTCTATCTCTCTTTCTCTCTTCATGGCCACACGGCACCGTAATGCGCTCTCTCTCTCTCTCTCTCTTCATGACCATACTGGGGACACCAGGGTCCCAGCCTAGTGAAAAGAGAAGTCCCTTCCCCAATGTCATCCTTATTTTCCTATCTTCCTACAGATGGGGATCTCTTTCTGGCCGTCGTGGAAGTGCCCTTGAACAGCTGTGTCACACTATGCTCAGAAATAAGAGGCCAGCCAGTTGGTATTAGGCCATATGATTGGTCACAACATCCTGAAAGCAAGAATCTGTGCAGATGTTTTGCTGTAACATTGGCCCCCAAACTTCCCACGTGACGCCCTCCCAGCCAAAGTCACCATTCATTCTCAATGCTCACAGACCGTGCGACTCTAGTTTCCATCCCCAAAAAGGGAAGCAGAGGAAGTGAGCTTGAGAGTCCGTTAGTCTTCAAAGCACAGTGCCAAGGCATCAAACAAACAAGTAAATTTCAAAATGGAAAGCCCCCCCCCCCCCAACCAGGACAGGGGGAACCTGCTCCGGGGGCATGTGAGACTGGCAGCTGTGCTTCTCAGCACAGCTGGACCTAATTGGGCTTGGGTCTGGGAAGCCTCTGGTTGCTGCAGGCCGCCTGGCACGCTGCTGAGAGGTGAGATCCAGCGAGACAAGAGTATGACTGTGCATTCCATCGGCAGCCGCCCGGGATACACTCCCTGCTAGGGGACATGGAAACATTCTAACCTACAAAGAAAGGGGCTTTCCATGGATTTCCCAACAATACGCATTTATCTGAACAGGAAAGTAAGAAAAAGCCCCGGCGGTCAGACAGAAAGCAAGTTCTGTCCTCTGCACAGTGCAGTTACTGTTCTGACTTCATTCTTATGGAAGAGACGCCCATGAAACGCACTGTTTTAAATAACTGACTATTTGCTTCTCATTTGAGATGCGTAATCTACTCAATGAAATGGGCACTTAATAACCCTCTTTTTGAAACAGACCAATTGAGTTAGTTGCTAGTCACACATTTCTGTCTCTCACCCTGAACAAACATCCACGGAGTGAAAGAGGAAACTTTTCGGGGTTCTTCCACCATAGAAGGCTCCTTTCTGCCTTTCTGCCTTTCTGCCTTTGCTTAGGATGGTCCCTTTGTCTAGAAAACTGCTTTCTCTCTGTTTAATGCTTAAGAATCCTTCCAGATAGCAGTGATGGTGGAGGTGTGGTGATGGTGATGATGATTGGAATATAAGATTTGTGAGAGTATACTCTGCCTGATGGTGCACCCCCAAATCTGCATGGGTTGTTTCATTTATTTCTCAAAGATAAAGGGCTCTTGGTATCCCCCCACCTTTTACATGCAAGAAAACTCAGGCAGAGGAGGGTGTATTCTTCAAGGCATATAGCAAGTAAGTGCAAAAACACTGCACTCCCCATCAACTAAAAATTTGAAAAATACAGCACACAGCAAATGTGGGGAACAAAACTCTCATACGCTGCTGGCGGTAGCGCAAACTTGGAAAATTATTTGGTAGCATTTGGTAAAGTTGACCGTAAACATACAAGTAATTCTACTTGAAGGTATATAGAGGGCCCCCCCCCCCAACCGTCCCCAGCAAAAGGCAAATAACATGTTCATCTACCAAAGATGAAAATACAGGTAACACCAATTCCATCCCAGGGTATGTAGACCCAAATGAAATGCAAGTGTATGTTCACTAAGAGATTCATATGGTAATGTTAATAATAGCACTATTTATAATAGTCCCAAATTTGAACTATTCAAATGTCATCAACAGTAGAGTAAATAAGAGTAGGTATAATTACACAATTGGATAATAGACAACATGAAAGTAAACAAATTACAACTAAGTGTAACAATATAGAAAAGCTCACAAAAGTATGTAGAAAGGGGCACCTGGCTGGCTCAGTCAGTAAAGCCTGTGACTCTTCATCTTGGAGTTGTGAGTTCGAACCCCACGTTGGGTGTAGAGATTTCTTAAAAATAAAATCTTAAAAAAAAAAAAAGGTAATACAGAAAGAAAGGAGTCTAAACACAGAAAAGTACATACATCATGATTTCACTTACATAAAGTTCAAAAACAAAGTGAAATGAATCTATAGTGCTAGGAAGTTAGGGTTACAAGTTTCCCGTGGAAGATTAACTATAATGGGGGGCGGAGCAAGATGGCGGAGGAGTAGGAGACCTGGATTTCGTCTCCTCTCAGGAATTCAGCTGGA
>NC_138372.1:154850296-154881907 GCF_054177405.1 Leptonychotes weddellii
TAGAACTAGTGATGTAATGTATGGGGATTAACATAAGAATAAAAAAAAAAAAAAAGAAACCATAATGGAAAAAAAAAAAAAAAAAGATTAACTATAATGGAAGCTTCTGGAGTGCTGATTATTTTTCTGTTCTTGATCTTGGGGTTGGTTACACAAGTGTGTTCATCCAATGGTACACTTACAATTTTTTTTGCTTCTCTGTCTAAATGTATGAAATACATATTTCAAAAAAAGTTCAAAATGAAAAAAAATAAAAGTCTAAACAAATTCAAAGCTTACGGTTTAACCCCTGAGTATATACCCATACTTTAAAAATAATCCAAGGGCACCTGGCTGGCTCAGTTGGTAGAGCATGCGACTTGATCTAGGGGTTGTGAGTTCGAGCCCCACGTTGAGTATAGAGATTACTTAAGATATAAAATCTTTTAAAAAAAATTTAAAAGTAAACAAACAAACAAAAAATCCAGAGCACAATTATGCCGGCATACACACACATACACAAAACATACATACTATACATATAATATAATATAATATAATATAATATAATATAATATAATATAATATATAATGTAATATAATATAAATTTTATTTTATAATATCCTGATATATATACATATGCTATTATATGTATACACCCAATAACAAAATATATGTTATATGTAGTATACATATATGCATGTGTCAGGATATACTCAGGATGTATTCACAGCTTTATTTATAACTTGAGAAATAGAAACAATGTGTATGTTTATAATAGGAGTGGTTGAATGATTTAAGAAACCCTTCCACTTGGTGGAATATTATGCAGTTGCTAAAAATTTTTTCTTGGGAAAAAGTTTTCAAAACCGAGAGGAGATATATCATTCTAATTTGAGGAGAGAATGCAGTATACAATATGATTTCGACTGCACTGACTGAGAAAAGAAGAAGAAAAATCTGTGTGCATAGGAAAGACTGAACCAACATATTCATAGTGGGTTTTGGGGGGTGATCATGGCCAAATTTTGTATTCTTTGAGCATTTCCGTATTTTCCTGATTTCAATATTCTATCTTATTTAAATAATAATAACAACAATGACTCCCTTTGTGAGGCCTACCCCCTACTGTCCCAGAGGCTATTTATATGTACTCTGCTTCAAAAGGCATTTTTTACATGTGGCCTCTTCCAGCACTTAACTTAGGCTATTTTTTTTTAAGATTTTATTTATTTATTTGAGCAGGGGGTGATAGAGAGCATGAGAGGGGAGAGGGTCAGAGGGAGAAGTCGACTCCCCACTGATTCGGGGACTCCATCCTGAGACTCTGGGATCATGACCTGAGCAGAAAGCAGTTGCTTAACCAACTGAGCCACCCAAGCGTCCCTAACTTATGTTATAATTATCTGGTCCCCTAGACTGGGAGGTTCTTGAGTGGAAACCTTGTTATATTTCTTTGTACTCCTAGCTCTTAGCACAGTGTATGGAATGTAACAGCATGTCTTCAGCTATGTCCTGACTCAGTGAATATGTATGTATGATCTGAATCAGTGTAGTCTATAAAAGAGCCAGATGTTTAAGATGTGATGTGTCCATGCTTTAGGAAACTGACACGACAAGCTACTGTGATCAACATGTTCCCATCTTGGCCAAAACAATGAAATTAATTTGCCAATAGGAGAATACTTTGGACTCTTAATATCCTTGATTAGAAGACCACAAACAACTTTCTCTACAGCAGATACTCTCTTGGTTTTGAATGGAGAAACTGAGGTTCAGAATGTTGAGGAACTTGTTTAGCTTATGAAAACACTATGGAGAGAGATAAATAGAATCCATGCTATACATTAGACTTGTATACTTAAATATTCTTTGTTAAAAGAGTAGATCTTAAGCATTCTTACTGTAAAAAAACGGGGTCGGGGGAATATGTGAGGCGATGAGTGTGTTAACTTAATTGCATAATTGACATTTGCAGTTAATTAACATTCACAATCTCTTTTAGTATTACACAATCAAATGTATAACACAACCAAATGTATGATTTGGTTCAGGATTTATTCATAGATGCCTAAGAAACTCATAGCACACAAGCATATTTCTGACGAAGACTTTTGATTTTCACTTTTTTTGACAGAGAGAGAGAGAGAGAGAGCTCGCACATGTACTCATGTGCATGAGGGCATATAAGGTGAGGATGGGTGGGCAGGGGGAGAGGGAGAGAGAGAATCTTTTTTTTTTTTTTTAAAGATTTTATTTATTTATTTGAGAGAGAGAGAATGAGAGACAGAGAACACGAGAGGGAAGAGGGCAGAGGGAGAAGCAGACCCCCCGCCGAGCCGGGAGCCCGATGTGGGACTCGATCCCGGGACTCCAGGATCATGACCTGAGCCGAAGGCAGTCGCTTAACCAACTGAGCCACCCAGGCGCCCCGAGAGAGAGAATCTTAAGCAGACTTCCTGCTCAGCATGGAGTGCTACGTGGGACTCATCTCACCACCCTGAGATCATGACCTGAGCAGAAATCAAGAGCCAGATGCTTAACTGACTGAGCCATGCAAGCTCCCCAACTTTCTTTTTTTTTTATTAATAAAATAAAGGCAGTATTATGTGATGGAAATAGTACAGAACAACAGACTCAAATCTGAGTTCAAATTCTGACTCTGTTCTTTAAAATATGTAAGCTTGGGCAACATACTTAGCCTCTTAGGACCTTAATTTTTTTCCTCTATAACATGGAGATGGGTTTTCTATTCTGTTCCATTGATCTATGTGTCCATCTGTCTGCCTTTACCACATGGTCTTGATTACTGTAGCCTTAACATCAGATAGATATGACCCCCTCCTACTTCATTTTTTTTTTTCAAAACTGTTTTAGCTATTTTGTCTTTGTGCCTTTCCATATGAATTTTAGAATAATCTTTGTGTGTCTACCAACAACCTTGCTAGAATTTTAATAAAAAATGGTATTAAACCTACAGATCAATTTCAGAAGAACTGACATCTTTACTATGATGGAACTTCAGTCAATGAACATGGTATGGCTCTTCATTTTTTTTTTTTTAAAGATTTTATTTATTTATTTGAGAGAGAGAATGAGATAGAGAGAGCATGAGAGGGGGGAGGGTCAGAGGGAGATGCAGACTCCCTGCTGAGCAGGGAGCCTGATGTGGAACTCGATCCCGGGACTCCAGGATCATGACCTGAGCCGAAGGCAGTTGCTTAACCAACTGAGCCACCCAGGCACCCCGGTATGGCTCTTCATTTATTTAATCTTTTAAAAATATTTCTTTCGGGCGCCTGGGTGGCTCAGTTGGTTGGGCGACTGCCTTCGGCTCAGGTCATGATCCTGGAGTCCCGGGATCGAGTCCAGCGGAGAGTCTGCTTCTCCCTCTGACCCTCCCCCCTCTTATTCCCTATCTCATTGTCTCTCTCAAATAAATAAATAAATCTTTAAAAAAAAATATTTCTTTCATTAGCATTTTGTAATTTTCAGATATTGTAAACGCTTTGTTAGATTTATACCTCAATATGTTAACTTCCTTGGAGAAATTGCAAATGATATTGTAGTTTTAATACATATGTCCATGTGTTTGCTATTATGATTTATGATTAATTTTTGTGTTGATCTTATAGCCTACAACCTTACTGAACTCACTTAGGTATACAAGTTTTGGGGGGCTTTTAGAAGGATAGGTTTGGGATTTTCTACATACATAATTATGTCATCTGCAGAAAGGACAGTTTTATTTCTTGCTTTCTAATTTGTATGCTTTGATTTCTTTTTATTGCTTTATTGTGGTGGTTACTTTTCCATTACTATGTTGATTAAGGGTAGTGAGAGTAGACATTCTTGTCCATCACAACATTTTAACATCTTTTTTTTTTTAGATTTTTAAAAAAAATTTTTATCCATTTGAGAGAGAGAGAGAGCATAGGCAGGGGGAGTACCAGAGGGAGAGGGAGAAGCAGACTCCCCGCTTGATCCCAGGACCCTGAGATCATGACCAGAGCCAAAGGCAGACACTTAACTGACTGAGCCACCCAGACATCCCACAACATTTTAATATCTTAAAAATCTCCAAAATCAAGCCAACAAGTAGACACTTTGTGCCCTAAATGCATTTCATTATCTGTTGGGGTCCTCTTCTCTCCATGAACTTCCAGCCTTGTGTGAAGGATATCCTCAATAAGGACAATAATAAATAATGCAAAATTAAGTGCAGCTTTGAATTAAAATGATAGAGACTCTAAAATGAGTCAGATTTCAGAGCTACAAATATTTATGTTGTGCCGAGTACATGTCAGATAGTGTTCTAAGAGTCCGGAATACAGAGTGAACAAGAGAGATTCTCTGCCATTGTCAAGTTTACATTCCAGTGAGGGAGATAATAAATAGATATATAATAAGTCATATATTGTAAAGTGCTATAAAGAAAAATAATAAAGCAGGCGGGGACCACGTGATGGGGCGAGGGCAAGCTATTTTAGATAGTGTGTTACCTCTTTGAATAGGTACCCTTTTTGTGAGTGTCCCCTGAATCAGGGCAAATGACCTCAAGGTAGAAGAAGTAGCACACACAGGAGTCCTCAAGAAAATGAGCCTTTGTGTGTTTGTGAACCAGCAAGAGGGCCACTGTGGCTGGAAGGGAGTTAGGAATGAGAGAGAGAAGTAAGAAATGAAACTGCAGATGTCAACATGGAGTGTATGATGAAGGACCTCTTAGGCTATGAAAAATACTTTGGATTATTTTTTAAGACTGATGAAAAACAATTGCTGCTTCCCGTCAGGGAAGTGACTTGATGTGATTTATGTATCAAAAAGACCACTCTGTGACTTTTGTTGCAGAGCGTTACTGTGAAGACCACATGATCACAGAAGGATGGTGTTTGTTATATTAATATGAATTCTATTTCAGGACGCCTGGGTGGCTCAGTGGGTTAAACGTCTGCCTGCAGCTCAGGTCATGATCCCAGGGTCCTGGGATCGAGTTCTGCATCGGGCTCCTTGCTTGGAGGGGAGCCTGCTTTTCCCTCTGCCTGCCACTCCCCCGCACCCCCTGACAAATAAATAAAAAAAATCTTTTAAAAAGTATTAATTCTATTTCATAGAATCAAATGACTTTCCACATGACCAGTAGAAATGTGTCACTTTGTTATCTGGTAGAAACGTAACCATGCAGCCATTAGAGTGGCATGCTGTATGAATGAAATCTAGGAGAAAAAGAATTAAAATCCTACCAATCATTATTTTAGTAGCCCTGTGATATCATTGAAATTGAATTATCTGGGGGCACCTGGGTGGTTCAGTCTGTTAAGCGTCTGTCTTTGGCTCAGGTCATGATCCCTGTGTCTTGGGAATCTCTGCTCAGCAGGGAATTTGCTTTTCCTTCCCCCTGCTCTTGCACTCTCGCTCACTTTCTCACTCTTTCTCTCTCAAATAAATAAAATCTTAAAAAAAATGAATTGGATTATTTCAATTTTAGAGGACCATGAATATTAACTTATGTGCACCTTTTTTGTCATTTTAATGATTAAGGTAAACTCCATCCAGGCATTCTGCTAAAGATCTTTGACTGTAAAAGGCCATTTTGGTCTTTTTTCGTTTTCATCAAAGAGCTAAAACCCTTCAGAGGGGGGAAAAAAAACCAATCTCATTGGGCATAGCCTTATTGCTACATGAAACATTGTAACCAGGAGGATGCCTCCTCCTCTATCCCCACAGTCCATTCTTACATGGTACACCCTCCAGCCTTCAATACATCATCTCCACTTTCAATGTCCTTCCAAAATTTACCCAGCTAAATAATTTTTTTTATTCTTTGAAATTCTATTCAGGCATCACAATTTTAATACTTTCTCCATATTACCTCAGAGACAGTTAATCACTCCCTCTTATACACTCCTTACACCTTTTTTGTAGTTCTGCCATTACAAATAATAACCAAACTTGCTAACGTTTGAGCATTTTTAACCTTGTTTTTAATTCTTTTTAGTTTTTTTTTTTAAGATTTTATTTATTTATTTGACAGAGAGAGACACAGCGAGAGAGGGAACACAAGCAGGGGGAGTGGGAGAGGGAGAAGCAGGCTTCCCCCTGAGCAGGGAGCCCGATGCAGGGCTCGATCCCAGGACTCTGGGATCATGACCTAAGCCGAAGGCAGACACTTAACCACTGAGCCACCCAGCCGCACCAATTCTTTTTAGTTTTTTTATTAAAGTATAACTGACACGCCATGTTACATTGGTTTCAGGTGTACAGTGTAATGATTGGACAAGTCTCTATGTTATGCTAGGAGCATTTATTTTATACTAGAAAAAACATGTGGCATATTGTATTATTTTTCTCCTATTACAAATAAGAAACGTGAGATTAAGAGCTGGTAAGTAACTTATAGGGGCCCGGAACTACTGAGTTGCAGAAAAAGAAAAAAACAACAATGTGAATCTCATCTAGCTTTGTGCTCCTTGAATGGTAGCCGTTATTTAGATGCGGAGTTTCTAACGTGCACATTGGGGCTTCCTGAGGTGCCTCCACAACCATAGAGGAGGGCTGCAGGATCTTTTAGATTTTTAAGGGAAATACAGCGATTTTAGATTTTTAAGGGAAATATGGTGCTGTACTCTCTACCAGACACTGTAGGAACCTCCAGCTTCAGGTAATTCACAGTTCCATTAGAGGACACTGCATTCTTTTCAACGGCCTCACAAATTTACAAAGCTGGGTTTCCTACGGTTGCTGTGATAAACACTGAGCAAAAAAAAAAAAAAAGTGTGGAACAGGAAATGAGGGTGATGAGGTCCAACCCGATTTCCAGTTTTGAAAAGCTGTGCCTGACAATTGCCCACATCTCATCAGTAAGGAACTGTGGCTATTTAAGAATGAAATAAAAATGTTTTTTTTCAGGGCGCCTGGGTGGTTCAGTTGGTTAAGAGACTGCCTTCGGCTCAGGTCATGATCCTGGAGTCCTTGGATCAAGTCCCGCATCGGGCTCCCTGCTCGGCAGGGAGCCTGCTTCTGCCTCTGACCCTCCCCCCTCTCATGTGCTCTCTCTCTCTCATTCTCTCTGTTTCAAATAAATAAATAAAATCTTTAAAAAAAAAAAAATTTTTTTTCTTTCAATGTATGTGTGTGTGTTTTTCCCCAAAGGGCTTATAAAGTAAGACACAAATACTTATGAGGTTGCTTGGATGTAACTAGTTAATTAAAGGAACTTTCAGGTATTTCTTTTGGTCCAGGGGTGCTGTGAAAAAAAAAAAAATTGCTGAGACACTAAAGACACCACGAGGAGAGAAAGTTGGGGAATTTCTGGCTGAGATAGTTGCCTCACCTACCAGATGGTGATTTGCTTAAATGCAGGGTAAAATCAGATTGGGGGAAGTAGACAGCAGAAGCAATCTTTTTCTTCGGGTTTGTCTCTCTCCTCTGTAGAGTTGGAAAGATTTTTGCTACAAGAAACAAATTATCCTACTCATCTTGTCTTAATCAATAAGGAGGAGTCAGGGAAGCATGCAATGGGGACCGGCCTGTGTAGTATATTCTCTTGTTTACCTCCTTTCAAGGAACGGGTCTCCTTTGCCTATGTTTGTTAGCATACATCCGTAAATTACATTGCCACCACCTTCAGGATAATCACATAGATAATTACTAAAAAAGGAACTGAAAAATCCTAATAAGGAATATCGAGAAATGATATGAAAAGAAAGCTTTCGTGCCATTTTTTGCTAAATTCTCTGGACAGCTACATCAAAGGTATCTCCTTTTGGGTATTTAATCCCTATTCATGAGGAAAAGAAGTCTACATGGATTTATAATTTCATTGCAAATGATTAATAGAGAATCGCCAGCTCACTTGGGGGCAAAAGAGATTGGGGAAAGGTATATCCAAATTCTTGCCCTTCATGGAATATTCATTGACATTTCTAGATGAAAACTAGGGTTGCCCAATTTATCCAATAAAAATTCAGGTTGTTCAGTTCAATTTCAATTTCAGATAAACAAAGAACTTTTGTATATAAGTATGTACCAAATATTGCATAAGGCATACATATACTAAAAAATTACTCCTTATGTATCTAAAATTCAAACTGAACTGGGTGTCCTGTACTTAATCTAGCAACTCCATTGAAAACAGAAATTCACTTCCAATATACTTATGAATATGAATAGAATTTAAGTATTACCATTTTGCAAGCTCCTAAGGAAATAATGGATCTAGAACAGTGATTTTTGAAGTGTAGTTCCCTGAGCAGAGGCATTGCCATCATGGGGGAGGCTGTTCAGATGCAAATTCTGGGGATCCACACCTACCTGTACATCAAAAATACTGGGGGTAGGGCCCCCAAATCTGTGTGTTTTTTGGGGTTTTTTTAAAGATTTTATTTATTTGTCAGAGACAGAGAGAGCACAAGCAGGGGGAGTGGCAGGCAGAGGGAGAAGCAGACTCCCCACCGAGCAGGGAGCCCGATGCAGGGCTTGATTCAGGACCCCAGGATCATGACCTGAGCTGAAAGCAGACACTTAACCGACTGAGCCACCCAGGCGTCCCACAAAATCTGTGTTTTAATGAACTTTCCAGGTGATGCGGATCTGCAAGTTGTGGTAGGCAGAATAATCTTCCTCCAAAGATGTCTATGTCTTAATCTCCAGAACCTTCGAACAGCTGAGGTTACATGGAAAAGTGGAATTAAGATTGCAGAGGAAATTTTGGTTACTAATGAGCTAACGTTATGGAGCGTATCCGGTGTCATCCAGGTGGGACCAATGTAATCACGAGCATCTTTAAGAGAGTCATTCAGAGGACGACGTGACATGGAAAAAGGGTAGTGAGAGATGCAACGTTGCTGCTTTGAAGATGGAGGAAGAAGGGCTATGAGCCAAGGAATGTGGGTGGCCTCTAGCAGCTGGAAAAGGCAAGGAAACAAATGCTCCCCTAGAGCCTCCAAAAAAGAATGCAGCCCTGGTGACACCTGGGTTTTTAATCCAGTGAGATTTGTTGGCCTTTTAACCTACACAACCGTCCAATAATTTTTTCATGTTTAAGCCGTGGAGTTTGTGGTCATTTGTGAACAGCAGGGAAAGAAAGCTAATAGAGCAATGATCAGGAATGCTTGCTAAAACCATTAGCTAAAAGACAGTACTCCAATACCAGAGTGGGACTTGGCTGGAGGTTAACATCAGACCCTTCAGTGGTTATTCATGTGTGTTATTTCTAACTTATTTCTAACTTATTTTACTTACCTATACGTACACCATTTATGTCTTTTAAAAAGAAGCATTTCATCGTTTCTAGGGTTTACAGCTACATAGACATAATAACAAGCATCAGGTAGACTCTAGGCTGAATGTTTGTGTCGTCCCCACCCCACCCCCACACCCCATTCATATGCTGAAATCCTAGCCCCCTACGTGATTGCATTAGGAGGTGGGGCTTATGGGAGGTGATTAAATCCGGAAACTGGAGGCTTCAGGAAAGGGATTTGTGCTTTTATAAAAGAGGTCCCAGAGAGCTCCCCCACCCCCAGCCCCAATCCCTTCTGCCATGGGACGACACAGGCAGAAGACAGCCATCTGGGAACCAGGAAGCAGATCCTGAGTCTGTTGGCACCTTCATCTTGGACTCCCTTGCCTTTAGAACGGTGAGAAATACATTCCTGTTGTTTATAAGCCACCAGGTGTATGGCCTTGTGTTATGCAGTCCAGACAGACCGAGACCAGGTAGCTTTGGGAAATCATGAGATTCGACGTAGTGTTGACAGTATGAGCTAACTGGGTATGCCGCTCCGGTGTAGCCGGAAGTCTGAACACGTCTACCTGTTTGCTTGCAATGATTTCTCATACAAGTGTAGCATACTTATTTCTCCCCTTTCCCTTCTGAGTAACAGGAATCTCCTTGGTGGGTTATTTTGGGAATTGGCGTAGGGATAACTAGGGGATAAGGGGAAGAGCTAGGGACAGATGTCCCAGAGGTCTCTTAAAGCAGCCACAGAAGGAAATTTTTATATCATGACTTTACCACAGACACAGAATGCATCAAGTTTTAACAGTTTCCCAAGAAAGAGTTCTCATTTTCTCCACATATTCTGTTTGTACTTAAGTCTGACTGAATTAGCATGAAGGAAGAATATTCATGTGAATCCTACCAATTAACTAAAATTTGGAAAAATAAACAATTTTCTGTTTCTTTTAATGTTTCTTAAAAACATCATCTGTGGCCATTTAAAACCTCTGCCAACACTTTTGACTGACAAAGAATCATTAAATTTTTCTTCATTATTGTCATAGTATTAATAGTAATACACAGCTGTAAAAAAAAAAAAAAGACTTGCTAGGGGATATAGAACCATCAGTCTGTGTGAAACACTTGGACCGGGTCCTCAACAACCTCTTAATAAGAAACCTTTGGAGAGTTTCTTATTGGTGTGCTTTAGCTGCCTCGTCCTAAATCACAAGAGCCAACTGATCAATTGTCACGAATTTTGCATAACTGTTGTTTAACATGACCGTTACTGAAATTTGAATTCTATAAAATTACAATTGTAAAAATCATATTAAAAAGTTAATATGCTCCAAATACATCCCTTTCTAGTTATTTTACGACATTTTACTATCATCTATGCTCTGAGGTTATTCACATTTATCATGTCTGGATGGTAGTGGTGTACCGCTGAGCACCTCTTCCCACCTCTGTGTTCGGTAAAATCACTTTGGTAGCTTGAAGGAAGCCATAGTGGGAGTATTTACACAACAGAAATGAGCAAATGTTACAAATGAGTTGTGATACATCCATAGCATACCACTCATTCCAATTCAAATGAATCATCTGGAAGCAGGTGTATTACAAGAGGCCATGATATACTGACTTCACATTCAAAATGGATCAGTCTTGACTGATACTGGAAATTTTCCTAATTAGAAGAGAAGTTTAAAAAACAACACACAGGGGCGCCTGGGTGGCTCAGTCGTTAAGCGTCTGCCTTCGGCTCAGGTCATGATCCCAGGGTCCTGGGATCGAGCCCCGCATCCGGCTCTCTGCTCAGCAGGAAGCCTGCTTCTGCCTCTCCCACTCCCCAGCTTGTGTTCCCTCTCTCGCTGTGTCTCTCTCTGTGAAATAAATAAAAATAAAAAATCTTAAAAAAAAAAAAAAATTTAAAAAACAACACACAAATAGCACAAGTCAACATTTTCCTAAAATGATACAGGCTTTTCAAAAAATTAGTAAGTTGTATTAACTTTTATTTCTAATCTAATCTTTCTTTTTTTCTTTCTCTCTCTCTTTTTTTTTAAGATGCATGTATTTATTTTAGAGAGAGAGCACACACATAGCCAGGATGGAGGGGCAGAGGGAGGAGGGAGGGGGAGAAAGAAAATCTCAAACAGACTCCCTGCTGAGCACAGAGCCTGATGCAGGACTCAGTCTTACAACCCTGAGATCATGACCTGAGCGGAAATCAAGTCAGATGCTTGACTGAGCCACCCAGGTGCCTCCAAATCTGATCTGTTTTTAATGGAAATTTTTGTTTTTGACTTGAAGGATCATAAGCTCTGAGAATTAAAAGAGGGAAACTTATGTTCTATAAGGCTCTTGCCCACCCTCTCCCAAATACTACAGTCATTCTCCCTCAGGTAGGAAATGCTGTGGTCCTGAATTTTGATAATACACTATTTGCATCTAGAAGAGCTATGATCTTTTTAATCTTTTTCAAGTGTTCATGTTTTAATGTATTTATCTTCCCTGTAACATTATGGATAAGTTAAAGTAAGTTCTACTAAACTATAGAGACACATCCTCATTGCACATTTCCTCAACATATTTTATGGTTTAAATACATGGTTTACCATGTATTCTATGTTAATTACTATGCTTTGAATCCAGTTTTTGTTTTCTGCCATCTTTCTAGTCAATTATTGCAAGATTTTAATGAATTGTTACGTAAAATTCACCTAAGATAGTTGCTAAATGTATTCAAATACTCAGATTTCAAGATATCACTCCCAGAGACTCTGCTTCAGAAAGTGGAACTAGTTAACAGAAGCTACAATTGTGGGCATTCTTGTTGAAGTGGAGATAAAAATAATCTTCATTCCAGGAGTTTATAGAAAATACAGCCCAGTCCACCATTGTCACGTTTATCTGTAGTTGGGAAGCTGGAGAACCAGAGAAAAAGGAATTTAACATCCTTTATTTATTCACTAAATATATATTTAACATGAAGTATGTCGCACTTGCTTCTAGGTGCTGGGATTACAGTGTTGAACGAAACAAAACAAAAATCTCTGCATGACCAAGAATATTTAGAGAGAATACTCAAGATGAATTTGGAGATTAAAAACATGTGAAAATAAGCATATATGTGTCCAGGGGCACCCGGGTGACGTAGTCAGTTAAGCGTCTGCCTTTGGCTCAGGTCGTGATCCCAGGGTCCTGGGATCAAGCCCCACACTGGGGAGTCCCTGCTCAGTGAGGAGTCTGCTTTCCCCCCACCCCTCCCCCTGCCCCTGCTCATGCTCTCTCTCTCTCAAATAAATAAATAAAATCTTTAAAAAAAAAGAATATATGTGTCTTAGGTGGTCTCTGGAGAGGTACCAGCTGGGATGTGGGGGGCAGGGTTGAAGCTAAAGGGTTAGGAGAGAAGACACATCGAGGATAGAGGGCAACTGAAGCCAAGTCAATCAGTGTATATACGTCACAGTTTTAGGGCTGTTCATTGTCCAGCAGAAGCTGGGATTCTCTGATACACAGGCGGACTTCCTTGTCAGAAATTTTAGAGACATCAGGTGCTCCTGAAGGAGGACCTCCACGTGTGGTCATGCAGGCCGGACATGGCCCAACTCCAGGCGGCTCTATGTGCCTTGGCATTTGCCCACGTTACCTTAGCTGTGTCATGTAACAGCTCTGCTCCAGGTCATGTTCCAAGAGCTCACCATGACCAGCATTGGGAGATTCTCTCTACTTCCATAGATTTATTCTCACCTAGATAATTTTTAAAATCTTGTCAAATGACATGGGGGATAATTTACATCCGGACCATATAGATTCCTTTAGCTCTAACTTCCTATAGGGCTAACTAATTCTGTAATTGTTACAGTTTTTAGATAACTTGAGGATTTAGAAGAAGAATAGAACAAATCCCACTCATTTTTCAGGGCTCAACTCGAGTCTCACATCTCCCCAACACCTCTTCCTCACCATCACTGCTTTCTCTAAACTCCTCTAACAATTACGCTCTGAACTCTCCCAGGCTCAGGTCAGAACAAAATAGGTTCTCAGGAAAAGGGCTGTTGAGAATAAACAAGATGCTAGAATAAGTCATATTAGTATATGTAATAAATCCATTATATATAATACACATATATATTACATATATAATATAGATTATGTATATATTAATACAGTTCTAGGTACATAGAAAGTGCTCGATAAATATCTGTGAAGTCCACAAATCATCAACTATTCTCTGATTTTCCATATTCAACTGGATTAATTTTCTTTTCTCTTTTTTTTTTTTTTTTAAAGATTTTATTTACTTATTCATGAGAGACAGAGAGAAACAGAGGGAGAAGCAGGCTCCCAAGGAGCGGGAAGCCCGATGCGGGACTCGATCCCAGGACCCTGGGATCATGACCTGAGCCGAAGGCAGACGCTTAACCATCTGAGCCACCCAGGCGCCCCAACTGGATTAATTTTCTAAAAGTAACTATTCACTGAAACCCCTATCTTTATATAGTCCTGAGACCAGGGGAAAGAACTCCATCTGTTTTCTAGAACTAGTCTCAGTTCCATGGGGAAAGAAAGCAGTCACTCCAGAGGCTATGCCCAAGGACAAGGCTTGCCATGGATCCTGATGATTGGGAAACATTAGACCAGAGGTCAGATTGAAACACACATTTCACAGTTATGTGTATATCAGATCATTACCTTATACATCACCTTAAATATATACAATTTTATTTGTTAAATACACTCAATAAGCAAGCAAGCAAACAAACAAACAAATAAATTGGAAAAATTGCAGATGTCTGGGACAGAAGAAAAAAAACTTTTTTTAAAACAATAGAACAGGGACGCCTGGGTGGCTCAGTTGGTTAAGTGTCTGCTTTCAGCTCAGGTCCTGATCCCAGGGTCCTGGGATCGAGCCCCGCATCGGGTTCCTTGCTCAGCGGGGAGCCTGCTTCTCCCTCTACCTTCCACTCCCCCTGCTTGTGCTCTCTCTCTCTGACCAAGAAATAAAATCATGTTAAAAAAATAAAAATAAGGGTGCCTGGGTGGCTCAGTCGTTAAGCGTCTGCCTTCGGCTCAGGTCATGATCCCAGGGTCCTGGGATCGAGTCCCACATCGGGCTTCCTGCTCAGTGGGAAGCCTGCTTCTCCCTCTCCCACTCCCCCTGCTTCTGTTCCTGCTCTCGCTGTCTCTCTCTCTGTCAAATAAATAAATAAAATCTTTAAAAAAATAAAAATAAAACAATAGAACAAATTAGTAAAACTTATAACATCTCTGGTCACGGTCATAATAGGTGAAGACTTCTAGCAGCCAGCAGATTCCTTAAAATTCCTTTCAAAAAAATCTTAAAACTATCCCTCTCCTCTTATTAGCTGCTTCTGAGCAAGCCAACTTCCATCACACACATACACACACACACACAAGCAGGTGCACACTCAAGCACACACACATATACTCATGAACACACACACAGACACACACACTTAACCTGTCATAGACTAAGTGTGGCTCACAGGATGGAGTTGGGGGGAGGAGGTGTAATTGTACTTCTCTGCTTGAAAAATCAGGTTTTATTTTGTCATTATAACCATTCTATCCTTTGTCATAAAATATTTCGGACTCATTTGGTTTAAAGTTATCCCTGGAATTTATACTTTTATTTTTTAAAAATTCAAAAAAATCATTCCAAGTGCAGGTAGGACCCAGGTCCCTAAATAATTTCCACAGCCTCAGGAACGAGGGGCAATTTCTTCCTTCCTCCTGTGAATTGGTAGAGTTCCCCAAAGAAGGTTTAAAATAAGGAAGGACTCACTGTACTCTGATTATTTGTTTTAGAGGAAAGAACTGATCCGAAGGACTGAACCATCAACCAGACCAAGCAGCTAACATGCAGAGGCCTTTGTATGGAAGCGCGCTAGCCTCATTAGATAAAGACAGGACGTGACAGGAAATCAGACAGTTTATTTTAACGATCTTATCCTGTCTCCCATCATAATGTAAACAGCCATCCCCTTCGCTAGCCAGCCGACACCGCTTTCCACGGCCTCGTGCGGCCACAAATGTGAGCCCCACACCAACGAGCCGTTGCTGACCGAAGATAAGGAGGAAAGAGAGTGTCCATATGACACGGTTTATTTATTTTATCCGAGGCGGCAACTGTCAGGAGAAGACCATAAATGCCATGCTCTTTACTGTGGACAGGCTGTCAACTTCAAAGTGGAGGTCTGAGGAGAAGAGTCTGGAATTGTATCCCCTCCTCCATGAAGCAAACCCTCCCAACCCTTGAGTTAAGCCGAACTTCTCCAGTGTCTGTGAAATGAAACACGCACACCGTAGGCTGCGATTTTGCTGGCAGGTAGGAGTTGTTAAGAAGGCCCCTGCTTCTTGAGAGGGTTAAGAACTGCCAAGGAAGAAAACTCAGTGCACAGCGGACAAGAGCGGAGTTTGTGTTAACCCTTGGCCCGTGGTATTCCTGGCCTTTTTGCGTTACTCACTTCAGGATATTTTAAGAAAGAGGACTGTGTTTTCTGACTGCAAATATGAGTGCAGCAGGTTGAACCAGGATACACCAAATATTTTTCTAACTGAGGGAGACCAATGTAGAATTTAGATGCCAGCAAGATGACTAAACAGCCAGTTGTCTCATATTTACTCATTTAGGGCTGATGGGAGTGGAAAGAAACAGCCGGTGTGAGCTATTTCTATGGGAAGCAACAAGATACAGCATGCCATAGGAGATTATTTTAAACTCAAGGGACGTTATTGTCCCAGGTCCTTTATAGAGCCCTCGCCCTCTGGAAGCTTCTTTGTCAATGTATATACACATACACGAAGAAGCTTTAGCTGCATTTCAAGGGTGACGGGTTTTTTTTGGTTTTTTTTTTTGGTCAGCACACTTTGCCTTTCAACCATAAAATATGTCTGTGTGATAAGAAAGAAAAGAACACTGTATTCAAAGTTAGAACTCAAGTTGCTTTTAAAAGAGCAATGAAAAAGAAAAAGGAATTTAAAAACAAAAAACAAAACAAAACAAAAAAGCAAAAATAAAACCTCAAAAGTCACGTTGAGCTACATTAGCCCTTATTGGTCACAAGAACTGCCCTGTTAATAAAGCGCTGTCCTTATTTTTCATGTGTGATGTAGAATGACTGAGTGGCCTCCACTTTTTTCCACAAGCAGTTGGTAACCGCCTCACGAAAGCCTCCCAAGGACCGAATGCTTGAGCACACTGACTTTTCCATTACTAACACTTCCAGTATATGCTCCAGAGCCAAACTCGGAGTCTCCCCGCCACTCGGGAAATAGCCAACTTGGATTCTCCGGAGGAGGGCTTCAGGTAGTGCCTATTCATATTCCATTTAATAGTTGAGGAAACTTGATCCCGAAATGCAATTCTAAGGAAGGGTCTCTGTTTTCATAGAATTTTAGAACCAAAAGCAATTTGGGGGCGCTTCAAAGTCAATATCCTTTTTAATGGGTATAGCCTCAAGATCTAGCAAATTCCCTGGAATTTCAATGCTCCATTGAGGTTAGCTGATTGATACCAATGGCCTTTTTTCAGATCCCCATGGCTTTTGTTTCCAATATTGGTTCTCATTATTCAAGATTCTTGCCGTGGCCATGGAAGGGTATTGTGCAGGTACTGAGTGGAAGAGGTATTGGGTGTCTGGCTTTTTAAATTTTTTTCTTTGCCAAATCCCTGCTAGTTGTGTTTTGTTGTAGCTGTTATGGTGGTTGTTCTGTTTGCTTGTGTGTCGTTTTGTGTTATCTGTTTCTTTCTCCAAAAGACTAGTATGGGAAAACATATTAGATGTCTTTTCTTAACTGCTTCATCCTGATGTCAGTTTCCTCCATTGCCAGGCCTCACACACTCATTCACACACTCACACTCATTCTCACAGACTTTCCCTCACTCATGCACACTCGCACACACGTGCGTGCACACGCACACACACACAGATTTGGGACTCCTGTGAGGGTCTTCTCTCAGGACTTCAATCATCCTCAGAAATCAATTATTTGCCTCTATTACCTGCCACATTCCCCAATAAGGAAAATTTACTTTTTAAGGCAACTCTTAAAAGTTGCAAAAAATTCAAGTCTCCCCATCTTCACTCCCAACTCCCAACATGTCTTTCACGATGACCTTTCAGTCCTGAGCTTGGCGCTATTTTATAGAAGGCCCTTTCAGACCCCTTTTATGCTACAACCTCAGAGAGAAATTAAATGTTTTGACCAAGGTCTCAAATAAATTAGTTGCAGAAATAAGATGAGGATCCAGGTTTTCTGGCTCCCAGTTCAATGCAGTTTTCATTACACCCGACTGAAGTCGTCGGTCCAGGAGACCTAACATTCTCATAGGGAAAAAAAAACAAGGCAATATGAACAACAATAATCACATTGTACAATGATTTCTCTAGCGTTATAAATGTCTACCACGTTACTCAGTGAAATAAAATGGTGCCAAATCAAATAGGATAAGCTGTGCCCAGAGGCGATCAGAGGGTAACTACATAAATGATGCAACCCCAGGCAAACCGTAAAGTAATTGTGAGATTGATCAGAGGGCTAAGGAAATACTAGAATGGTGGTGACCCAAGAATTTCTGATGGGAAAGGGCTTAATGAGAGCTTAGCAGCTATGATGTCTCCAAAAAAAAAAAAAAAAAAATCCACTCCAACAACAAAGTACACCTGCTTTCCCATAAATAGCATCATTGCTTACATTGTGGCTATTGTCCAAAATACCCTTCCCTTTTTTTGTCCAAGCCCTACCTTTCCCTCAAAATTATATTTTGCCCCATGAAGAGTTCATGAGTCTTGGCCCACAGTTTTTTCACCTTACTCTTAAAACCTTAGTCTGTGCTTTCACTCTGCTAAAAATCTTTTTTTTTTTTTTCAAAAAGATATTCTATGTCTTCTGTCCCCCAGTTGACTGGAAACCCCTGTGCCTTCCAATTAATTGGGTTTTTTTTTTTCCCACAAACAGCTTAATACAACTCAATACATTTCTTTTTCTCTCTTTTTTAAAGATTTTATTTATTTATTTATTTATTTATTTGAGAGAGAGAGAATAAGTGGGAGGGAGAGGAAGAGAGAATCTGAAGCAGACTCCATCGTGAGCACAGATGCTGACAGGAGGCTCGATCCCACAACTGCAAGATCATGACCAGAGCCAAAGCCTAGAGCTGGATGCTTCTCTGACTCAGCCATCCAGGCACCCCACTACATTTCTGATAGTGAACTGACTCCGGGGTCAGGGAGGAAAGTTATGTGGGAGTTACAGTAAGAGGTGTGGAACATTCTGAGTGTGTCTCAGAGGTGTGGGACCTGCATTTGTAGTCGGTCTCTCCTTGCATCCCTCACGCCTCCATGTAGAAAGTCACCCATGGCCATGAGATCTCCCTGAAATTCCTGAATAAGCCAGAAACTTATTCTACCCTGAGGGCAAAGACTTAGTATACATTCAGGTATGCAAATGTCAATCAAAACTAGGGAGCAAAAATTATTTACAATTATATTTAATGAGTCTGAAATTGGAATGCAGGGCCAGAGAATGGATTTTTTTCCCCTAATTTTTAAATTTATGTTTTGGCGAAAGAATGCATGATCTTAAAAAAAAAATCAACTATTAGAATGGCCAACATCTGGAGCATTGACAACACCAAAGTAAAAAGACAGTAAAAAGATTAGTGGTTGCCAAGTTTGGAGGAGAAGAATAAAAAGGCAGAGCACAGGATTTTTAAGGCAGTGAAAGTACTCTGTGTGATACCATAATGATGGATATATGTTCTCCTACATTTAACCAAACCCATAGAATGTACAACACGCAGAGTGAACTATATTATGAACTACAGACTTGGGGTGACAGTGATGTGTCAAATGCTGGCAAAGATGTGGAACAACATGAACTCTTATTCATTGTTGATGGAAATGCGAAATGGTACAGTCACTTTGAAAGACATTTTGGAGGTTTATTACAAATCTAAAAATACTCTTACCATACAATCCAGCAATCAGACTCCTTGGTATTTACCCAAAGGAGATGAAAACTTATGTCTATATAAAAGCCTGCACATCGATGTTTATAGCAGCTTTATTCATAATTGCCAAAACCTGGATGCAAGCAAGGTATCCTTCGGTAGGTGAATGGATAAATAAACTGTGGTACATCTGGACAATGGAATATTGTTCAGCACTAAAAAGAAATGAGTTATCAGGCCAGAAAAAGACTCAAAGGAAACTTAACTGCATGTTACTAGGTAAAAGAAGCCATCGAAAACCTTTGTATGTTGGGTGATTTCAATTATATGACATTCTGGAAAAGGCAAAACTATGGAGATGGTAAAAAGATTAGTGGTTGCCAGGGTTAGGAAGGGGAGAAATAAATAGGCAGAGCACAGAGGGTTTTTGGGCCAGTGAAACTACTCTGCCTGATACCATAATGATGGATACATGTCTCATACATTTATTTAAACCCATAGAATGTGCAACATCAAGAGTGAACTGTATTATGAACTACAGACTTGGGGTGATAATGATGTGTCAGTGTGGTTCATCAATCGCACCTACCAGAGCGGTACATCAAAAACAGTGTACCACTCTGGTAGGGGATGTAGATAATGAGGAAGGCTACCCATGGGTCAGGGGCAGGTGGTATATGGAAAATCTCTATCTTTCCTTCAATTTTGCTGTGAACCTCAAACTTCTCTTAAAAAAAATAAAGTCTCAATTAAAATAAAATGACACACAAAAACATAACAATTAGTTACGTTGATATGCCTGCTGAAGTTATCTAGGGGGGAATGTACTAGTGTCTGCAACTAATCTTGAAATGCACGAAATAAATAGGATGGACTGTTGGATGGATAGACGGACAGATATGTGATATAGCAAGACTAGCACAATGCTGATTACTGACACTAAGAGGTAGGTTTATGGATGTTCCCTATAAAAATCTCAACTTTTCAGTATTTTTGAAAATATTTACAATCAACGTTGAGAAAAAACCTAGCTATGATGTAAAAAGCAATAAACATAGGTGTTCTCTTATTTTACTCACTGATTAATCTAGAAGCAAACGCTGTCTGTCAGCAGAGCCCATGCACGGGTGTGCACATATACATGAGCTAAGAATCTGAAAAATTCCATGTGTTAGTAAAACCGACTAATATTGACTAGGTTCAAAAGATATATTGGTATATCAGACTAAAATTCATTCATCCAACTTGTAGCCTATCTTGTCTATGCCTGGTTGAAGGAAGTTCCTATCTACATGGGGTAGGACACATTTTGAAAATAATAACTCACCTGAAGCTTAAATAAAAATATTTGATGTGCAAAAAAAGTAAACTTTTTTGTTTACCTTTTTCCTATTATAAATGTAACATATGCTATTTATAGAAAAAAATAGATGATATGGGAAAAGGAGAAAAAAGTTCTAAAATACATTTTTTACACTTTTTTCTATGCATAATTTTTTTCTTATTTGCTTCACATAGTTGAACTTGCTCATTTTTAATATTTATTTTTTCCTCATCACAAGAACAATACATTGTCATTGTACTATTTTAGAGAATACAAAAAAAAACACCAGGGACACGAAAACATCAACTCTGCCTCCATGACTCCCATACAACAACTTGTAAATTTTTTACGGAAAGTTGAACAAAGTTATAAAAATTAAATCATGCAAATCACACTTGAAAAATAATTGAGAAGAACTTTCCCAACTTCAGGTTTCTCTGGATCCAGCCTATCTACAGTCAGGTACTCCTTCCCAAGAAATATGTGTTCCCCCTCCTTGCTTTGACTGTGGTCTGACGTCTCTGGGTTTTTCCAACCACAAAGAAGACAGCATTTCTTACCTATTGCCTGCAGCAGTCCTTCAGGCTGAACATCACTTCCCTTTAAAATAGTAGTTTGAGGGTGGCTCAGTGGGTTAAACTTCTGACTTTTAATTTTGGCTCAGGTCATGATCTCAGGGTCATGAGATTGAGCCCGGCATTGGGCTCTGCGCTAAGCATAGAGCCTGCTTAAGATTCTCTCTCTCCCTCTGCCCTCCCTTGCTGTCTCTCTCTCTCAAAAATGAACGAATGAATGAATAAATAAGTAAATAAATAAAATAGTAGTTAAATGCAACCTGGATGGAGGCTCTTACAGAACAATCTGGAGATTCAGTGGTTTTTCTCCTCTTGCCTATGCAGTTGTCCCTACCCCTGGGCAGGGGAAGGCACAATCTCAGATCTGATACATAAAAGCTGGGAAATCTGGACACCTTTCTTACTTCAGCTTTCTCATCCCTACAGTAGGAATAATGAGAGTATACACATGAAATTTTTGCAAAGGTGAAATAAGTCCATACATGCAATGCTCTCAGAAGGGTGCCTGGCACACAGTAAATCCTGAATAAAGATTAGCTGTCAGTTTGGGCTGTCCTCAACCTTCTGAGTGGATTTCTTCTTTTAGCCGTTGTCATTATCTCCTTGCTATTTTTTAGTCACTAATGTAAAATAAGATGATATTTTGACATTTCTTTGTGAAATGTAAGGGCTTGATCTTAGCATTTGTCTCCAGATTTTTCCCTGGAAAGAGCGACACCCTGACCAGGGATGATAGGGACCTACACAGACCTTCATAACTTTATCTTTCATAACTTCATCCCTTAGTCCTTGCAAGCCTGCCTGATTAATCCCATCGCTCAGCCTGACTTTGCTTCCAGTAAACCAAACCTGCCCACATTACAAACCCATCTTCAACTTCCCCCAACGGATCTCTCAAAGCACTTTCTGGCTGCATCACTGATTTCTGGATGTTTCTTTTTATTTTTAGAGTAGCAAATTTTGGAGCAAATATTTTATTTAATGATGAACTACGAGAATCATGCTATCACTTTTTATGTAACCTTGTACTGCAGATGTTGGTCAATTCAACAAAATAATAAAAGTAAATAAAATTATATGAATTAGAAAGATATAAGTTGCAATGATCACAGATAAAACAATTACCTATTTAGAAAACCCAAAGTAAACTACAAAATATAACTTGTGAGAGTTTAGAGATATTGCTGGGTATGAGATCAATTGCGTGAATATATATACCAGAAAAAAATTTAGAGATACAAAAAAATAGAGTACTATTTGTGCAATGATTGGTAGACCAAAGAAACAACAGAATTAAGGGGCCAGAATCAGACCCACACATGTTATTTTTTATTAGGTGTTCCCTCTCTTTCTTATATGTCTTTTTTTCTCCCAGGTGGACTGTAACATCGTTGGAGATAATATTTATTTCTTCTAAAGCACCTTAACACGGAAAGACTGATTTTTGCAAATTTCATTTTTGTTGGGGTTTTTTAGTACCAAATTTGTCTTTGGCAGAACATATGAGGTTGTATATACCGATAAAGTTGGGAAGTAAGTGACAGAGGACATTCCCAAAAAATTATAGTAAAGATTAAAGTGTAAAAAATAGAAATAAACCCAGAAAGTGTAAATATCATAAACTGACCTACGGAGTAAATCTACCATGCTTTTTTTTTTTTTTTTTAAGATTTTATTTATTTATTTGAGAGAGCGAAAGTGAGAGAGATCATGGAGGGAGAGGGAGATGCAGACTCCCCGCTGAGCAGGGAGCCCAATGTGGAACTCGATCCCAGGACCCTGGGATCATGACCTGAGCCGAAGGCAGATGCTTAACCAACTGAGCCACCCAGGCGCCCTGCTACTGCTCTTTTTTATACCTATTTCACTAAGCCTGTGCCGCAAGGAGCTGCTGTGTTTTCAGGTCCCCAATGTCACGACTGCCTCCTTAGCCCTAAACATTGTGTCCTATCTGGGAATGCTCCTCAAGAGATCTAATGGAGGGCATTTTGGAAAATACCAAAGTGGATAAAGAAACTAAGATGTCAATCATTCTATTTGTTTTTATTCTGCTTGTGACTATTCTCAATGTCATGACAGGTCATGCAGTCATAGAGGTTACCACACTTTTCATAGCCATGTAGGTTATCATGTGCTTATAAATTATGTAAGTTATGCCCAGTAGGTTATTATACTTCCATCATTTCCCTCTTATTCAATATGTGGGTTTTTTCTGCCTTTCCTATTATACAGAATGCTGTGAAGCATAAGACTTTGTACATGCATGCTTGTCAAAATTTCAACATTTCCTCAACACACATTCTGAGAAATACAATTACTGGGTTCAAGATATGAGCATTTATCTTCAGACACTTGATGAATATTGGTTTTTCCCAACTGCCTTCAGAAAAGGCCCAGAGATTCTCTTACCACAATATGCTGGTCACACTTTTCAGATCATTAAATATTTTTTAATTGTTTCAAAACTGATATTTGAAAATGAGAAAATTATATGCGCCCCTATGTTTATTGCAGCATTATTTACAGTAGTCAAGATATGGAAGCAGGCCACAGCTCCAGTGGTGCAATCGGTTAGCGCGCGGTACTTATAAGATATGGAAGCAGGCCAACTGTCCATCAATAGATGAATGGATAAAGAAGAGATGGTACGCACACACACACACACACAGGAATATTATTCGGCTATAAAAAAAGAATGAGATCTTGTCATTTGCAACATAGATGGGAAGATGAGTGAAATAGATAAAAGGATTAAAAAAGAAAATTAGAAAATTATTGTTTTTATTTGCATTGTTTGATTGATAATGGTGGCAAATATATTCCAAAGCATACTAACCAAATGCACTTCTATGAATTGCTTCTTCAGATATTTTAGCTATTTTCTATAATAATGTAAGTATTTTTCCAATATAGCAAAGACATTAAGTCTTTACCTATGTTAGTTTGAATAAATATTTCCCACCATTATTTTGCATTTGCATTTGCATTTCAATTGTGTTTAGGATACGTTGTAATATAGAAAATATATGATTTACATACATGCACACAAAATGCACCCATCAGAAACGTACAGATTGCTGAGCTTTGGCCAATGCATAAATTCATGTAATCACCACCCTAATTAAGGCAGAGATTCGTTCCATCTTCACAAAATTTTTCTCAGCATCTTTCTGCAGCCAGTTCCTCCCCAGTCCCAGCCCTAGAAACCACTGGTTGGCTTTCTGTTGCTCTAGACTGATTTTGCCTTTTCCAGAATTTCATAGAAATGGAATCATATAGTATGTGTGGTCTTTTCTTTCTGTCTTCTTTGGCTTAGTTTATTGCTTTTAAGTTTCATCCATGATATTGATATTATCAGTAGCTCATTCCTTTTTATTTGTATGTGTTACAAAGCACTCTACTTCAAAATGCCAAATTTCATTATTTTTTCTCTATTTCATAAAGAATCTGTCACATTCCTTTTCAAGATTTTGTTTTAAATTTTCTTAGCTTCCTACATAAAATATATTTTAGACATAGTTCCTTCTTTTGAGTCTTCAGAATAACACACTTCTCCCATTTCCATATATTTCTAATGTTGAGACTTGTTTTTTTGTTTGTTTTTTGCTTTGCTTCATTTAAATTAATTTTGAAAGAAGGAGAGATCTATCCAGACATGGTATTTGTCAACAAATTTCTGTGTGAATTACCCTTAGCTTCTCTCACTGCTCAGTTTGCTCTTAGTTCAATCTTGTGTCCAGATTAATAGCTGAGGTAAAGAGGAAATGTTAAGGGGGATATTTGATAGGGGTTTTTTTGACCCCATTTTTAGTTATGAATTCACCTGCTTTAACTCTGGTAACTTGAAATGGGATTCTGTCTAATGTCTAGTGCCTGATTCTTTATCACTCTGGCTAAAATCCCCAGTATGTCATCTTACCAGATTCCCATTTCTGCATTGCTCTGTTCCCTGCCTAACTCCCAAAATTTCTTTATTATGGAGACATAGCTCCCAGGATCCAATGCTTTATTGCTTTGTATAAAAGAAAGATAGGGATGATAGATGTCTATGGGCTTGTGTCTAGTAGGTTGCATGTACACAAGAGTAGGAAGAAAAACACTCTAACCCCAAAATATAGAACTGGAAATTAGAGGAGCAACTAACTGCATAATTTTTCTTGTTCCTAATAGTTTAAACAGGATTTGAATCCAGGTCTGTTTGACTACAACATTCAAGCTCCATACAGTAGACCCTGCTTCTAGAACTGATCCATTTTCATAAAAAAGAACCCAAAATTTTCTGTCCCATTTATACCACCAGATAGACAAAAGAGAAAGATGTGTTCCTAGCCCTCAATGATGCAAATACCTACATATAAAATAACACAACTTGCGTGGTAAATTCTAGAATAGAGATAGGGTAAAGGAATACATTTCTTAACACAATTATTAGACAATCCATTGTCATAATATAATAAACTCCTCTTGGTACAGTCCACTATAAAGAATGGGTGTTTGGGGTAAATAAAAGCTGCAGTACATTAGGTGTGGTCTGATTCATGCCGAGACAGCGCGAATATCACTCCCTTTGGTCTGGACACTACAGCCCTGTTAATTCAGCCCCAGATCAAATTATCCTCTTGGCAGCCTCAGCACACTGGTGACTCATGTTGGGCTGGCAGTCAACTGAAATCATTAATCCCTCTCACACGTGCAGCTGTTTAGCCACATCTCCCCCATCCTGGCCTGGTGGGTTTCTTCTCAGAGCCTGAATGCTACGTTCTCATATTCCCCTAAACTGTCTCATTTACAAGTATGGACATTTCACACACTGCATAATCATCATGATATAAGGATGAAACAAGCTTAAACTGTTATTAATTTGCCCTGTAAGGCTGAAAGACTAAGTAAATCAGAAAAAGACTTAAGAAATTAGGAAGAATGTCAGTGTCCCCCAACCTCGTATGTCTAATAAATCAACAGTTTTCTTCTGTCCTCCTCCTGAATATAAAGATGGTACAAATTCTCTGTTCCTGTATTTTCTCTGTAAAGGTCCCAACTAAAGATCTTTGGGGAGTTCTTAAACACGAGGCAGAGAGGTACTCTAGGCCCACTAGGCTGGTCACCTACTCGACCTCAAATGTAATTCTAAATGTCTATGTGTCCCCCGGGAAAGATGCCCTCTTTCAAAATGAATAGGCTGCACTAAGGGGGAACTCACCTTATCTGAGCATCTGCTGTATTCATTCAGGTTTAGGCCCTCTCTTTAAATATACTATTTATTTCATTGTCATGACAACCTTGTAAGTTACACATGACTCTCTCTGTTTTATGGTGGCAGAGCTAGAGGTACAGGGAAAATAAGGATATTGTCCCAGTTTGCACTGAAAAAATAAAGAATCCAGAGTATGACCGTCAAATTGTCTGGATTTAAGGCTTAGTCTATTCAACAAACTATATAGATATCCCTTGCCAATGCATAGAAAGCAGCCAACTCCAAGAGAGAGGCTCTAGGGTGGAAAAAGTGAAGACACTCACTCTGAAGGGTAGATAAATGAGGTAGTGTGCTTACTTTGGTCTTGGTTTCTAGAGCAATGCCAAACTCATAATAGATACTCAATAAATCATTGAAAATTAATAAATAGCTAGGAAATGGTCAGGTATTTTCAATTTTGCTTATCAAACCAGTAACTTTCAATTAATCAGCAGAAATTTATTAAGTTCTTACTGTATGTTCAATACCTCATGGGCTATCATGGGTATGTGGTGATCTAAGACAATCTGATTTGAGTGAAACCCAATATACATGACCAATATTTTCCAATTTAATCAAGTAGCAAAAATGTATAATACGGATTGTTCATGCTACAAGTATTTAGAGATAGAGTACTTGAAAGGATTTTAGGGAAGACATCCTGCAGCTCACATGATATAGTGCTCACATGATGTGAGCCTTGAAGGATAGACAGAAAATTAGTGCATTTCATGAAAGGAAAACATTGTGAGGAAGAGAGACAAAGGTACAGAATGTTTGGGGAAAAGGAGAAATAGAAGCATTAGAGTGACAGGAAATGATTATAAGTTAAGGCAATATTAGTTGCTGTAACAAACAGAAATGTATAATGCATGGAAGATCTTACTGGAAGCTTTTTAGACCAGATCCAGAAGTTGTATTCAACACATTTCCACTCACATTCCATTGACTGGAACTCGAATATGTGATCACACTGAACTGCAAGGCAGTTGTCTCTCTGTGTATACAGAAAGAAGAGGAAGTGGTTTTGGTGAATAGCTAGCCAGTCTCCGCAGCAGAAATGAACTAGTTTGGCAAAAAAAAAATCACATAGAGCTCAAGGTTGAGACCTGATCTTTTCAGGCTTGAGTTGTCTCAATTGTAAAGTGGAGCTAAAACCCTTGATAGAATACTCATAAGGTTGTCTTTTAAGGGGGCAAAATGAGATAATAAATATAAATTGCATTGAAAACTCAATGGCTTTCCTGATTTGGGGTTGACTTCATTTCTCAGATGTCAGGAAGTTGTTATGCTGTTACAGAAACATAAACATGATGGAGAATACAGCAGTACCTTCAAGAATCAATGTAGCAAGGAGTTTGGACTGGGAAAAATAGGAAATTATCCTTTTAGGACTACTCCACACGAATCTAAGAATTTGCCAGCCATATGTTAGGTACTAGTTAAATATTTGTTGAATTGATGAATAGGGCCTTATTTTCTTAGTACCCAGCAAATGTATATCAAGGGCATATATGGAAAAGAGAATTCTGTGAGTGAAGATGGAAGATGGAAGGGAGGATGAGAGAGAGAGAGAGGGAAAAAAAACAGGAAGAGAAAATACAGAAGGATCAGAGAATGCTACCTTGCTTTATGCCTGTAGCTTTTGTATATACGTTATAGTATTTCATAATGGTAACTAAATTAGGAGGGATGTATTATTATATTCATTTTATAGAAAAGGAAACAAAAGTCCATAAAAATTATGTCAGTTGGACAAGTTAGCATTGTTGATCATTGACAGAACTAGATTTAATCTGAATCAGATTCCAAATCTATGCTTTGTTCCCTGATCCTCACCACTACTATTAATTAGCAAGATAGGGAGAAGAGTGGAGAAATAATCTTTGTTAAAAAATTTTTTAAGTTATCTCTAGGCCCAACGTGGGACTTGAACTCATGACTCCAAGATCAAGAGTCACGTGCTCCACCAACTGAGCCAGCCGGGTGCCCCCGAAGAAATAATCTTTAAAAAAAAAAATCTCTTTGGTACAATCAGACTTAGAATCTTGGAGCTTGCAGGGCCATTGGAGACCAGCCAGTCAAATGTCTTATTCTACAGAGGAGAAAGTTGGAGACAAGGGAGGATCTGTGTCTTGCCAAGGGTCAGAGACCTTTAATGGCAAAGCCAGACCTAGAAAACCCAGGTGCCCCAATTTGTGGTCCACTACAAAAGTTTCAACTAGGTAATAGTTTTTTAAAGCAGCATGTAGTGTTACAAAGCCATACTATCCTTGGCAATATACATCTAGAAATTTCCCCAGATTTATGTTTCCCACTGTGGGTTTTTGTGGCAGAATTATACCCCAAAGCAGAGCTGAATCAGTAAGTAGTGTCTGAACTAGGTTTTACTGAGTGAGGTGAAGTGGGCGAGTAAATTGATATTCAAGAAGTGTCAGTTGTATAAGATAGTCAGGACTCTTAAGTGAGTTACAGAAGTGATCGCCAGATATAGGGGAAAGGAATGTGCTGAGAGTTAAAGAGATCTGACTCTTTAAACCTGAGTGCCCCTGGCTACCTCTGTGACCCTAGACCTCACATCCTTTATTTCAGTAGCTTGCTTTTCTTCATCTTTTTCACAATAATCCCATAAGCTAAGTACCTAACATTTTCAAAAACCAAGGCTCAGTGAAATTCTGTTGATGAACATCATATAAGGTGGAGACTAGGTTCCAAGGGTCTTGACTATCAGCTTTATACAAAACACTGTGACACGACTACTAAGTGCAGTCCCCATCAGCATCTCTTGAGAATTTGTTAGAAATGTCACTTATTGGCACCTCCCAGTCTTCCTGAATCAGAATATTTAGGGCTGGGCCCTGGAAACTGTGTTTTAGCAAGCCTCCTATGTAGTTCTGATTTGAGAAGCACAGCGCCCCTGTGATTTGGCATGGACAGTTAAATGCTGTAGAGAAGAGAACCCAAGAGATAAGCCAGACTGAAAGGTACAGTTCAGGAAAAAGAGGTGCTAAACTAGGTGTAAGAAGATGGGATGATGATGCATTGAGTCCAGAAATTGCCTGGAATGCAACCATTATTTTTGGATTAATTTGAACTTTTTGTTTTGAAATAAGTATAGATTCACAGGAAGTTGCAAGGATAGTACAGGCAAGTCCCATGAACCCTTGGCCCAGTTTTCCCAATGTTTATACTTTAGATAACTATAGTGAAGTATGATAACCAGGAAGTTGGTTTTGGTACAATATGTGTATCTAGATCTACATCATATTTATCACATGTGTAGATACATGTAACCATCACTGCAATCAAGATACCGAACTATTCCATCACCACAAAGATCTCCTCAAGTTACACCCCCTTACCATCCCATACACTTGTCAACCACTACTTTGGTCTCTATAGCTATAATTTTACCATTTGAAGAATGTTATATAAATGGAATAACATAGCATATAACCTTTTCAAAATGACTTTTTTTTTTACTCAGCATAATTCCTTTGAGATCCATCCAAGTTGTTATGTATATCAATAGTTTATTTTTTCAATGCTGAATATTACTTAGGATGAATGTACCAGTTTGTTTAATCATTTACCCATTGAAGGACATTTGGGTTGTTTCTAGTTTTGGGCTATTATCAATAAAGATGCTATGAACATTCATGTACCAGTTTTCATGTAGACATAATTTTTCATTTCTTTGAAATAAATGTCCAAGAGTATGATTGCTTGGTTGTATGGCAAGTATATATTTAGTTTTAGTTTTTTTTATTTTTAGGAAACTGCCAAATGATTTTGCAAAGTAACTCTACAATTTCATGTTCTCAAAAACTGCGTATGAGATATCCAGTTTCTGTGCATCCTCATAAACATTTGGTATTGTCACTATTTGTAGTTCTTAAGAGTCTGTAGTGATATCTCATCATGGTTTTAATATACATGTCCTTAATGGCAAGTGATACTGAACAAATTTTTATGTGCTTATTTGTCATCTGAATATCATTCCTGGTGAAATATACCCTCTTCTATTCATGTCTTTCACCCATTTTCTAGTTGGATTGTTTTCTTACTGTTGAGTATTGCATATTCTTTATATATGCTAAATACTAGTCCTTTGTCAGATATGAAGTTTGCAAATATTTTCTCCCTGTTTGTAGCTTGTCTTGTCATTCTTTTAATAGGGTGTTTCTCAAAGCAAAATTTTTACTTTTGACAAAATCCAATTTACCAATTTTCTTTTTAAGAACTGTTGAATCACAGACCTGTATCTCTGAAACAAATAATACATTATATGTTTAAAAAAAAAAGAAGAAGAAGAAGAAGATAGCAGGAAGGGAAAAAGGAAGGGGGGGAATCGGAGGGGGAGACGAACCATGAGAGACTATGGACTCTGAGAAACAAGCTGAGGGTTTTAGAGGGGAGGGGGGTGGGGGGATGGGTTAGCCTGGTGATGGGTATTAAAGAGGGCATGTACTGAATGGAGCACTGGGTGTTATACACAAACAATGAATCATGGAACACTACATCAAAAACTAATGATGTAATGTATGGTGATTAACATAACATAATAAAATAAAGAAAAATTAAAAAAAAAAGAATGGTGATTTTTAGTGTCATGTCTAAAAAACTCTTCACCAAGCCCTAGGTCCCAAAGATTTTTTTCCTATATCATTTTATAAAAGCTTTAGAGTTTTATATTTTACATTTAAATCTATGATCCATTTTGACCTTGATTATTTTTTTAAACTTTTTACTATGCATGAACTTTGAACATACAGATGAACAGAAATATAAACTCTCCAAACCCATCATATAGAGTTAACATCATGTTATAAAAAGGAAGGCAGAGAAATAGGGCAATTGTCTAAATTGAAAGTTACTTAAAAGACTGAACAGTCAAATGCAATGAATGGAAACTGATTAGATCATAGTTTGAATAGAACAACCATGAAATACATTTTGAGATAACTAGGGAAAGCTGAATATGAACTAGGATGGTATTAGATAATATTGATAAAATTACAGTAAGTTGTACTGGGTGTAATAATAATCTTGTCATTAAACAAGAAAATGTTCTTACCTTTTAGAAATACATACTAAGGGGCGCCTGGGTGGCTCAGTTGGTTAAGCGACTGCCTTCGGCTCAGGTCATGATCCTGGAGTCCCGGGATCGAGTCCCACATCGGGCTCCCTGCTCAGCAGGGGGTCTGCTTCTCCCTCTGCCCTCTTCCCTCTCGTGCTCTCTGTCTCTCATTCTCTGTCTCTCAAATAAATAAATAAAATCTTTAAAAAAAAAAAAA
>NC_138372.1:154882407-154969656 GCF_054177405.1 Leptonychotes weddellii
GGGCGCCTGGGTGGCTCAGTTGGTTAAGCGACTGCCTTCGGCTCAGGTCATGATCCTGGAGTCCCGGGATCGAGTCCCACATCGGGCTCCCTGCTCAGCAGGGGGTCTGCTTCTCCCTCTGCCCTCTTCCCTCTCGTGCTCTCTGTCTCTCATTCTCTGTCTCTCAAATAAATAAATAAAATCTTTAAAAAAAAAAAAAGAAATACATACTAAGGTATTTAGTGGTAAACTATCATGATGTCTGATATTTCTTTTTAAAATCTCAGCAAAAAAATCATGAAGTAAATATGACAAAATGTTCCCAGTTGTTCATTGGTTCCCTAAAGGGAATGGAACAGCTGTTCTAACATCTCAGTCTTTGAAGTGTGGGACAAAGGGACAGTAACCAGGTAAATTATGAAGCAGAACTTGGGACAGACTTGACTGAGAAAGAGAACATGGACGTAAGAGTGAAAATTCAACTAACTTAATTCAATCTAATGGATATTTACTAAGCAATTGAGTGTTTGTTTTCTACAAAGAACTGTTCAGCATTTTGGAGGTTTTGAAGGTTGATAACACAGTCCCTCCTATACAGGAAACAAAGTGATGTCTTGAAAAAATTACAAAGTGTGATAGGAAGGATGAGTAAAGGTCTTCCAGGTAGGGGAAGTGGAGAAGTCAGGGAGTGAAGACATCCAGACAAAGACATCACCTTAAGTAAATGCATTCATGGGGCACCTGAGTGACTCAGTCTGTTGTGCATCTGACTCTTGGTTTCGGCTTGGGTCATGATCTCATGGGTCATGATCTCAGGGTCATGACATTGAGCCCTGCATCGGGCTCCACACTCAGCGGGCACTCTGCTTGAGATTCTATCCCTTACTCTCCCTAAAAATAAACAAACAAATCTTTTAAAAAGTGCATTCATTCATTCATTCACTGAATTCTTGTTAAGCACTGTGGATGCAAGATAAATAAATCAGGCAAAATCAATACGATTACTAAGATACTGAATAATATCTAACCCAGGGAAGACTTTTCTTCTATCTTAAGTCAGGTTAGTCTTTATTCTTAGAATGACCTATGTATTCATTTCCTAAGGCTGCTCTTACAAGGTAGCAAAAGCTGAGCCCCTTAGAACAACAGAAATGTTACTCTCTCTCAGTCCTGGAGGCTAGAAGTCTGAAATCAAGTTGACGGCAGGACCATGCTCTCTCTAATGGCAGGGGGAAGAATGCTTCTTGCCTTTCTCATGGTTGCTGGCACTTCTTAGTGTTCTTTGGTTTGTAGACTGCAATTCCTGTCTTTGTCGTCACGTGGAAATCTTTGCCCTGTGTCCCTCTTCTCTTCTTATAAGGCCATCAGTTCTACTGAGCCAAGCGCTGAGTCTACTTCAGAATGACGTCATCTTAATTTCATCACATCTACAATGGTCCTATTTCCAAATAAGGTCATATTCTGGAGTACTGACATTAAGACTTCACTATATCTTTTTGGGGGAACACAATTCAACCCATAAGAAAACTGATTCTAAAAATCAATTACTTCTATAAAATGTGTGCCTTGGGTTTAGCTAACTTAGAAATATGACAGCTTTGCCTCAGGAACAATTTTCTTTTTCTTTTTTTTTTAAGATTTTATTTATTTATTTGAGAGAGAGAGCATAAGTTGGGGGTGGGTCAGAGGGAGAGGGAGAAGCGGGGTCCTCGCTGAGCAGGGAGCTGGACGAGGGGCTCGATTCCAGGATCCCGGGATCATGACCTGAGCCCAAGGCAGATGCTTATCCGACTGAGCCACCCAACACCCCAAGAAACGATTTTCTCAAACTTCGCTGAACTATGCAGTCTCTGAGATAAGATTGATAGTATTTAGTCCCTAGCATTCTGTGATCAGTGTGTTCTTGTCTTAATTCACATTATTTAAACATGAAAACATTTTTAGGGTGTTAATGATGAACCCATCTTATATTGCACAAACATAAGTTGAAGCATTAAAGAGCAATCTTTTAGAATTTCATTTAACAACAGATTTGTACATCTGTTTAGCACGAAGTTATCACCACACATAGGTTTCTTGGCAACTGAACTATTTTTGCTTGCAGAGAACTAAAGAGGAGCTGAAGGGTATTTAAAAGAACAGATTCCCAACTGTTGGGAATTATGAGTCTGTGTCCTTGTTTAATATCTTCCCGGACAGCTGCGTCCTGCTAATGGCTCTGGAGCCCTGCTTTCCACTGACCAGACACTTTCTGAATGGTCTGTGGCAGGGCTGGTGGAAGCCATCAGGCAGCGCAGGCTTCGTATCGACAAGATGCTCAATAAGCATTTGTCACATGAGAGAACGCTGTGAAGAGTCAGTGATGATGCTGACCTTGGGGATGCTGTAAGGTTTATTTCAATTATTTTCTACCTACAGTGACTGATGAGCACTGCAGCAGCATGGCACTGTGGTCCTAGATGAAACCGTGGCTCAGAGGTTGTGGTTGTGGTTGTGGTTGTGGTTGTGGTTGTGCTATCTCAGCAGGTTTCTTAACCTCTTTCATGCCCTAATGTCTTAATCAGGTAAATTGTAAAATAAGGTCCACCCGACAAATTTGTGGTGGCAATCACCTAGGGCAGGGCCTGAAGGATCAGTCAGATTTGGGGAAGGAGGGCAGAGAAATTCTTGCTTTGACTCTTTTCCTTTTTTTCATCTTTCCCGCCCTTCTGCAGTAACCCAGGGACAGTGGAGCCCTTTCTGGGGAGCGGGGGATTTTATTTTAAGACGGTAGGGCTTTATTTCTAAAGAGGTGGGAGCTTCATTCCCTTTCCACCAGTTCCAGGGGATGAGAAACTCCACTGTCCTGGATTCCTGTCCTCAAGAAGGTGACACGTGGTTGAGAAGGATGGATGTCCATTTTCTCGAACTTCACAATTGTTAGCATCATCACATTCCCATAACAGTCACGCTGCCATCACCATCATCAATGGTCATTAGCATTTATGAAGTGTTTACTATGGTCCAGGCACTGCGCTACAACCGTTTATACAGAGCTCATTTAGGACCACCAGAACCCTTTGAGTTAGATACTGTTCCTTTCCATCGAAGTTGGAGAAGCAATGTAGCATAGTAAGTAGGCACTGTGTCACTGGGGCTAAACTTGCTAGGTTTAAATGCCTGTCCACTGTGTGCAAGCCTGCCACCCAGGGCACTATATTTAATCACTCAGTGCCCTGTTATTCTCAATAAACCAGGGGTGACAATGATGATAAGCATACCTGCGTTGTAGGAATATTATGAAGATTACATGAGTTGGAAGCATATCGTGCTTTGAACATATTTCATAGAGTAAGAACTCAGCCAATGCTTGCTATTCTCATCTCTCTATTTTAGATGGAGAAACAGACTGGGGATTTAACCGACTAGACAAAGCTGACGCCATTTTTAAGTAGTGGCACGGAAATCTGACCAGAGGCAATGTGATTCTGCAGCTTGCATTCAAAACCTCGACACTCCGCATCTAAATTGAATTTAATCACTAAAGCTGTCCACCACCAGAGAGCGGGCACCGTGCCATCCAAACCTAAGTGCTGGGGACTGACACAGCTGATCAAGGCTCACACCACATTCCCACAGGCTGGATGGAGTAAAAGTGAAATACGACTTTGTTTGGAGATTCCCATGACACCCTCCAAACAGGATGGAGACGCACTGATTTAAAACCCTTCAACTCCTGGAGATTGAATTGCAGGAAAGGTCAGGAGCAGGGATATGGGAAGCTCTCATTTGCCTTTTGAAGCCTGAACTTGGCTGGAGTTTTAAGAGGCGCACAGAAATTCCCCTTTCTTTCCCTTCCCTCTTGGGTTCAGTAGACAAAGCCTGAGGACAGCCTGTTCTGAGGGTAGATTGAGAGCAGAGGTTGGACACCCAGGGTGGCTTAAGTTACTACACCGAATGTGGAACCCAGTCTCTCTGTCAGAGCCAGTGCTTGGGCTGCTCTGCCCTGTAATTATCGGGGCTGTTGAAATCCACAGATTTGTCAGGCAAAGATACGCATAATCCCACCCTGGGTACTCACCTTCCAGTTCTTTCTCAGATGCATTTAGCAACAGCTGTGACTGAGGTCTGACACTGAAGTCTGATAATACATAAAAGCACTGACTCCATATTTTATAAGAACAAACACACACTCTTTTCCTCTTTGCTATTTTTTTTATTATATGCATAGGCTTGAGCCAAACTTTTCTGGACTTGGAGAATGTTTTTTGTTTTGCCTTTTTTTTTTTTCATCTCAAATCTGGCACCCCAAGTACTGCATGACAGAGTTGATTCAGAACCAGTCTCGAAGTCTTCTACCTGGGGGGCCCAACCAGGCCTAAATGAAAACCATCATCACCAACCCTAGGGAAGCCTAAAGTTTGAGCACAGCTTTGTCATGGGGGCTGGTTGCCACGGTCCTTCCTCTCTGTTACAGGGAGCTCAGGGTACTTCTGTGTTCCAGAATGCCATGTTCTCTGTTAAACTTCCAAAAAGCTGTAATAATGGCATATGGAACCTTTATTTATTTATTTATTTATTTATTTATTTATTTATTTATAATTTGGGCTTTTTTTTTTTCTTTCCAAAAATAAAGACAGAAGGTTAGGCATCTTTAAGAAATTTCCTTTGTCTAAGCAGTGAGCTCTGAACAAATGAAGCCCCTGTCCGCAGAAGGTAAGTCAGAGAGCGTTAGTCCCTCCCGCAGACCAGATCTCCATCTCTCTCATGACTTCCTTTCCCCAGCTCGTAGACCAGGCCATTTGGCTTTTTATTCCAAGAACTGGCTTAGTGTTAATGGTTGTCTACTGCTTCTGGAGGTCTGACCCCTGACATACAGCTCATCTTCATGATGTATAAATCATGACTTAGGCCCACAGAACAGCCAGGCACACATTGACTTCAAGAATCTCATGTATAAAAAAAGGATTTTATAGGTTACCTCATTCATTCATTTGGCCTTTTGTTCCCCGTTCTCCATACAACTGATAAAAACCTATAATTACAAAATACGCTTTGCCAGTCCCTTTTCTCTTCCGAGCTTCAGCTTTTCTCTCTGATGAAGATGGACCCGATTATGTCCGATGTTTCTTTTGACCTGAAATTATGTTTCTGATTGATATTTCAGTATCTCCCTTTTACAAAGGATCTTCCTTAACCTCATAGAGGAAGTATTATAAATATAGAAACATAACAGGCAAGGTCAAGCTCTTACAATTCCTGATTCCCCAACTAATGATAATAGTAATAAGTCAATTTCACAGGGCTTTTTAAAATTTAAAATATCTAAAATTGAGTCTAAAATCATGAAACCCCGTTCATTAATATTGGTATTAATCAAGCAATCTGTGGCTCTAAGACCAAAGATCTCTGCCTTTCTCTTCCCCTCCTTTGAGTTCCTGATTTTCCATCATCATCTTCACAATAACCCTATGAAGGGATTCCATAGATGTCTGGTGTTTGGGGACTCCTGGGTTTTTTTGGTAAGAAGATTTCTGCTACCTTTTAGAGAATGACCTCCTCTCTACTGTGTACAGAATTGATGGCAATGACTAATGAAGAGCTCTGCCCAATCTTAGCTGAAGAGTAATCATGGGACCTATCACAATGGACCTGTGGACCAATCAGAATCTCCCTTGTGAGAATTTAAACAAAGACAGAAACTGAGCTGAAGCTCACTCCTTGTGGGAAGTGGGCATGGGAAAGAGTAGGAATCAGGATGAGAATTCTCCTTTACTTATCTAGACCTACTATGTCTCTACCGTGTTCTTTGCCTGGCTCTCTGGTCTTTCCTCATTAGAAACTCCAGTACATTCCTTCTCTGCTCTGATTAGCCAGTCGTGTTCCATTGCATTCAAGAAAAGGATTATTTAAAAATGAGAACACGTAGCCTCATTGAGTCTATGTAACCTAACCCAGGGTCACCCATCTTATGAATGGTAGAGTAGGATTCTAATTCACACCTTTAACCCAAACCTGCACTTTTAACCACTCCAATCTTAGATTCTTTAGATTCTTTTAGATTCGCTAAGCTGCATATTGTTAGATAAACAGATATCTTTGTTTTTTGGGTAATCAGAATAACATAAATGGACTCCATTATTTAACACCCTGCAAAAATTGTGTTTATTGAGATATGATTTAATGTAACGCTATTAGAATTTATAGAAAAAGAAACAATTGTAAGGAGGTTATGAGAAATTGGAGAGAACATCAGACTTGAAGGAGGCAAATCTGTTTTGAATTAATTCTGCCTCATCATAGACTTTAAAAAAGTTTTTTATACTGCTGAGTCCCAATTTCTTCATCTATACAATGGGGTTATTATGGAAGATGAATAAGTTGAACAGCAAATGTCACTATTCTGAGGAATATCTCGGGTTAATGCCACTTAGCTTGATTTCTATTAAGTTCAGTGAAACACAAATTTGGCCACATAGTGAACAAATTCGTTTTAAATGAGATGCTTTTTTGCTTCTGAGGTCTTGAAGTTGGCACTCGCTCCCTGAACCCTGTGTTTCATGATATCTTCCTCACTAAAAAAAGGGGGGGTATTAATATTTAATTTATAGGCTTGTTTAGTGTTAATGAAATCATGTATTCAAAACTGCTTGTCATTTGGCAAGCACTCAACCAAAATTTACTTGTCATTGACTTAAGGGTTCTGTATTTTTTGCTAAACTAAGATAAATAACTTTTATTCACTCATTTGATCAATTATTTCTCACTTGATCAGCCAATGCAAAGTCCTCCGTAGATAAGCATTTCATGTTGGTAAGATATGTTTGCAAAGATGAGTAAGACATAGCCCTCCTCCTTGTGCATATCACAGCCTGTTAGAAGAAGAGAGAAACTTTTAAATTGTTAAATACAGTATATTAAGGGTATTATTACTGGAAAATACAAGTGCCATTTAGAAATAAAAGATGGAGTCACTGGGGCACCTGGGTGGCTCAGTCGGTTGGGCATCTGCCTTCGGCTCGGTCATGGTCTCAGGGTCCCGGGATCAAGCCCCGCATTGGGCTCCGTGCTCGGTGGCAAGTCTGCTTCTCCCTCTCCCTCTGCCTCTGTGATCTCTCTCAATAAATAAAATCTTTAAAAATAAATACATACATACATAAACAAATAAATAAATAAATAAAAGATGGAGTTACTGACTTGTTTAGTGACTATCCAAAAGCTCCACAGAGTAGGTTGTTACTTCACGTGGGCCTTACAGGATGATGTGACAGGTTGAGCAAACTAATCAGGACTGGTGAACTAGTCATGAATAGGAATCAGTTTAATTAAAATGATTATCTACCATTTTTACTCCAAATCTAAGCCTTCATCCACTATACCATTCACACCTGCCAATTTAGTTTAAACAGGGGGAAAAATGATTTTACCAGTGGGTTTAGAATAAAAAAACAAAACAAAACAACTGGTCCATATGTTCTCATTCATGATGGTAGAAAGAGAATGAGGTTATAGCTGGGGCCCATATCCGTCTGACTCCAGAAGTTCAGCTGGACTAGATCAACTCTGAAGAAATATTTCAGTGTTTATATACAGATTCTCACCCAGTTATATTTCTGTAGACTGCCTGTTATCTGGTCTATGAAGGAAATGACTCAGGCATAGAAAGGAAAGACAGATAATACCTATGGCATCACTGGATTCGTCCCTTGCCAGATAGTATCATTCCAATGGAGATGTTTTCTTAACTGGACCTTGTCCAGCCTGGGCTTTTGTCCATGCAGTGAGATATCAGCTCTACATGCCCAGAAGTAATGTTCTGAACAGTTTGGAAAGTGGCCATCTAATGGGGGTCACAGCAACATAAGCAGCCTCAGTCGAGGTCCCAGGTCAATGGAAGCTTTAAGCCCTCTTTACACTCTCTAATCTCTAGCTGTTTCTTCTGCCAAAAATGTACTTGTGGAAAACTATTACTGGTTCCAAATTGCCATCCAGTGCCTAGATTCTTGGCAATGCTGGGTGGGACTTTTCCTGGGTGGAGCTGAAAAGTAGGCAAGTAATAGCTGTGGTCATCAATGCACACAGAATTTGTGTATTTCCTCTTTTAAAATTATCTTCTCCAGATACCCAGATGCACAAAAAAATGTTGCCAGCTATCAAAGACAGTAAAAAAATGTAAAACCCTGGTTTGTGTGCTTAATACACATTCAAGCAATATTATTAAAACATGGATAAAAACAGTTTTGGATCCACAGTCTATATGCAATCAAGTCACCCAGTTTTAAGTATTTCCTTGGGTCTCACTTGGGTAAGTTCTTGATTTGTGGAAATGAATAACAGAGAAGAGGAAAATCCCTTTTTAAAATTTGATTTTGGGAGGCAGGTACAAGATTTACAGAAGTTGAGCCGTTAGCACCATTATTTTAGACCTGTGTGCATTCAAATAATATTCACTGGGCACTTTCAATCTATCAAGCATAGTTCTAGGCTCTGAAATCTAGACTATCCCCCTGCTCTAGGGGTTTTATTGATACTCTAGGTGCCGAGAGAGACAACAATCAAGTAAACAAATAAATAAATATTTTCGTTTCCATTAATGATAAATGTGTTGAGAAAAATCACAGGATACTGTGTTGGAAAGTGACTGGGAATGGGGATGTCATTTTAGGGAGCATGGTCAGATAAGGAGGTGACCTACATGGCAAATAAATAGCAACAGGTAGTGATCCTGAAGTGGAAACAAGCTTGTCTTGGCTGAGGAGCAGAAAGAGTGCAAGTGTGTAGTGTAATAAGGAAGAAAGATAGGAGTTCCATGAAGGTCATGGAAACAAAGGCAAATATGGAGAACCTTGTGGAGCATGGTAGCCCAAGAGAAGAAGACACTTGAAGGCTGCTAAGCAGACGAATGACATGATCTCACACCGACTATTCCATGGAAAAATAAAGAGGAGCAAGAGTGGATGGAGCAATGTGGCTGGGGTGGTAACAATAAGGATGAAAAAAAGTGTCCATTAGAACTCAGGGCCCCAGTCTGACTTCTGCATGGAACCAATATGAACGTCTCCTAATGCTCAGAACTCATAGCAGGAATTCAAATCTGAAGAATTTTTCTGAATTTCCGGTGGCCTTTCCCTTCTATTATTTTTATTGAGCCTGACAGCAGTCCTATGAGGTTTGTAGCAGAGGAGTTCTTAGACTTTGACAAATGAAGAAATTGGGGTTTTCACTAAGAGTCAACCAAAACACAGGAGGGCCAGGACCCAAATCCATCGGATGTCAATGCCATGCTCCTCCTACTGGTCCCCCTACCATGTTTTAGGCATTACAGAATATTTACTTTGTCAGACACAAAATTGTATTGAGTTAAGTGCTCTTCTCGAAGTCAGAACATACTAGGCAATTATAACAGTTTACCTGCTTTGTGTCTCAAGGAAAAGAAGTCCCCTTATTCCTGGGAAAAAAAATCTTCAGGCTGGATAGAAGCCACCAAATGGGTGATTTAAGATGCATTTTTGAAGTGCACTGAAGGACACAACCAGTGGAATTGGCGCCTTTTGTAAGATTGAAATCATGGCAGGTCCAGAAACTGCTGCCCCGTTCCATTTCACTGGTATCCAAAAAAATTTAACTCTTATACTCTCACAGGTAGAATGAACTGTGTCCTGACCACATATGGAGGTCTTGCTGTGATGGTCTTATACTTCAAGTTACAGCCTAAAAACACACTAGCTGTGAAAGCAACATAAATGTGTTTTAAGCTGTTAAGTTCCCATCCCTGGAGAAGCTAATGTCCACTCATCATGTGATAGTCCCCACAATACATTATGAACCTGGAAAAAAAAGTTAAGATAAAATGCATTTCTGAGAAGTAAAATTCCTCGGTATTTGAGTTAAATGTCCCAGCCTTTGGTCCAGTGGTTTGCTATGGAAAGAAATTTTAAGAAGGAAGGAACAAATGAAAAAAAAAGAAGAAGAAGAAAGGAACATAAATGAAGTTAGTTGCTTAGGAAGGAGGGGAAAAGAAAAGAAAATTTTATTAAATTTCTGTTATGTGGCAAATATCTTTCCTAGGGACGGTTCATAGGCTGTCTTGATTGCACAGTAACTTTGAAATGTATCATCTCCATTATTATTCAGATGAGGAAAATAAGGCTCAAAGAAGTGGGGTAATTTTCTCCAGTTTAAGTCAATCTGCAACCAAAGCCCAGATATAAAATAAGTGAGACATCCAAACTTGTTCTGGCCTTGTGCACTTCCAAAGTGGGTAGTATGGCAACGATTTGTTTGAGGGCAAGAACTTTAGATCTATTTTTGATAGGTTAAGATATTTCTTCATGGTACTGAAAATTTCAGGTATTGTTGTAGACAGCACAGGGTGGCTTTTTATTTAAAGTCTAAATGTCAAAGACCCATAAACCTGAAAAGCTTATAATTTACAACTCTCTTTGAGGGGAATGGATTGAAGCATAGCCTCAATCTGTCAGATTTAAGAGGAGAGTAGCTGCCCAGAAATTGCTAATTTGAGGTTTTCTGCATTATAAAGCAGGCCAAAACATCTGGATAGAAGAGACCCAGATGCTAGCCTCAGGGTTTGTAGCCAGCTGTACAATCTTGAGCTCGGTGCTAAAATCAACTGGATTGCAGTTGATTCCTTTGGGATAAGGAGCCTTCTCTCTCCCTCTCTTTCTTTAGGTCCTGACTCAATTTCAACAAAGATTTGAGGCAGCTGAGTTGGACTCAATGAACTTCAAAGTTCCTTTGTACAGGGATGGTACTGATAGCTTCATTTAACAGCCCTTCAACTTTGATCCCAGAGATCCTTTTTCCAACATTTTTATTTCCTTAAGACTTTCATCAATGTTCTTTGTGTTTTACTGGAAGAGACACATCACGTGTTGTCTTAAAAAGTGGGATGTGTCCTGCCTCCGTTCTTTCTTAGGGAATGTGTACAATCCTCTCCTGACCTGGTTAAAAAAATGATTGTATTTGACTTTTTCAACTCGACAACCCAACTCAGTCCAAGATAAAAGGCAACCTTCCCTTAAACTGAACTTCCCATAAACTGAAGTTTATGAAGCCATCGTGCTTCTTCTCAGTCAGTGCCCTATACGACGCCAAGTTGTTTCAAACATTAGTCTCACCTACTCTTCAAACATTTCCCTGACATATCAGAATTGAACTCCTGGTTGCCCTGAATAGCAGAGCTAAAACAAGTCACCCGGGTTTGCTGAAGCCAGAGTGGGGAGAGCTTTCTGACAGCAAATGGGCCACCCCTGGAGAGGAGCCGGTCTCTTGGCTCAAAGGCTGAGTCAAATGAACCTGAAGACTCCTCCCCTTTATTCCTGTGGTCTCCGCACCTGGAGCTGATTACTCAAGAAATAAGGAGCTTAAGCGTTGCATGCTTTTTCTAGATTTAAGTGAAAACAAATCCAACTTGTGGTGTCAGGGATTATATACTAGTGTTACCTAAACTATATTCTGCAAGATAACAATGTTAGTCCAGATGTGACCTAACATCCCTGTGGAACAGACACCCTAGTCATCTAAGTGTGGAAATTTCTGCATGTGATGGCCCTTCCTTGCAGATTCATAAAACATCATCAGCATGTTGAGGTTTCTGAGAATTTCTGCCTAAAAGAAAGCTGACTAAAGTAAAGGGCAAAGTGTGTGCAAGAGGGAGCAAAGCAATCTATTTTAGTAGGACTGCAAAAAAATAGTAAGATTAAGGCCTTCAAGAGAGGTTAGAAACAGAAAATTATTAGCCTTGAAGGCACTTGTAGAGATTTAATGCTTTTATCTTGTTGACAATGAGATGAAATTAAACCTTTGTATTCAGAGTTAGGTCTTAGAAGGAGAATTGTGACAGAAATGTAGAGAATCCATTGGATGGAACAGAAATGAGGAAAAGGGGTAGTTAGGAGGTGTCTTTAACAGTTCAAGTAAGAGATACAGAATGTCTTAACTAGGGTAAGAGAGGAATTTGAGTGACACAGCAAGCAGGGAATCAAACAGTTGTGACCAGCTGGTTGCAAGGCATATAAAAGAAGCTAAAGATGGTGTTTGGGTAACTGGAGGGAGATCTGGAGGGAATGGGATGAAAGTAGTCAAGTGCCTGGAAGAACAATACCAGCTTATTATAAGCACACTTGAACCAAATCATACTTGTTTATGTGGGACACTCAAATCCAAACCTCCATCATGTAGTTTGGTTTGCGATATTGTTAGCACCCCATTCAAAATTATCTGCACATCCTGTGCCCTATCAAATTGAAACATCTCATTCTAGTATTTCTCCCAGTTGGATTATGGTCTTCTGTGATCTACCTTCAAGTGTACTTTCTTTTTTTTAAGATTTTATTTTTAAGCAATCACTATACCCAATGTAGGGCCCGAACTTACAACCCCAAGATCAAGAGTCACATGCTCTACCAATTGAGCCAGCCAGGCGCCCCTCAAAGATACTTTCTATAGCTTAGTCTGCCCTCTTGGTTAAATACAGCCCCCACCTTAATTAAACTTGTTAATTCTGTGGAAAGGAACATATACCAAAATCACACCTTTATTACTTTACCCATATTTTTTTCATCTGGAAAGTCCTGAGTCCCCACAAATCTGCACCTCCTTAAAGAATCACCTCAATGCCACACTATCTTGAAACCTATCTTAACAGGGCTAATCGTCCACTTCATTCCTTCTTTTTATATTCCCATGCCATTCTTCACACCTTTATTATTCCATTTTGCACCAAATGTTTGTGTAATTATCATATCCCTCTTACTCAATTATAAGCTCTTTGAGTCTGCCTTTTGATTTCTTACTCATGACAGGTGTTCAGTAAGCTTCGTTAAAACCAGGTGTCTGTCAACATCCATATTTGAATAGCTCAAAAAGAAAATGCAAATATTTGAGTGGACAGTTATCACAGAGACGATACTTCGTCTGAGGAAAACAGAAGATACTAGATTAGAGCAATGCTTCTCAGATTCAATGTGAGGAAGTCCCCTGGGGATCTTATTAAACAGGTTCTGGGGGCCAGCCTGAGATTTTGATTCAGCGGGTCTGGAGCAGGGCCATGCATTTGCATTTCTAACAAATGGCCAGCTCATGCTGGCGCTGTTGGACCATGGATGGCACAGACTATTTACCTGTTTAAAGGGTAAGTCTGACATCAGAATGCCTGCCCCTAAGTTCCACCATCACAATTTACCAGCTTTATGATCTCAAGGTACCAACTCTCTTTAAGCCTCTGGTTCCTCACCCGTAAAATAGCAATAATAGTGGAACCCCTTCTTCGGACTGATAGGAGAATTAAAATAGCCAGTCTATACAGTGTGCTCCTGGCAGTCCCTGACACCTGGTATGTGCTCAAAAATTAGGTGTTGGGGGGCGCCTGGGTGGCTCAGTTGGTTAAGCGACTGCCTTCGGCTCAGGTCATGATCCTGGAGTCCCAGGATCGAGTCCCACATCGGGCTCCCTGCTCGGCGGGGAGTCTGCTTCTCCCTCTGACCCTCCCCACTCTCACGTGCTCTTTCTCATTCTCTCTCTCTCAAATAAATAAATAAAATCTTAAAAAAAAAAATTAGGTGTTGGGTTAAGTATTTAATGGTACAAATGAGTCAGTAGATTCCTAAAGAGCAAGGGCCATTAAACCATGTCCTGCCGGCCAAACCTGGCTCATTGCCTGTTTGAGTAATGCTGATAAACTGGGAATGGTTTTAAGATATTTGAATGATTAAAAAAATATGAAATGATTTCATAATGCATGAAAATTACAAATTCAAATTTCGATGTCCGTAAAGGGTTATCAGAACATGGGCACACACGATTGTTGGTATAATGCCTGTGGATGCTTTTGTGCTGTAAGAGCAGAGGGAGTAGTCCCAGGACTGACCACGTGGCCAGGAAAGCCTACAGCATACACTCACTGGCCCTTTACATGAAGTTGACCAACCTTTTAAATAGCATCAAGTGACTTTATCAATTATTGGGATTAGAACCATCACTAGAGTGGCAATAATGTTCAGTGGCTATACTGTTTATATATATATATATATAATTTAACTATATATATATATAGTTATATTATATATATATATATATAATTTAACTGTACCAAAGTAAAGAGTGATTCTTAGGATAATAAAAAGAAAATCGGGAAATAAGATGAATTTGAGGGATCAGTGGCAAATTGGATTACCATCAAAGCTCCTGAAAACAGGAAATGCTATTAGATGCCCCAACCCACTTTTTTAAAAAAAAAGCAATATTTATTGTCCTTTTTCTGATTATAAAAACAATACAGGATCATGGTATTTGGAAAATACAAAAATGTATACAGCATAGAAATCGGTGATATTCCCAGGAGTAGAGATAACCACATTTAAACATTTGTATTTTTTACAAAATTGGGAGGTTACTGTACAAAATGGTTATATATTCTTAATGTAACATTTGTCCAATTTCACATATCTTCTGAGAATATTTTAATGGGTAATAATGTTCCATTGTTTGGAAATGCCATAATTCATTTAATTATTGCTCTCTATTGGATTTGAAGTTACTTTAAGATGTTGCTATTATTTGTAAATATTATAATTAATTAAACAAACTTGCTTATGACTTTTCTGGAAATGTTTATTTCCTACTATGATGAATTACTATAATAAAACAATTTGTCTAAATTTGGGCTGCTTCCAAGGGAAGTAGAAGGTAAGATTAAAGACAAGCGTTATATGAATTGGGTCTCTCTCTCTCTCCTGTTTTCCAGATTTCCAAACCACACCAATCTGGGGGATTTCTGCTTCATGATTAGTAACATTAAGTGACTTCTATTATCTTTGACCAAGCATGTTTGTTTATTTTCCGCATACCCCATTCTTAAATCTATTCCATTATAATCAGAAAAACAACTTTTTTGTTTTGTTTGAAATGCCCCCTTCCCGTAGAAAAAAAGGCAATGCTCTTATCAAAAATATTTTATTTACAAAAAAATCAATTATACTATACATCCTATACTGGAAATACATTGAATAATTGCTAAAATAAATACAGGCAATTAATTCAATCTTTTAAAAGAATGAGAGAATTTGACATTTGAAAGTTATCAAAGCTTAACTTAGAACATAAATAGTTAAAAAGGCAAACTCAAGTTTTAGTTTCATTTACTGGCATGCTGTGCTCTGTTTCCCGCAAACTCTCCCAACAGTGAGTCTGAGTTGCAGAATGGTGTGTACCTTTTTGTACTCCGAAGGTAGAATGTGCAGCTTTTTCTTAGGCAGGATAGATGGAACATGGGCGAGGAAGCAGAATGGTAGAAGCACATGGCTGAACACTTCTCCACATTCATACTCCACTTCATCACAACATGCTTTATGCAACGACTCATGTGTTTGATTGTTTTTAACACAAGTCTACACAGCACCAGCTACAAGGCAAGATGGGTCATGTCAAAAGTCAAACTGGATAACTGAGGCCCTTCGAGTAGTGAAATTTGCCGGGTTAAGGGTACCTGGTTCATCAATTTTTCTCATGTGCCAATTCTTGATACACTTATTAAACCTTGGTATTATTCTGACTACGTAAACATATCTATGTAGGCCAATAACAGGACAGATGGAGCGATTATCTGTATGAATCCAGAAAAAATATCCTCCCTGGGAAGTAGAAGACAAGCTCGAATGTGCCAGTTTTGTATCTATAGGCTTTTACACTTACTCAATTGTATCCAACTCACCCGTGTAAGCCTCCTAGTAACATGGAAAGTGAACTGGCAAGCTGAAAAAAAAGACAGGTCAGTTATGTTCAACAGGATCTGGTGAATTCAGGCCACAGAACAAAACGATGAACTGCATTGTATTTGTCCAAATAACACAGATGATTTTTTTTCCACTTTCCATTTTACTCAGCGTGAGAAAACACTGCCAGAATCTCCACATTTGCCCAGTGTTTTCTTTCAAGGACTAGCACTCCCCCACCCCCCCCTTTTTTTTTAATCTTATGGAAAATTGCACTTTTCTACCCCTTTGGCCTTGATTTCCAATGACTTCCTTTTTGTGTGTGTGTGCACATAAGTATGTATTTCTACTCCCAAAGTGTGACAGGTATATTGGCCTTTTCTAAAAGAAATGAAAAAAAAAAAAAAGTTAAAATATTGAAAGTTTAAATACTTTTCACAGAAATAAACTATTCCATGTTAAAAGGTAGAGAGAGAGAGAAACATTTTATTCCTTCTATCATGAACAACATCAGTTAACCAAGCTTCACATTTTGGGTAGATTTTTTTTTTAAGTATGAATTTTTTTCAGAACCTATTTTAATAATAATAAAAAAGAACAGGTGTATTTTGGCAGAGAAGTAAAATATAGAATATGCAAAATTTGTTTTAAAAATTGGCATACAAAATTTTAAAACACAGTACAATTATATAAAAATACAGCACAGCCAACGGCCTTTGAAATTTCCTTTGGCATTTCATTTGGTAGAGTTAAACAGAAACTCCTTTCTAAAAAAAAAAAAAAAAAAAAATTAGCTATCAACACAGTCCATAAGTTAGGTTGAATACGTTGAAAGAACTTTTCCTTGAGTTTCCAAAATCCTTTTCTTCCATGATAACCCACATAAAGCATGGCTAGTGAGGTATATAGGGCAAACACTGTTAGGCAGATGTACATTAAGGAAAAAGTGCATAAACAGAATGCTTCCCATTTTCATAGAAATAACAGGTTAAATCTGAGTTTCTTCTCATTGATGTCTTGTTTTACTTTGGCAGAATCAAAATAAACCCATAGAAACGTCTTTGTTCAAGTCCCAGCAGCAGTGATAGGTCTCCTTTGGTGGCATTATGGGATGCCACAAGACTGTACAGTCCCGAGAGGAACTAAGGTTTTGTGTGTGTCTGCGTGTGTGACTGCAAACGTCAAACAACGTGAGATCATACATCGAGCACCATGTCATACTGTTGTCCCTTCTTCCTCCTGCCACATTTATTGATGAGAACCACATACAGCGTCAAAAGCATGACCCAATAGAATGCGTAGAGCAACGTTCCAACAATGAGAACTGTCTGCTTGGATTCCGAGAATGGCTTTTTAGATTCCTTATAAATGGTGAAAATCACACCCCCCAGGAGGATTGTAAACCAAACCGATACTGGAATGAGTCCTATGAAATTGACCACAATGGTCTTCCTTCCAGACGTGCCCCACCCAGCTTTGTTTATCGTTGCGATTGCAAACATCTTGGCGGGAAGTAAACTTGACATGTATAACACTGAGTAGAGGGACATGAAGACCATGACGATGTTTCCTCTAAGGCAGCTGGCAAAGGACGATTTTATGAGACCTACTAACTGGACAGTTAACAGGAAGAGGAGGATATTCCAGATTTTACCCCGGTAGAAGAGCTGGATTACCGTGGCAATGAGAAAGAAAGGGAAGAATCCAGTGATAATGGCCTCGTAGGTCATCCACAAGTGATGTTTATGAAACCACATCGCATTATACAGCCACTCTCGGAAGTATGACTTGCTCCAACGGGTCTGCTGGTTTAACCATCTGAGATACTCTATCGGTGTCTCCGTAAGGCACTTGGATCGAGCTGTGTATTTTGTTGCATAGCCCAGACTCAGCACTCGGTTCGTTAGATGCCGGTCATCACCAAAACTACATTGGCTGCCCATAAATTCCTGATTGTACCAGTCTTCCACAAACTCATGCAGCAAGGAGTTTCTGTACATCCCCAGAGGTCCACTAATGCACTGGACACACCCAAAGTAAGACTGGCAGGCCCTTTCTATGTTAAAAGCCATCCAGTATCTCACACTGCTGAGGAAGGAGATCCAAGAATCATACTTGTTCAAAATCTGCAAGAAGGGGAAAAAAAAACAAAAAAAAAACGAATAAATAAAACATAAGCCGCAGCTAAAATACCAACAAAATCTGCACCATCGTGAGGTTACTACCTAGAGTGAGGTTTGTTGTTTGATCCTCCTATGTTAGCGTCCTTCTTCTTTTTGACACGGTTATATTTTATTTTCTCTGATTCTGTGTTACTAGATTAATCTGATAAATTGTGGACCTGCCTTGGGACTCCTTGAGGAGCAACAGTTTTTCTACTTCATGGCTCTGTCCTCTTTCTTGTCCAGGGCTTTTTTTTTGTTGTTGTTCTCCTTGTTGTTATGCTATAATATTGAACGTGTTTTTAGGCTCTAGTTCGCAGATCCTAAATCCTCCCACTCTTTCCTCCCATCTAAAATTTGAAGGTTTTTAAGCCCTATCCTCTCCTGTTCTGGCTAATTACCAACTCATTCAATTCCATTAATTTTCTTTCTCCTTCTTTCCCTCTTTTATGCAATGCCAGTGATTAAATTGTTTGTTCTGGCCTCTTCCCAAAACTTAAGTCCTGAAAAATAATGCTCTATGTAAAGGCTACTGAAAGTTATCAGCTTTTTCTTGGCAATATTTCTAAATTCTTTCCTCCATCTCAATTTTGCACGGTTCTCATCTGGATTTTGCATGCTTCCTCTTTTATCACCAGGCTGTTTGTCTATTCCAGGCATTGTCTTTGCCTTCATTATCACCATGCATGTATAAAACGGGTTATATAGCAATGCAGTACCTAATTTTTAAAGTCAAGTTTCCATGGGCTTCTCACCTTTTGCTAAAATTTGATCACGTGTTTGCAAAGCACTCATTTTAATCTTCACATATTCACATATATATTCATTTCCCATCCCACAGATTCCAAGTTGCCTTTATTAATATTTACTTCATTAACTGTTTCTTCATTTAGAGCAAATAATGGGAAATAAGTAATTATTGGTGGGAAATAGATCATAATCAGAAAACCCACTTATTAATTAATTGTTCCTTTGCCTTTCTTACCAGTATAAATTTGAGTTCCTATTTCTCTTTTCTTCCTTTGTATTCCGATTTGGATTTTTAGTCAACCATGTATTAATCAGCTTTTAAATACAAAGGTATAAATATAGAATCCATCCCCAGCCCTTCTTCCATTTTTTTACCTTTGCAACTAAATGAACTCCAACATTAGATTTTACCAGAACATCAAGTTCAAGAAGATATGGTAGAAATCATTACATATTTAAATTAATTATATATAACTTCTCAGGCCCAACAGACAAGGGTTACATCACAGGGTTAAGCAAAAAAATCCTGTGTTGTTTTTTTTTTCAATGTAGGAAAGAAAAGAGTCAATAAAGTGGGTCCAAGGCACATACTAACGTGTCTCTAGCACCAAAGGAACATCTGGCAGAGAGTTTGGTGTGTAGTGAACATATGTTCAATGAATCAACGAGTAAAAGTATAACTAAAGGTGGCTCGTGCGGAAAGTGAAGCCGTATGCACCTGGACGTCTCCCCCGACTCCTCCGACCATAGGGTCTTCTTCTAAAACTTTCACCATCTCCACAGATGAGGCAGGGTCAAGCATGGTGTCTGAATCACAGACCTGCAAAGCAGAAAGTAGAAATGAGTTAAAGAAAAGGAAGAAGTAGGAGTGTGGTCCCTACCGTCAAAACTGGGCATACATATTATGCCGTCAGCTTTATTGGCACCGGGCCTCAGTAAGCAGGTACTTCAGGGGTGACCGTTATGTCATGGCCAATGCAAAGAGCAAGCTCACAATTGAAGTAAACGGCACAGCTGGATAGAACAGCCCAAGTGCTAGGTAGGTCTTGCAAGCTAACCAGCTTGTCCTGGTTTACCATGGATGTTCCTCATCTTGGCAATGAAGTCTTATGCCCCAGGTAACACCCCAGTTTTCCAGGACTTAGTAAACATCTTAGGTTGGTCATCACAGAGGACTCTTTTTATTGTTGTTGCTGTTGCCTTAAATAAGTCCTTTAGGCAACTTATCCCTCAGGTCTGAATGGTGGTCAGAAAATCCTATGAGAGTCTTGAAAGGGAGGCATGTTTAACAATAATTTCCCTCCCCTATTTTAATATGGTGACTAAAAGACAGGAAAGCAATTCTCCTATGTCTGGTTATATACTTTTGAAGCAAGATGTCCATATGAGCTGAGCTTAGCCGCTGATAGACCATTAGGAAGGGAACCAGCATAATATGCAGACCACCTTCTTATTCTAAAGCATTAAGTATTCATCTAGCCCTTTGTACATAAAAAGAAATGTAAATTATCATAAGCCATTCTAGAAAAGCTAATAGTTGTTCTTTTTTTTTTTTTTTTAAGATTTTATTTATTTGCGAGAGAGAGAATGAGAGACAGAGAGCGTGACAGGGAAAAGGGTCAGAGGGAGAAGCAGACCCCCGGCCGAGCAGGGAGCCCGATGTGGGACTCGATGCGGGACTCGATCCCGGGACTCCACGATCATGACCTGAGTCGAAGGCAGTCGCTTAACCAACTGAGCCACCCAGGCGCCTGCTAGTAGTTGTTCTTAAAAACAGTCTTTATATGGGTCTAAAAAAGCAATTCTGAAACAAAACCAAACTACAATTTCAAGAAAATTATTGGGATGAGTCTATACTAGTGAACTTCTGACAGACAGTTGGAGGCCCAAGGGGGCAGGGTTATAAATACTTTTCTTTCCAGCCTGATTTCTAAGCCAGTTGGAAAATGAAACAAAAGAATAAGGGAGATGACTAACCAAAATAGCGCCTGTATAATCCTAAAGCTAATACAGAGAACAGAGTTTATACCTGTGGAATAGCAAGCTTCATAATTATGTTTTCCAGTATTAGACAGACCTATCAAGTCCAAATAGCATCTAAGTGGGGTCAGCCTCCTCCTGCAGATAAAGTGCATTCCCTTCTAAAAGTATGGAAGATGCCAGCTTCTTGGTGGAAGCCCACTCCCAGAAGAAAGGGGGAAGGAGGAGCCAGCTCTCTCTTCTCCTATACTCACCAGTCAGATTAAATCACTTCTCTTAGGGAGGGAAGGAGTGAGGCAGCTGAGAAAAGCTACTACCCCCAGGTGAGTTATACCTGTGGACAGAGCTACTTCAACATGATCAAAGAAAATCGCAAGTAGGAAAAGTGCTCCCACTTCTCTATCCCTGATTAACACCAGTAAGACACAGTATTCTTTTCTGGGGACTGCAGCAAAGCCTAGTAGATAAAAAAATTGATCAGAGTTGACCTGTAATGAACCAGTTTCACATCCCCATCCAAACAGTAATTAACATAATTAATAGAGACTGGAGAGTTATCAGCAATTCCCATTATTTTGCCATCAACGCTGACTACCCTGGATGGATTTAATCAAGATTTAGCCTATTTATTTATATAAAAAGTAATTATTTTTATAGTTCTCCTTACTAGTTCATTAAAATAATAGGGATTTGATATACCAGTTTTGAATGGAAAAAAAAAAAAAAACAAGAAGCATAAACTGAGTTGAAGGGGACTCTCTCTGTCTCTCTGTCTCTCTGTCTCTGTCTCTCTCTCTCTCTATATATATAGCATGAGTCCCTCATATAAATAACTAAGGAATTTCAACATTTTAAAAAATGTGTCTGTCGGGGCGCCTGGGTGGCTCAGTCATGAAGCGTCTGCCTTCGGCTCAGGTCATGATCCCGGGTTCCTAGGATCGAGCCCCGCATCGGGCTCCCTGCTCGGCGGGAAGCCTGCTTCTCCCTCTCCCACTCCCCCTGCTTGTGTTCTCTCTCTGGCTGTCTCTCTCTCTGTCAAATAAATAAAATCTTAAAAAAAAAAAAAAAAGTGTCTGTCTCCGTTTTACTAATAGCTATATTTTCTGAAAAAAAAATTAATATATATTAAGGAATAATGTTGGTGAAAATAGCAATTTAAATGCATTATTGAAACTTGTAAATTAAGAAGTATATAGGGTATTCAGTTATAACCTCTCTGGATTTAACTAATCCTATAATTTTAGAGTTAACATCTGAATTTTTTATTTTATTTTACTGACTTAAAAGTGTTCCTTTGCTAAACAAAAACCGTTTATTTTGTTTTGTTTCATTTTTTAGCATTCTATTTTGGTCCGGCACGATCTCACTTACTTAGGCAACATGGAGTTTTTCACTTAGAAACATTAGTTTTTCACTGTAGAAAACAGGATTTTACTAACGCTTGGGTTTGTAAGCAAACCTCAGAAGCCTAAACAAATTTCTCCAAAAGTGACGTTTTGCTTCTCCTGTGCCTTGCCTATCACTGGTTTGTATATGGATGGCTGCAAGCTTGTCCAGCCCGTCATGAGGGTAGGAGGGTGAAGGCAAGAGCTCAACCCACCTTTAGAATCCAGTATCCTGAGTTTATGGCCACACCCACCTCTATTGACTCAGGCTGGGAAAGGTAAAACCGGAAAGCTAAAATAAGACTAAAAACAACAGGAAGGGGGCAATCTAGAGTTAATGTTCAAGTAACTCCGCCTTGTGAGTACAGGCAAGCCAAGGGAACTGCCCCTTTGAAATGACTAAGGAAGAACCAAACGTCTGAGGCTCTGAATATTTAAATTGGTCCTGTACCTCCCAGTTTCCAACAGCAAAGCACCAGCAGTTCTCTGAGAGAGACTGTTCTCATGGTGGGCTGAACTGTGTCGGAAGGGAAAGCTCCCGGCAGTCTCCTGGGCAGGGATTTGCTATAGCAGGATGAAAGAGCTTTAAAGAAGTTCAATTTCTGTGACTGGCTTCAAACTTGGAACCATACAGAGAAGACTAACATGGCCCCTGAGTACAGTGACATGCAAAGCTGTGAAGCATTCCATATTTTTTTAAAAAAAGAAGAAACAGAGAAATAAGTTCAAAATCTGGATTTCTGGATGCTATTTGGTGACAGAATGCCAGCTAGAAAGCTATCATCTGAGACAGTCAGCATGTATGTTCATGGACCTACTAGTATGTATTTATTACTATCTAAAGAGTGACTTTAGCCCCTCTGAAAACCAGTATAGTGGGAACAGGATTTCTAGTCATCTCCCCACCAATTAATAACAAGGATGTAATTTCATAAATGTTGGCCATTTAGCTCTAGGCTAGAAACTGTAAGGGACATACACCAGTTGACATAGAGCTTGACCTCACCTGGGGACAAACTACAGGCCGTGATTTACACACAGGAAAACAATTAGAGAACAAATCAAACCATCTCTCTGTCCACACTGAATGTCTCCCTGTAATTTGTTTAAACCACATGATCACTAGTCATTAAGATTTTTCACTAGGAGATATGGAAATGAAGCAAAATCATCGAGTTGTCACTAAAATGAGTAGAAAATGTCAAGACAAAAAGGCACTTTGGGGAGGAACCAGCCACCTCAGTCTTAACCACAGAATCATCAGCTGAAGTGCCTCAGACCACTGCTCCTCCTTCTTCCTCCTGCCCTATTGCAGCTAGGAGATAACGGCCCTCTTTCCTCCCTATCTAAAACAGGGGGTCACAAACTAAGGTCTTCAGGCCAAGTCCAGCCTGCCCCCTGTTTTGATATGGTCCGTGGCCTAAAAATGGTTTCTACCTTTTAAAATAATTGAAAAAATTCAAAAAAATACTATTTTGTGGCCCAGGGAAATTACATGAAATTCAAATTTCAGTATCCATGAGTACAGTTGTATTGGAACTCAAGCATACTCATTCATTGTCATATCATCTATGACAGCTTTCACACTAAAACAGCAAAGTTGAATAGTTGTAATAGAGACCATATGGCCTGCAAACCCTAATAGTTACTATCAGGCCTTTTACAAGCAAAGTTTCCCAACCCTGGGACTAAAACAATTGGTTGCAGGGGGAAGGTTTTCTTTCATAAAATTAAAAAACAAAAAAACCCTGAGATTAAATATGTTCTAAACCCAATTTTAATTCTAGTGGATTTTTTTTTTTTAAAACATTGCCTCCATCTTTATGTGGTATAAGGAACAATAATGGCATAAAAGTTATAAAACATTAGGTAGAGTAGATTTTTTTCTTTGGCCAAGACTCGCCTATTAAAAGGACAAATGCCTTCAGAATTAAGAGGTCTTGAGGCCTGTATCTCACTATTTCTGAGAACTTTAACAAGCCATTTGCCATCTGAATGGTACTGGAGTGAGACAGTACATATCAAAGTCCCTTGTAAATTGAAAAGGACCACAGAGAAGTACACCACTAGTATAAGGTAATAATCTTTACATTTTTGTACCCACTAAGTAAACCCATAACCTAAGGGATCATGACAGTCCTTACCACAAATGTATGGCTCAGCAGAGACTCTCTAAAATGACCATCGGAATTGATCACTTATCGAGGATCTCTTATCACGATGAACAAATTAAAATGTGTCTGCAACTGTCTGTAATTCAGTTACAAACTATTAGTTTAGAGTCTATTACATACGTTATTAGACTTTAAGTTCATTCCAACTTATCTCACTGATCTACCTCACTATAATTTAAACAAAACTCTCCTTTAGAAATATTGTTACCTATTCTGCCAAATGCTGTTCAAATTCTAAGACCCAAGACTAAAATAAAATCTTAAGTCTCTGTGTTTCACCTTTTTTAATGTTTCACTTTTTTTTAACGTGTTTCCTTTCAGACTGCCTGGTGGATCTCCCCACTGCCCCCGCTCCAGCCCCATACCACTTCAAAGGGCATTGAGAGCCACACAGATTAAGAGAAAATCTTAATTACTCTGGCTGCCTTCAATGAGTTAACAGGTTGAAAATAAATCAGGACCCCTTCTGTTGCTACTGCCTTTATCCTTTGCCTGCTTGCAGGGCTTGACCCTTCATCTCAACCTTGACCCAGTGAAACTTTTTTTCTATAGTGTGTGGAATTTACTCTTGGTCATGACCCCGCTACCAGCCTTCCTGAACAGCTTTACCACGAAGTAAATGGAGTTCCCTTCACCCTTCCTTTCCCTGAGGACATTTCTCTAGTGAAAAGGGATAGGCCAGAACAACAACAAAAAAGTCACAAATAGTTATTTACTAGCAAACACAAGATGGTGCCAGTCTCCTTGAACCCTTAACAGTAGAATACCAGAGGAAACACACCACTGTGGAAGAGAAAGCACTATGCCAATATCAAGATGAAACAGATCTGCCTTAATCCACCATTCACCAAGTTTACATAAACTTGGACTAGATTTTGACCTTGGTACCCTTACCTCACCTTCCTAAGCCTCCACTGCTCAGATGAAAAATATGGACAATCATATCCACCTAAAGTTTGTTGTGTTGGTAAATTAATTCGATAACGCATGTAAAGCACTTAATAATGGCTAGCTCATAGTAAATGCTCAATAAAAAGAAGGCATAAAGTGATCAACCTAAACCAGAAGTGATAAACCAAAAACAGAGTTCTGCCCCAACTAAGGACACTAATCCAATGAGAAGGGGTCCTTCTTATTCTCACTGTAAATAAGTGAAGGCACACGGGGAGAGCAGGAAACCGATGCCTACTCCGATACCCAATAAGCTCAAGTTAAGCAAACTGAATTCTGGGCAGGCAATGTAAAAATCCTTAGATTGGGTTGTTTACTAGAGACAAGAAATTAAAGAAAAAAAAAGAGAGAGTAGTTTGCAGCTGCTTAGTATTCATGTACAGCCTTGAATGTACCCTTGGGGTGTAATGTGTGAAAGTTCATCCTCGAGCAAAGGTAGACCCTGGACCCATTAAGACTTATAAAAGTATTGCATCTTGACTTCATACCTCATTGACATTGAACCTGCTGAACGTGATACTATTTAAAATTGGTTTTGTAAGTACCTAAATGTATAGGACAGAATTTTATTTTTTAAATCTGGACTTGAGAACTCAATTATCTGTGAAAAAGGGTACATAATTTGGATGGGACCATAGACATGCAGGAGATGGGGGAAACTAAAAATTTAGAATGGAAAATAACCTTCACAAAAATAGACTATTGCACACAATTTAAAATTTCTCCAATATAACCAACAAGGTCACTCAAAAGTTCATGGTATATGGTAATTAACTTTATTATAACAAACTTGTAGGACTTTATCAATATCGCATGGTACTTTCGATTTTTAAAAATCTTGATTTTCTATTTATTTGGATTCTGGATAAATGGAATTTACAAGTAAGCATACAGCTAAATTTACCAGCCTCAGATTAAAGTGGCAAATACAAAATCATAAAATATAAGAACTTTAGAGCTAAAAAGTCACTTTGAAATTAATTAGTAAAACCATTCCAGAAAAAAAATATCCTCAAAGAAAGAAAAAGATAATCTTTCGTGAGAGGGAGGCAGGATGAGGAAGACCACCTTTTCTTACACCAACTGAGTTTATGGCAAGGGATCTCAAATCTAGCCAATGAACATCTAAGACAATCATAGACATCTAAGCAATTTGGCCCTTCTCTGTTGACTTTTTTAAAAAAGAATTAGGAAGAAATATGCCTGCCTTGGTAGAATGAATTATCCAAATACTGACTTTCATCAACCTAGAATCTCTTCAAACCTGAAGGTTAAAAAAGGAGTCATTTGGTCATTCTCTTTTCTTTTTAGGAAGGCTTACACATGAGTGAAAGTCACAGAAGGTGCAAAACAAAGGTGACAAGCCAGCTGGGAACGTGGGAAACCAAATGTTATCACCTCTAAGGCTTAAGCCATGAAACACCCTTATTCCAAATGGTTGGAATTCTCATTTTAAAGAAAGGAGTCAGGAAATCCCATTATGGTGGCACTTAACTTAGGGCTTACATTCAAGAATCCAAATTTGGGGCAAAGGGCAGATTAAAAATGAAAGTGAGGGGAGCCTGGCTGGCTCAGTCGGTAGTCTGTGAATCTTGATCTCAGGGTTGTGAGTTCGAGCCCTATGTTGGGTGTAGAGGTTACTCAAAAATAAAATCTTAAAAAGATAGAATAAAATAAAAATGAAAAGATAAAAATGAAAGTGAAAACATGATAATAACTGCTAAGTGAAAAGCAGATTCTGATACCCTCCCCCCGCTTTTTTTTTGCTTTGTTTTTTTATTATACTCATCCAAAGCCTAGGTGTATTGCTAGAAAGAAATTAAAATGTCAGAGAAATTAAAACTGTACTGGAAAAAATTTTAAAAAAAAGAAAACCAATCGTACTGAGTTAGAGTTCTGAGCTGGGAATGATCTCGAAGATCATCTGTTCTACCATAGCAAGAAAACAACAGAGTTAAGTCTAGAATTCAGATTTCCCCATTCCTACTTCAATGAACTCTAATCTTACTTACCCTCTAGTATGAATGATACAAGAAGACATAAAGCATTCTCAACATCGGCCCTTGGAATATTTCAATTGCTTAGGCTTCCCATAGAGAACAGGAACCAAGCAAATTTGACATATAGTTGATTCTCACGATTCATGACAGTTACGTTCCACAAAGTTTCCGTGAACACTGACTTAGAGAACAGCAAAACAATCGCTTCTAGCACAAATATGGGGTTGGGTTCCTCTGAGACTCTGGTCACAAATTTTTGTCTACTGATCAATACCGAACCCTGTTTTACTGGCGTTCCTGTTTAAATACACCTTATTATATGAAATTGAGTCATTAACACAGCTGATCCAAGCCCCCCAGCAAATCTATTTTCTTCATAAGGCAGTCACAGCCTTGTGCTCAGGAACACTAGCCCAGTACTACCCTTGGGCGGGGGTGCATTTTAAACAGCAACATCACCCACAGAAAGCACAACAATGTGAAAAACATGATACAAAGTAGATTATGAAGTTACTTGTTTATGCTGTGCTGTACCATGTACAGGACAGTTTATAGCAGTCTTCTTTGACCTCAGTTGGGAACACGCACATCAGGTGACTCAAATTTTATGCTGTTCTGCACGTCTGCAAATGATCACAAAAGCACTGCAAGGACTGATTTGGGGGTTACAAATACATTTTACTGAGTGGGGTAATTTACAAATACAGACTCCATGAATAATGAAGGTCAACTCTACAGTTAAGAATAATTTAGTCTTGGGCGCCTGGGTGGCTCAGTTGGTTAAGCGACTGCCTTCGGCTCAGGTCGTGATCCCAGGGTCCTGGGATCGAGTCCCGCATCGGGCTCCCGGCTCAGCGGGGAGCCTGCTTCTCCCTCTGACCCTCTCCTCTCTCATGCTGTTTCTCTCTCGCTCGCTCTCTAATAAATAAATAAAATCTTTAAAAAAAAAAAAAAAAGAATAATTTAGTCTTACTTTTCTCCTGCTAAAGGGAACATGGATACCTAGGATACTGTCAAAGTAAATTAATCATAAAATTGTCTCCTATAATCTTCCCTGGTAGAACATGCTTATGCTTCTTATGTATTTTCTACCTGGAATATCCCGAATACCACACATTAGGGGATAATGATAGTTACCTTGGTCACATGGTTATCAGTGGCCACTAATGTTGTATTATCCAGGTTCAGTAATAGGACATAAGAATAAAGAAATCATGTAATCTAGGTATCAAAGTACACCTAAAAAGTCTTCTGACATTGTGAAGAAGTAACAAACAAATGAAAAAAAGTAAATACAATGTAATCTGAAAACTATTTTCAAAATAAGGGAAAATTAGAAAGGCATATGCTATCAAGTATCAAATTTGAGAATCTGTGCATCATTTATGTGCTGTGGAGGATTTTAATTTTGCTCTTTGTGCTTTTCCGTATTTTTAAACACACCACCATGTGTTTCTATAGTAAATAAAAAAGCTAATAGAAGTACTATTTTGCAAAAGTAAGAAAGGTTTTGCCCTACCTTACTTAAGCCATACGAGACAGATCAGAATCTATTTTTGAGAAAAACAAAAAGCTCTCTCCAGAAAACACTGATTCAAAATTCAGAAAATCTTCCCCATTCTCCTCTTTATTTCTCATTTCCTTCTTTACTCACTTCATTACTTATGTTTTCCTGTATTCTTTATCTCTGAAAGCAGCCACTAACATCCTGGGTGAATTTGCTACCACGCTGGCTTTCTCCTAGACTAAAGCTTCTCTCCGTATTCTAGGTCAGTGTTAGTTATTTGACTGGCTTTAGGTCGAGAAGACTAAACAGGAGAGCTGAGAGAGGTGGAGGGACAGGTAGTAGGGCCTTGCTCTGGCAGAGACCAGAGGGAGCCGCCCCAGAGAGCCCAGATGACCCAGAGAGCCCAGGCGTGTATGCAGAAAGGTTAACCTTGTGGGGCGCCTGGGTGGCTCAGTCGTTAAGCGTCTGCCTTCGGCTCAGGTCATGATCCCAGGGTCCTGGGATCGAGCCCCGCATCGGGCTCCCCGCTCCGTGGGAAGCCTGCTTCTCCCTCTCCCACTCCCCCTGCTTGTGTTCCTGCTCTCGCTGTCTCTCTCTCTGTCAAATAAATAAATCTTTAAAAAAAAAAAAAAAAAGAAAGGTTAACCTTGAGATAGGAAGTGAAGCTGGGTACCTTTGCAACTGTAAAAAAGGAAGAGAAAAGAAGACCTTGATAGCATTCAGAAGCAGTACGTTTGATTTTCTCTTGTAGGAGGCAGGGCCATGTGTTAGTTAAGGAGGAGTTTGGGTAGGCGCTGGGAGAATGGTGAAGGCATGAAATAATTGGTCATGAGAAACAACAGGCAGGACATCTACTCAAGATCAAGTGGGAAGAGAGCTAACCAGTGTCCAAGACCCAACTGCAACTGGAGGAGACCAATCGTCTTGGCCGTGTCCACACAGCTAAGCAGTGTCTTCAGCCAGGTTAGCAAGCATGTGAGCAGATGGTCCTGTGTCTGCCCCAGCCCTACTTTCTCTTGTGTATGAGCACCTACACTTGACTTTCTTCTTTCTGTGGCCAACCTGCTCTCCACATTCAGTCACTTGTAATGCTTAACCCCCTCTCCTTTGTCTTTCTGTGGCTTCTGCTTTGCAATGCTCGGACCCTGGGTCACTCAGAATGGATGGTGGGAATGTACTGGTTTGACCTTTATGACATTTCCATTTTTATAGGGAACACATGGTTAAATATTGGGGGATGTGATGAGGGATGGCAGCATGGAATCACCTGGTTTCAGAATGCCAAAAGGTTTTCCACATTTGTGTGAGTGGGCTGAGAGTTCCAGCAGGATTCAGGGCCCAGGGAAAGCTGCTGCTTGGGTCGGTCTCTCTGAGAGCCTGATTAGGGCTCTAGCAAGGAGCCTACTCTAACATTTCATAGTTTGTGTTATTTTGTCCTGGTCAGGCACAATGTCAAGTTGTCAAGGATACAAACAAAATTCAAAACAAGAATGATGGGAGCAGGGGATTTGGAACAGGCTTAAAAAAAAAAAGAAGAAAAGAAAAAAGAAACCCTCACAATGACATCTTGATTAGAAATGACAAACATAGCAATAGTTTCAACTAGAATTAAAGGCAAAATATCAAAACATGCTTCCTCATTTTAGGCTCAGAGCTTCATTCTTCAAACCCTCTGTAAGTTCCCCAGCCATCCCATCACTTCCTTTGAAAGGATCATTATAGGGGCCCCTGGGTGGCTCAGTCAGTTAAGCATCTGCCTTTGGATCAGGTCATGATCCCAGAGTCCTGGGATCGAGCCCCACATCAGGCTTTCTGCTCAGTGGGGAGTCTGCTTCTCCCTCTCCCTCTGCTGTTCCCCCTGCTTGTGCTCTCTCTCTCTCTGTCAAATAAATAAATAAATAAATAAATCTATCTTTTTAAAAAGAGAGAGAAAATATTTATTAAAATAAATAAAAGGATCATTTCATCCTCTATCGGGGCCTGAAGTTGCATTATGAAAATACATAAAAATGTCCTGAGTTAACTAGAAAGTACTGTGACAGTTCTAGAAATTAGGAGAATAGGAGAAACTTGGGAGTTAAACTCTATCAACTCCCTAGAAGATATTAATATGCAGATTGGTATCAACTGAAAAAAAAAAATGCCTCAAAACTCTTCAGCTATTAACCAAAATTAATCTCATGGTAATCTTAAACCCCTTATGAGATTGGTTTATTCTATGCAGGAAACTGAGGTTCGGGGAGGTGGTCCTGCTCGAGGTCATCCAGTTAACAATGCCTGGATTACCACCTCCGTCAACAGACTCTGAAACCAGTGCCCATTCCCATCCCATAACACAGAGCCTGTCATCCCACTAGCCATGACTTTGTGGCAATCAAGGCCCCTAAAGTATATGATAGGTCTCCTGAAAAGCAGAATTTCACCTATTAGAGGACTGGAGGGGTGTCCCAATGGATTTTCTTAAATCAGAGATAGGTCTCCCTTTTCCACATCATCATGGCCAAAATCTAACTAAATTATCTGCAAGAAAATTGCAACTAGCAAATTCACAGGGACCCTACTAACATTCTGAAGAAAGCTTCAATGAGAACTAAGAGGGGAGAAACCCAAGGGCGAGCAGTCAGGGAATTAATGACAGACACAGCCTGTCTCATTTTCATGAGAGCAAACACCATCACAAATGCTTTCAAAGGTCAAGTGCAGTGAGTGAGGTAATGCTGTTTGGGGAGTGAAATAAACATTACTTCGGTTTTGCTCTGGGAAGGGTTTTTGTGTGTGTTTGTTTTTCTCCCTTTTTTGTTTTCCTTTTCTTTCTGTCTCTCAGTTTTGAATTCCTTACCCTTTTAAATCAAAATTGTTCTCACCACCCCCATTTTGCCTAGTCTCTGTGAAAAACGTTTTATAGCCATCTCTTGAGCCTGCAGATTTTCTCAGGACCTTTCTGCTCAGCAGACACTATTTTCTTACAAGGCTGGAGATTTTAAGACTGTGGAAAATGACGTTGGATTTGACTTGGCAGAACCAAGGGGGCAGAGAAGGTAAGGGAGGGAATGAGAAGGAAGGAAGGGTCTCCTGTTCAAAATAATCTTGATTTCCAACCAATAACACTGCATAAGTTAAGCATTTTCGTAGATAGTCTTAACAGTTACACAAGATTTTTTTCCTCTCTTTCAAACTGTGCTTTCAGCAGTCACGCTGTTTTCAAATGAACTGAAAGAAGTACTGTGTTCAGAGGGACAAGGATGGGCTATAGCATATGCCTGAAGAGATACAAAAGCTGCTTTATTTAAATGTATGTTTGCCCTGGCAGGAATTCGGAAACCTACCTGCACATAATCCACACTTCGTCCCAGTGCTCTGAAGGCCGTGTACATGACTTCTCTTTTTCCACCCCATTTTTGCATGATGCAAATACTTTTGTTGGACAAGACCAATTGGGTGACATGTTGCGAGCTTTCTTTATGTGACTCATCCGTCTCACCAGGCCCTTTCTCGTGGAAGTTGTTCTTCCAGATATAAGTGGCTGATTTGTCCCTGCCCATGACTTCACTAAAGATGTCCATCATATAAACGTCATCTTCTGAGTTCCCATCTATGACCATGACAACCTTAATCCCAGGATAGGTTAGCCTCTTCACAGATTGCAAACATTTCCGTAAGTAGTCTGGATCTTCTTGATACGCAGCGATGCAGAGAGCAACAGTTTTGTTCAATTTAATGGGTGTTTCTAGGGATTTTTTCATTTTTCGGTGCTCCAGAAAGGCAAACAGGCTTTGGATGATGAGGTGTGATGCTAAAAAGGCACCATACAGTCCAAAAGAGAAATAGTAATTATCTGTTTGGATAAACTGGTAGCCAACAATATAAGCAGCAGTGATTCCGAGGAGGAGAGACACTCCAAAAAGCGTGGTTCCAATTATTCTCAGGATACATAGAAACCTCTCACAATGCATCTGTAATATAATCAAATGATACTCTTGGTTAACCACTCTTGTCCCATACTTGTTATAAACATGGCATCATGGGGAGTATTGGACTAGAAGTACCGGAGAGCTCCAACCACACTTTCTCACTTAACCAGCTGCATGTTTTTCTCATCTGCAAAATAGGGATAAGGATGCCCTTCTGGTACACCCCAGAGGGCTGTTTCAAGAATCAAATGAGATGATGGTGGCAAAGTGCTATTGAAAACCATGACATGTTCAACAAATACATGGAAGTATTATTTTTAGTATGTTAGATCATTTACTAAGGATGCACTCTGTGTAGGTGGTCATAACTAGGTGTAGAACCTAATCATCCTAGTGAGCAAGGCATTCTTTCTTCGACACCATGTTGCCCCCGACCTCCTAATACTGACCAGTGAAAAATGCATAGGAGATTTTGCTAAATTTCATCTCCTCTTCAATGCAAATCCCTCAGCTCACAATTTCCATGCAGCCAGCTGAGGTTGGAGATCAGGATACCTGGATTCTAGTACTAACTCTTCCAACAACTAGCTGTGTGACCTTGAGAGAGTCACTTTATCTCTCTGAGCCTCAGGTTTTTTAATCCGTTAAATGAAGGAGTTTAGACTCCAAATCTCTGTTGACATTAAAAGTTCTTTATGCCTGGGGATCCTGTACATACATCTCTCAAGCCCCTGTAATTCTGATTTGCATTCCTTTGTTCAGAAGTCTATTTCCTCCATTCACCAGCACTAACACCAGATGGTTAGATCCTGGGGATCAGAAACCTTACTGTAACACAGTAAGCACACAATAAGTGTTTTTAGAAATAATTCATAAATTAAGGAAGAAATAGCATCATGCTTAATTTCAACAGGTGAATTTCCCCAACCTCTGAAAGCTGTAATACATTAGACCTGAAACACATTTCAGCTTTTAATAGCAGCCAGTTATGTACTCCTCCCTGGGGTTTGTATAACTCCTGAATAAGGTTTTGAACAACGAGAGTATAGGAGGACAATTTTTTTGTATTTCCTTAAGTATCTCCAAAGCTGAACATAGAAGAGTTACCTGGTAGACTTTTGTTATTCTGTTTGTCTTTGGGGGCTCCTGGACCCCATTCCAGTGTGGGGTGGGAAGGATGTTTCCCATATATCCAACAAACAATTCTCCAGGCAACAGTGGGTGTCCCACAATTTAACTCAATTCTGACACCATCTACCCAATAGCATCAGACTCCACGGGTTAAGGGTTCAGTCCTACAAGACTGCCCCCCATCTCCCCAACTTCAGATACCAGTCCCAAGCCCAGGTTGTGACCTGTACTTCTGATCTACCAGTTATAAATCAGAGGTTCCCAAGACCCACCCACCTGGTGTTTGATTAGTTTGCTAGAGTGGCTCACAGAACTCAGGAAACCTGTTTACTCACTAGATTACTGGTTTATTATAAAAGGACATAACTCGGGAGCAGCCAGATGGAAGGTCTGGGGAATGGGCACGGAGCTTCTATGCCTCTCCAAGAGCACCACAATCCCCAAATCTCTGTGTTCACCAACCCAGAAGCCCTCTCAACTCTCTCCTTCTGCATTTTTATGGAGGCTTCATTACACAGGCATATTTGATTAAATCATCGACCATTGGCAATTGAACTCAATCTCCAGCCCCTCTCTACCCCCCAGAGGTCTGGGGGTGGGACTGGATGCTCCAATCCTCCTATCAAATGGTTGGTTCCACTAGCCACCAGTCCCCACCCTTACTTAGACCGTTTTAAAGTCACCATTAGCATAACAAAAGACACCTCTATCTATCGTCTCACTTCAAAAATACCAAGGGTTTTAGAAGCTCTGTGCCAGGCACAAGATGAAGATCTTATTATAAGCCATAATAATAATTTTCCCCCCAAATTAATTTTCTTCCTCTTCCAATAACGAACTATAAGGAAGGTCATCATTGGTAGAAATGCAGCGTCCCCATCTTCAATCATTTACACTGAATTCGGGGTTTTTGTCATATCTATATATAATTAATACTTGACCTTTTTTTGAATTCAACCAGCTTTTGAAACGTAAGTAAATCTATTTTTTTTTTAAAGATTTTATTTATTTATTTGAAGGAGACAGCGAGAACAGGAGCACAAGCAGGGGGAGTGGGAGAGGGAGAAGCAGGCTTCCCGCGGTGCAGGGAGCCCGATGCGGGGCTCGATCCCAGGACCCTGGGATCATGACCTGAGCCGAAGGCAGACGCTTAACGACTGAGCCACCCAGGCGCCCGTAAATCTATTTTAAGTGGAAACTTAAGGTAAGCAATTATCTCTGCAAAGTCCCTTGCTGGATGCGCTATTTCTATTTTCCGACTCCAAACTGACTTAAAATTGAATGTCCACCCAGCACCTGGTATGATGTTGGTTGTTACCAACTGTGTGGCCAACACATCACTCAGATCCAAGAGGCACCTTTCTTATTCCAGTGCCTGGAGTTACACACTGAGGTGGTCCTGAGTGGATAATTGTGTTTCCTCTCCTAAGCACAAAATGGCTTGGGGTGGCTGGCCCTGGTGTTCCAGCTTTTGGAAACCTGAGATGGGCCACTTTCAAAAGGGACTTGAGGGCGGGTCTCCTGCAATCTCTCTTTTCCTTCTGCAGGTTTGATGCACAGACCAGCAAGGTCCCTGGGGATTGCAGAGCCCAGAGATAGAGGGATCCTGGTTTTCGAACTGCCACGTGGAAGGGAGCCAGCCACCAATCAGGAAGACCTGCCTTGGATGCTTAGGCAGCCAGAATTAATTGCTGAGTTTGTGTTTGTTTGCTTACCCACTATGAATTTTGAGTCCATTTCACCCTAACTAATACAACCTAGGTAATGCAAAGCACCCTGGAGACCAGGATTCTAGCTTGTGGGCATTATTTTCTTTTGTTAAGTGGAGAGGATATGAGGAGCCAAATCAAAGTGTTTATGAAAGGGTTTTAAAAAACCAAAATCATGATGCAGTTTAAAGTACCAAAGTATCGGCTAAAGAGGAAGCGAAAACAACATACCCAGATGTGTCTCTCCTTTCCAGCACTTACGTAGGACATCAGAGGCTGATACAGGTAATCCCAACACAATGGAAAATTCTTGGTGCTGGGGATCGGTGAAATGGGGAGTTCCCAGTGAAAGGCAAGAGAGCACAGCATCCCTAGTTAATTAAAACAGCTGACAGGATGCCGAAAACTGCCAACGGGAACCTTAACCAATGCCTAAAGGTACGGGGAGCACCAGACTTGGAACTTGTCGTTTCCAAGACATGAGTCATTCTCACAAGAGTGAAAAATTTCAAGGGGGCTACAACACTCTGCCAGGGAGAAGCTGAAGTGTGTGTTTTGCTTGTGTTTAACATCATCAGAGCCAGCAAAAGAACTGCCTGCCATTCTTTTCCATTATTCACATTTTCCTTGCTTTTATCAGCACACGTAGATAAAGAGAGTGTTCGCATAGCATCTGCTGGCCCCAGCTGAAGTGGGAACACCCTCTTACATCAGAGGAGTCTCCAGAATGTCCCTTTGAAGCCTGGGAAAAGTTGCTAGTAAACTGCTGCAACACGGTGAAAATTGAACCTTTATATTTCTGCCATGTATCCTATTCTTGCCCGTTACCACACATGCAGCATCTCAGGCCAGGCCAAAGGGCAAAAGGCACATTTCAGAGCAAACTCTACCGAGGGAATACATTGATCTCCAGGAGTGACACACAGTGTGTGTTGTTTTATAACTCCCCGCCCTGGGGGCAATTTCATAGATATGGGCACCATATGTGTGAGACTTTCTGAGACAATCCTCAATTCAGATACTCTGCTTCATAAGCAAACTCTCCTTGTCAGACATATGACTTTATTGTTAAATTGGAAAATATGGTTAGTTCCATCCTGGATCATAAGAGTTTACTGCTACATGGAAAGAGGATTTAGAGATCCACCTTCCATAAGTATTTAAAACATAAAACTTGGATTTTTTGCCCAAATCAAAACTTAATTGATTTTTTTTTAAAGATTTTTATTTATTTATTTGAGAGTGAGAATGAGAGAGAGAGAGCATATGAGAGGGAGGAGGGTCAGAGGGAGAAGCAGACTCCCCGCTGAGCAGGAAGCCCAATGCGGGACTCGATCCCGGGACTCCAGGATCATGACCTGAGCCGAAGGCAGTCGCTTAACCAACTGAGCCACCCAGGCGCCCCATGATTTTTAAGCTGATACTAGACCTGATACCAGTGATTCAATAAGTACTAGTCTTCACAGTAAATTCTAAGCTAAGCCAAGTGTTAAAAGAGTACCTTGATGTATCATATTGTAAGTTCCACAAAGTCAACAGCTTTTTTTTAAATCTATTTTCAATAATGTGCCCCAAGGACATAAAACACTGCCTGGTTTATGGGTGATATTTAGTAAATATTTGCTGAATGAATGGATGTAACTTCCTGCATCAACATCGTCATTGGCATCATTGTTATATCAGCTAACATTCACCATTCATTAGGCTTCAGGCACCGGGGCAAGTCTTGTCTGCTTTGTTGAGTCACATGATCCTATTTAATCTTAATAGCTCTAAATGGTAAATGTATTCTTCATCTCAAAGGACGAGGAAACCAAGACTCTTAAGTATATAAGTAACTTGTCCACATGGTCCCAAAACCAGGAGTAGGGTCCACATGGTAGCATAATGCCAGATTAGAGGATTCTCAGTAAGTATTTGCTGAATGGATTTGAATCATCACGACACAACAGGCAGCATCCTTTTGTCTCTGGCTAATACCACATTTCCTTGTGTAAGGAAATGTTAGAAATGAACCTCAAAAACTCTTTTCCTGCTGGGGCGCCTGGGTGGCTCAGTCATTAAGCGTCTGCCTTCGGCTCAGGTCATGATCCCGGGGTCCTGGGATCGAGCCCCACATCGGGCTCCCTGCTCAGTGGGAAGCCTGCTTCTCCCTCTCCCTCTGCTCCTCCCCCTGCTTGTGCTCTCTCTCAATCTCTCAAGTAAATAAATAAATAATCTTAAAAAAAAAAAACAAAACTCTTTTCCTGCTATTATGGAAAATGGGGAATTGACAGTCAGGAACGGATACAAGATCAGCCAACACTCTGGGAGGATTTCTGGGCTCATATACTTTTCTACGTGGATGCAGCCGAAAAGGACATAGAATGACCCTATCCCAAAGAAAGCCGGTGGTTGCTTCTAAGCAACAGCAGTGCTATTCATGCCTGCAGCCAAAATCCTGCTTTATTACCATGAGAAAGGCGCTCCTGCATTCATTGTTCCACCTGTAGAGCAGATAGAAACCTTGCTGTTAGCTCACATACCCCAAGTTGGACTCTGTAGGTCACTGGGTATCAGAGCCCTCTTTCCCCCTTGACCTCTTATTAACCAGAAGGCAATGTGGGATGAGCCAGAACAACAGCTGCTCCCAGAGCACTAGCGCAGTGGCAAGAACTGAGTTCCCATAGCTTCACGAAGTGGTCCTTCTGTCTGGGATCTGGGAGAAGAGGAAGTGAATTCAAATTAGTCGCCAGCATCTGGGAAAGGCTACAGAGAGTAGGGCCAAGTGCTGTCTCTTCAGAGAGGTCTTAGCTTACCACTCCCTTCTAAAATGATTCCTCCCTCTCTTCACTCCCTGTCCTGCTCCCCAGATTCTGCTTGATTTTCTAACTAGCCCTATGTACACTCTATGGCTACAGGGACTTGATGATCTCTATCAACTGTGTGTTCTTGTACCAAAAACAGGGTCTGGCACATAGTAGGCATGCTGAATAAATGAGTAAGTCCTTTTGGACTCGGGCAGTCAATGCAGACTAAGAACAGGTCCCTCTCCTATCTTTGCTGCAGGGCCGATGAATATATGTTGAACCCTTAAGGGTACCTCTCCTCCAGCAGGGTTTTTTTTCTTTTATTTTTTAATAATTTCTTGCCCAGGGATGCCTGGGTGGCTCAGTTGGTTAAGCGTCTGCCTTCGGCTCAAGTCATGATCCCAGGGTCCTGGGATCTGAGTCCTGCATCAGGCTCCTTACTTGGCGGGGAGCCTGCTTCTCCCTCTGCCTGTCTCTCCCCCTGCTTGTGTGCTCGCGCTCTCTCTCTTTCTCTCTGACAAATAAATAAATAAAATCTTTAAAAAAAGTTATAATAATTTCTTGCCCAGCTATCTAAATGTAATGGTTGTCGGGAGTACCAGACCAGCTAGTGAAGACCTCAGGATGATAAAGTCAAAAAAGGCAAATGGCCTTCCAAAAACATTTCCAGAAACTGCGAGTTACAATTTGACGAACCTTATGAATTCAGGGGTCAAGGTTGGGGCATGGGGGATAATGAGATAATCTTTTACCAACTTCAAATCTGGTACTCTTACACTATTCACTGTCCATCGATCCATATACTGTTCTGTGTTTGTTTCTAATGACTTGTGTGTGTGTGTGTGTGTGTATATATATACTTGTGTGTGGCATGCATGCCTCCACGTCTCTGGAACCAGACTGAATTGCGACAGATTCGGGGCTCTTCCTTTTAATGGCGTGGTAACACTGAGCAAGTTACATAATACTAGACATCTTCAGTTTCTTCATCTAAGATAAAACAGAAATAATCATATGGACTTCACAAAACAGATTTTTAAATTAAAAGAGAGAACTCATTTAAGTACCTAAAAAAAAAAACGACCAACAGTTTCTTTCCTGCTAACTACCCAATCAGTCTGACTCCCCTTCCCTCTAATCCACTGTTAGTTAATAAGGGATGAGCATGACATAGTGAGCATAGCTGGACTGGGAAGAAATGGATTGAAGCCCAAGCTCTGCCTCATTTTAGCTATCGGACTACCTGACAGTTCCTGTGAATGAGCCATGTGTCCTTATGCAATCAATATCTCTGAACTTCAAATTTTAGGGATAGGGTTGAAACTTTATTTTCATATCACTACCACCCATAGCTGAGTGTCTATAAGGATGAATGTATGTTGCAATGTGGGCATGCTCTTCACCTGAAGGAGGAGTACAAAAAGTAAATTCCTTTTGGCATCTATCTACTCCCTGAGCCTTATTTCCTCATCTGCAAAACAGGAATGCAACCTTTTTGCAGGCTTACTGTATGTAGGCAAGGAATATATATATATTTATCCCAGCTTCAATGGGATACTAATAGCTTTAATGTCTTAATGTAAAGAAAGAGTAACTTAAATGATAAAGTGCACTTGTCCCTCTCCCTCATTATATTTTAAAACCCACTGAAGACTAGATTGCTGTCTTTTTAATTTGTAGCCAATATTTACACATACAGAGGCCAAAAGGAGATATGTAAAGAATATTTCCCTAGTGAACGCATTGCTCAAAGTCACATCTCATAAATAGCAGAACTGTTCTAGAACACAGGTTTTCTTTACCCCTAACTTGTTGTATTCTGGGGGCTGGGATTGGGGTGGCTAGGCCTCCAGTCATATGTAGAATGATTAGAATTAAGAATATTAACTTAGGCAGGTGACACTAGCCAAGGAACATGGAAACCTGCTTCTTTGTAAGATGAGACATACTCTGCTGCTTGTAGCCATTTGCCTGCTAAGGGTGGATTAGGAAGGCATGGTGAGCAAACGTAAAAAGCAGGGGTTCCCCAATTTTCACGTACATCCACATTGCTTAGCGGGGTCTGTAAAAACTACTCATGTGTGGCTTCCACAACATTCTGAGTTCATTGCTATGGGGTGTTAACAGGGCATGAGTAATTTTCAAATCTTAAGCAATTCTAATTACAACAAAGTTTGGCAATCACTGGGTTAAAGTCTAAGAAAACTTCAATGATTTATTTGTATCAATACGCATCCCTCCTTTGTATTACCTCTGCTACTGTCCTCAACCAGAAATCCGAGGTAAAAGTACCCAAATGAAGCCTCTCAATAGTCTTCACATTACAGCACATTACCCTCTGGGACATATTAGAGCACATGACCCTCATCCTGTCCCCTTCTGACCTCCTCTTCCTCTCTGGCTTTGAAGTTGGCCTTTGTCTCTCCAGTCCCGCTGCATTGATCCTAGCAGAGACCCTGGAGCGAGTAAGCTTGCAAGGTTAGGCAATAGGCCTTTCAAAGGCCTTGTCACCCCAGCTGTGTCTGGATCCAGAGCTGTAGGTTTCAGATATCATTTGTACCATCAGTATTGATCGATCACTCCTAGGATGCCACTTCTCCCAACTGCCCTATTGGTTCCTGAATTTCACCATCATAAACTTCATCCTAAAATTCAGCATGGCAAAGGGTAAAGTTTGCAGAAAGGCTTGGCATGCAATCTTAGTTCTCTATGTTCATCCTCCATTGGCTCTTGGACACTATTTTCATAGGTCAGAATCCCACGTAGCCATACGAACCACAAATGCCAAGTCTCCTCATGAAATCTTTTCTGATCTCTCAGATGTGGTTTCTCCTCAGTGTAAGCCCCCATAAAACTTGACTAGTCCAGCTGCAGCATAATTCAGCTCAGGGGCATTACATTCAAGAAGTATTGGATTAAATTGCATCCACAGTCCTCTCTAACACTGTGACTTTGATTGAGTTGCTTAATCATTCTGAGGCAAGGTTCCTTTAATTACAAAATTTTCTTTATGGGGGCTGGAATTAGATATAATGTATATAAAGTATCTAATTCAGTGCCTGATACATATTAGACATGTGATAAACAGTAGCTATTATTTTACTTTTTTATGGGCCCTATTATATTTTGCCTTACACTATGGTTATTTATAAAGACTTCTTTGAGTATATTTTTTTGTATGACAAATTCCATTAAAATGTGAACTGCATCCTATTTGCTTTTTAAAAATTTGCAGTAAAAATTATGCATTTTAGAGGCATTCTTTTATAAATATTTTATTATTTAAGTTGAAAAAAATATTTAAGATGGGCGCTTGGGTGGCTCAGTTGGCTGGGTCTGCCTTCTGCTCAGGTCATGATCCCAGGGTCCTGGGATCCAGCTCACATCTGGCTCCCTACACAGTGGGGAGCCTGCTTCTCCCTCTCCCTCTGCTCCTCTCCCCAGCTCGTGCTCCTGCTCACGCCTGCTCTCTCTCTCATGAATAAATAAATAAATAAATAAATAAATAAATAAATAAATAAAATCTTAAAAAAATATTTAAGAGTGTAACCTCATTATATTTATTTTGACTCCTATATCAGCAACATTTTCCTAGACTGTGAGGGGCACCTGGCTGGCTCAGTCAGTAGAGCATGCTATTCTTGATCTCAGGGTCATGAGTTCAAGCCCTACCTTGGGCGTAACTTGGAAAGATAGATTATGGACAAGGCAATATATATACAAACTCTATACATCTGTATACGTTGATGACATTCAAAATACACTTGAATAATTTAAGGTATATGCGGTGGGGTGATACTTATTCTACGCAGATTGCCCCTAGAGAGGAAAGGATTAAAACCAAGTTGGGGTAGAAATGATCTTTGTACAGGGAGCTGTCTCCCCCATTCAGCTGTCATACCAGCTGCAACTGGCTTGGTCCTTGCAGCCTCTTAGTGGGACACAACCTGAGTGAATTTGGATTAAAAACAAAACAAAACAAAAAACAGAACCCAGAAAGGGACAGTGGAGTTTATGCTCTGTTCTCCAGTTACTTTGTTAACTCATCACTCCCATATTATGCAAAAGTCAGGAAGCTAATAACGTAACGAGCCACTTGTTCTTAGATTGAAAAAAAATGTAACTGTGTAAATAAGTCTCGGGGTAAAAGGTACAGCATAGGGAATACAGTCAATGGTATTGTAATATTGTTGGATGATGAGGTGGGTTGGGTAGCTACACTGGTGGTGAGCATAGCATGAAGTACAAACTTGTTCAATGACTATGTTATACACCTAAAACTAATGTAACTTTGTGTGTGAACTATACTTCAATTAAAAAATGTAACACTGTAATATAACTTTGCCAAAGGGGACCTACACATTATCCATAAGGGTTTTCCCCCACAGTTCCAAAAATAGATAAATGAATCTGTGAATGGTCTGTGCTTAAAATTTCAAGGAAAAAAAAAACTGTTTTAGGGGCACCTGTGTGGCTCAGTTGGTTAAGTGTCTGCCTTCGGCTCAGGTCATGATCTTGGGATCCTGGGACTGAGTCCCACATGAAACTCCCGGCTCAGTGGGGAGTCTGCTTCTCCGTCTCCCTCTACCCCTCCCCCACCCCAGCTCAAGCTCTCTCTCACTATCTCTCTCTCTCAAATAAATAAGATCTTTAAAAAAATTGTTTTAAAAGAAAGCTGGTATGGAAACCATGTATAAAAGTGTTTACGAAATTCAAAACTATGAGGCTCTTCTATAAACCCAACAAAAACAATTAGTTTCAATCTGACTTACTTTCTAGGAAGTTTCTTATTTCTTATTTGTTGCTCAATTCCTGTGTTCCAGGATGGCAGCTACTTCATCTTTGATTTGTAGAGAGTAACATTCAAATTTGAGACTAATCACCGATTTAAGACCTCAATTTATCGAAGCTGCTTAACTTTCTCTGGTAAAGTAAAGATTTAGTTCTAGGTACAATACCAGGTAATACGTTTGCCAATTATGTCTACAAGACATTTTTCTATTCCCCCAACTCAGGAAATACATAAGTAAGAAAAAGTGAACAGGAGTGTTGATATTCTAATTCCAAAGCTATCACTGAGAAATGTTGACCTAGAATTCTGAATACTTGTTCCAAAACTGCAAACTCACACACGACATAATATAAATACTATAATAGGCACTTTAAAGAGTTAACCTTCTATTGAAAATGTAAAATAGCCAAGTAGTGAAAAGACCTACAATGAGCATGATGGGTATTAAAAATGCAGTACCAATAAATAAATAAATAGTAAATAAAAATAAAAGTAAAAATAAAAATGCAGCACCTCAGTAGTTTGAGTAATCTTATTTAGCATCTAGAAAAACGCAGCGAAAATATAATGAATGAGTCAATTTGCACACATTGGAAGGAAAAGAAAATGTTTAGAATTTAAGTATTCTTTTCAATCTTATTCTGTAAATTTAAAACCGTATCTACAAACAGTTTGACGGGCATAAATATTTGTCCTAGCCCAATCTATATAAATACACATTTTAATTTTAAACCTTTCATCATTGAAAATGAATATGTGTTGACCTTTTAAAAAGTTAAAATTACCTTTCTAAAAAATCATAATCCTGTTTAACGCTTCCAAAGGTACATTACCCAACTCCTTCACTGCAATAAAAAATCTGCGTGGAGAAAAGCTTGAAATCTACAATAGGCAGTGAAGGCTTTTCCCCCCCTTTTCAGTCACCCTCACTTCCTCAGCAAAGCCCAGCTACCAATACCCTTCACTTTTAACTCAGAGCTGAAAGTCTATATATACTCAGGCCTGCAGTTCGGGGAAGCCCTTCGTAGCCAATCAGAGCTTCCCGATCTATTGCGTCACACCTCCCCCCAGGGTGTGACGTCAAAGGCAATCCCAGGCCAGCCACGTGGGTTGGAGCCCAGCGGTTCTGGGCAGCTGCTCGGGAGACGCCCGCTGCAACAGTCCCCAAGCGTGGGGAAGTGGCCAGGGAGGGGCGGCCAAGGCTCCTACACGCACCTAAGGGGCGCACGGCTGCAGCAGCTCGCTCGCCCCGGAGGCGCGCAGGGTAGCTGAGTCCAAGTCCCCCGCGCGGGCGTTTGGGGTGGGGGTGGGGGGGGATGGAGGGAGAGGCGCTGGCACCTAAGCCGGTGTAATAGGACCCGGGTCTCGTAAGCCCTCCTCCCCAGGCACAGCCTCTCCGCTCCCAGCCCCTCTTCCCAGCCTTAATTATCCTTTCAGCGCCGTTTCCCCTCAGCTGAGTCTGCACGGCCAGAGAGAAAAGGCTCTCTCGCCATCCCATCCCGCCCGCACACAGACCCTCCTTTCAGACCCGCCCTCCCGTTCCCTGGGACCCATTTCGGAGCCCTGGCTCTCTCTGGGCGGGAACCAGCGTGACGAATTCCGCCCAAGGTGTTGATTATCCATCCCAACCCAGCCTCTGGCTCGCCTCCCACTTCGCCCCGGCTCCCGAGGGCCCCCGGCTCCCACCTCCGGGCCGGGCGCTGGGGACGGCACCCCCAAGCCCCCCACCCGCCGGGCCCCGCGCTGCAGCTGCGGAAAGGAGCGCCAGCGTGCTCGGTGCCACGTCGGAGTTGGCTCCCGGGACGTTGCAGCTGCCTGCGCTGCAGCGCGCGGTCCCCACGCACGCCCTGCCCCAGGGCGGCGGCGAGGAGAGGGACGCGCGCCCTCCTCCCTCTGGGGTCCCCGAGTGCCACCGCCTGCGTCAGGGACCCCTGGCCCGAGTAAGGCTTCCGGAGCCGGGCAGAGCCCGGGCCGACCCAGCCTGACACTTTCCTGGGGTCCGGGGAGTGCAAAGGAGGGGAAGCGAGGGAAAGTGGGAGTGGCCGAGCGAGGCCGGTAGCTGCGAGGAGGTGGCAAAGGACCCTTCTTCTCGGGGGTCCTGGCTCTCCGGAGCTGGGAGCCCGGATCGCTTTAACCCTTTGCTTTCCAAGTAAGAAGCGGGTTTCCCACTTAAAAGTAAAAGCTGGGCTGTTTCAGGGTTTTCCTCCCCACGTAGGGTTGGGGGGAGGGGAAGAAGGGAAGGGATGGAAGGGGCAAGGGGATGGGGGAGCGGCTGTGCGGAATACATTTTCCTTGCACTGGAAATTCTTGTTTCCCGACTTGGGAGCCCCTCTGCGGCTCCGGAAGATGAGGAGTGGAAAAGTACATCCCGGGACGTGCGGTCTTTCCCAGGCAGAGAGGTTACCTGTGTTCCCAGAAAGGCAGCGGATTTCGGGCGAGCGCCGCAGGGATGGGAAAAGACAGGGTGCCAAGCCTGAGAGTGATCTGAAATATCCCCTGATTTTCAGCCTGTTGGAAATTGGCAGACCTCAAACTTTCCTGTCGAAAACCAGCTTTACAATTATTTAACACTTACGTGGATAATTTCTTCCCTCTCCCTGGCCTATTCGGGGGGCCCTCCTGGTTCACCATATCGCGCCAGTGTAACGTACCTTGTTCAGCTCTTGGTCATAAAGTTGTCCTCAGCCTGTCTGTGTGGTCCCGGAGGGTCGGTGGCGGGCAGTTTCCAAAATTGAGGTAATAAGAGATCAGATGAATTTGAGACGACCGGCCAAAAAAAATAAAAAATTTAAAAACAACATTTAAAAAGGATGGGGGAGTCTTAAATGTTTGGTTCTCCCCCACTTTAAAAGGAAATCTCACTACTGTTCTTTTTAATACTTCCGTTGCACTTCAGTCTAATTCTTAAAAGAAAAAATTGTGCTTTAAAAATAAATTAACTTTATTTTATTTTATTTTATTTTTTGCTCCAGTTCCCCCTCCCCTGATATCGGAAAGTCTCTTTTCTTTTTCGTATCAAGAAAAGCCCGGTGAAGACTCAGCAGAACCCAGGAAGCGCAGAATCGGGAGAAAGTCTTTGGCTGGGGCTGGTTCAAGTCCCTGGTTCAATGGGCTGCTGGAAGCCAGGACTGGGTAATTCTTTCCAGACGTTTTGACTTCTCCTTCCTCGCTGTTGTTGCCTTTCTGCCTCCTCCAACTTAAGGGGGTCTTAACAAGTGAGCTGGTGGGTGTTTTAATAGGGCGGAGGAGGGAGTGGGGGGTGAGGGGAGTGGAGAAGGGAGGTGCGGACTGGGGAACCCGGAGGGGAGGGAACTGGGAGCGCGGGCGGGCGGGCGGGCGGGAGGCGGGGAGGGGTAGAGGAAGAAAGAGAAATTGGCCATTCAAAGCCCTCTCTGAGCTAGAGGCCGGTTCTAAACTCCAATGAATTCAATTAACTTGATTGCTAACGTGTGCAGAGAAATGCACTGCACATATGCTGGCCACCACCTGATTCCCTCCTTCCCTCCAGCGGTGGAGCGGGGAGGCCGCGCTTTGCAGACATCCCTGAACTCCAGTCTGAGTTACAAGGATTCCCTCTTCGCGAAAAACTCCCCACACTGTTTCACTAATTTGCTTTAAGGCCAAATGGTGCCCTTAGGCTAAGTAACAGCCCAGGGGAGAGATAGCTGGGGTGTATGTGTGTGTGTGTGTGTGTGTGTGTGTGTACACACCTGGAAATTCGAAAGCCGGCTGCGACTCTAAATAAAATCAGCTACAGGTCTACCGCATGTTAACCCTTTCTTCCCAGGAGCTCAAAAGTTTCTGAGCAGATGTCAAGTGTCAGAGTCTCCCTTACACAGACGTTACCGTCTTGGGTGACGGAAAAAGTGGAAACATGATCATATTTTTTTTTCTTAACTTAAACCCCTAACGTAAAAATGCTCAAACAGCACGCATTATAAATAAAACATAAAATAAAAATCGTGCTCTGGAGAACTCGGACGTAGCGCGATGAGTAAAAGCCATTTCCAAGAGAATGGCTTGAATGGCTTTTGCTTCTTGCGAGCCTAAGAAGCTACCGAGTCAGAATGCTGCTATTTGCTCTGACACGCTCTTTTCTCAATCTCCCCCCCCCCCCCCCAATGCCCTAAAGCTGGGAAGAGTTACTTTTCCCGGTGACTCTTTTCCCCTTATTTCTCTATGGTCCTCGCCAACACGTCTCCTGATGACTTAAAATGGACAGTAGGTGGCACTGTTTAGGAAAAAATGAGAGTGAATTTATAAATTCACCGATTTGGCCATTGACGGTTCCGCTGTAATTATTATAGGGTAAAAAGAGATTTTTCTTTCTTTCTTTTTTTCCTTCCCTTCCAAGGTTTCTCTGAAGTGTGGACTTATTTTGGAACTCGGCTAGGCCTTGAAAAGTGGGGTTTTGCTCCTTATCACGTATTTTGGACAATAGTGAACAAGTCAAAACAGAAAAGTCGAGTAAAACTAGAAACGATGCTTTTCAACAAGTCGTGCAGGGTGTGGTGTTAGGGGATGTGCTTAGAGGTCAAGCATTTAATGGCAATACCAGGTAGTCAGCCAACCCAGTCCCCAGGGGCCGACCTGCAAAGTACCACGCATTTCCGCCCGCACCGCCCCCTCCTCCCGCGGTTACACCTCTGGGAAGCATTACCCGGGCCTGATGACTTCACACTGCTCTGGGGAAACCCACTTACTAATTTTCCTCTACAAACCTTCAAGGCTTCAGCCTTTGTTTGAACACTGCCTTAGGTGATTCAGCTCTTGAGGAACTGGCTTAAATTTCAGAGCACAATTTCATCCCACTTAGACTCCTGTTTCTTGAATTTTAGTTGTATGGTAGTTTTTAAATGCTAAGTTGTAATTTAAAATATATTATCTAGGGGCGCCTGGGTGGCTCAGTTGGTTAAGCGACTGCCTTCCCCTCAGGTCATGATCCTGGAGTCCCGGGAGTCCCGCATGGGGCTCCCTGCTCAGCGGGGAGTCTGCTTCTCCCTCTGACCCTGCCCCCTCTCAAGTGCTCTCTCTCTCATTCTCGCTCTCTCAAATAAATAAATAAATAAAATCTTTAAAAAAAATAAAATAAAATATATTATCTAATTTATGTACTCTTAAATATAATACGGATTAAACTTATTTAGGGGTAGGGTGAAAATCGTGGGTATCAAGTGTCTAGCTGTGGGACCCCACAGGAACACTTAACCTTAGCTCTAAATTTCCATGAATATTATATGTAATGCAGGATTGCGGATTCCTGCTTAGTAGCATTTAGCTGTCCCCATGCTAATAGTTCCAGCAATGAGAACATTTAGTAAAACGGGGTTTCTTTATTAAACAAAAACACATTTGTTGTTTGTCCCCTTGTACTTATAATTCATGGCCCATAAAGAAAAAGTAAAACGTTGCCTGACTATGGATGAATATAAAAGCTCATTACACATCCACGCATCAGCTCCCCCGACCTCAAGAGAATAGAGAAGAGGCCAGTACAATTTAAAGCCAGACATGAAAGTTCTTGAGGGTAGAATATTATATATATATCGGATTTTCTTAGGGAGGATCCAGGATAAGAGAGACCTGAAATTCAAACCCTTTCTTTGATGTGGCATTGTGTGATGTGGAATCCGTTTGCGTGATCCTGGAAGTGTATTCACCTCACTAGACCTTTACTTCCTAGTTGATAAATGACGAAAATAGCTGATTTACAGAGTTGTTATGATGGTATAGTTAAATTATAGTAAGAGATTCATATAGGGCCTAACGTCTCCTCTGAGGTAATGTAAGCCAGTGGTTCCTCATGTAACCCAGTGGTTTCTAATATAAACATTGTGCGCATTCAAAAAACATTAGCACCCTTCTCCTGGCTTTCTATTCTTTACATTTTTCTTGGTAAGCATTAACTCAGGTTTTATCCCAAGTTCATTTATTTGACCTACTTCCGCTTTCTGCTGTCCCCTCGCTGACTCTCTCAGACTGAATTATTCTGTGCCCGTGGATATACCCAAACCTTCGCATTTAACCAAAATTCCTTTCTGAGTCCCAAGCCTCAATTAGGGCTACCAGCCATCCAGTACTGATTCACAAGCAACAGATTAGGGGACATGAGATCCAGTTTCACAAAAAAGCTATGACACCAACCAATTGAATAAAATTTGAAAATTAATTTAAATTTTAACTTCTATTTTAAACATGAGCCATTTGGATCAGAAGATGACAGATGTTTCAGGTTTTGACGGATGATTCAGGTTAACTCATACCTTATCCAACGTTTTCAGCTCTACAAGACAATGTGGCAAAGAACTTTGGAGGTAAGAGTTTTACTTCAGTTAATGTGAGTTAGCAGTATATTGTTGCTGATCTCCTCCTTCCTGCATCACAAAAGAAGTGCTCCTTATGTCTGAGAGGCAGGTTCCAGAAAAAGGATTTAGTACCCTCACAATTCTATATATAAGTGGTTCTCAAACTTGTTGGTGTCACGCGCCTCTATACACTTAAAAATTATTGAGGACTTCATAGAACTTTGTTTATATGGGTCATATCCATCAATATTTACCATATTAGAAATAAAAGCTGACTGAAAAGTTTAAAAATATTTATTAGTTCATTTAAAACAATAACAAACACAATGGCCTGTCAACTTAATAACACTTGTGTGAAATGTAACATTGTTTTCCATTTTTGCAAATCTCTATTAGCTGGCTTAATAGAAGACAGCTGGATTCTCGTATTTGCTTTATCATCCAATTGTTTTGACTGAAGTATATAAAAAAAATCTGGCTTCAATTGGAAAATGGAGAAGTATCTTAGTAGTCTTTTTAGATAGTCTTTGATTGTCAAAACTTGACAAACAGTATTTTTTTTAATTTTTCAAGTAAACACTACCCTCAACGTGGGGCTCAAACTCATGATTCTGAGAGTGGCATGCTCATGCTCATGCTCTAGGGACTGAGCCTGCCAGACACCCCAACACAGTAATTTTATAAAGGCAAGTTGCAATGTTGTATCGAAAACAACAGGAATGAACTGTGTGTACTCTGTTACATTAAAATCTGTTGGTTTAGCTTACACTTTAAATGCATCTTTTAAAACCACTCATGAATTTATATCCTGAATTGATTCTTTGGAAAATACCATTTCATTGAGTTACGCAGATTTTCCAAATGTTGATATATTTCATTATTCCGTGTACGTGTGAGATGTAACATTCTCTAAACCCTAAGACTGTACCCCACTGGGGATTAAAACAGCATTTTTCAGCTTTACAAGATATAGAACTCTGTGAGTCTGAGTTGTGCAAAGATGGAAAGAGATTGACCTGGAGTTTAGTTTTCTAGATCCCAGTTTGGATGATGTGAAGGAGTTTCCAGTAATCACATGGAAATTGGACTTCTTACTTTTAGTGTTAATTCCAAGGCTAAACTCGAGGCTCTAGTATTAATTCAGACCAAATTTTGAAGAGGGCATGGCTAACTATGTTTTATGACTAAATTTGAAGATGTGGATAGGGGGAGATATGGAAGCATCTATCAGACACCCAGGGTTTTAGAATGAACACATTGGAAGAGATCAAAATGCTTATTGATTCATTGATATAGGTAGAAGAGGGTACTTTATTTCTTATTATAATTATAGTTTTTGAACATCTCACCATATCAGAGTAGTAAATTATCAATTGTTGATGATTTCAAATTAGATACTGAGTATTATTAGAGGTTTGCTTTAGGGATTATGCAAATGAAAGAAAAGGGACAAAAATTCCTTTCTCATCAGACACTATTTATAATTGTCTTCTTTTTTTTTAAGGTTGAACTTTTATGGTTATTTTCTTTGATTTTTTTTAAATTTTTTATTGTTATGTTAATCACCATACATTACATCATTAGTTTTTAATGCAGTGTTCCATGATATATTGTTTGTGCATAACACCCAGTGCTCCATGCAGAACATGCCCCCCTTAATACCCATCACCAGGCCAACCCATCCTCCCACCCGCCTCCCCTCTAGAACCCTCAGTTTGTTTTTCAGAGTCCATCATCTCTCATGGTTCTTCTCCCCCTCCGATTTCCCCCCCTTCATTCTTCCCCTCCTGCTATCTTCTTCTTTTTTTCTTAACATATATTGCATTATTTGTTTCAGAGGTACAGATCTGTGATTCAACTGTCTTGCACAATTCACAGCTCTCTAGCATGTCTTTCCACGGGTGAGGAAACTAGCTTTAAAATATGGGGCGCATGAGTGGCTCAGTCGTTAAGCGTCTGCCTTCGGCTCAGGTCATGATCCCAGAGTCCTGGGATCGAGCCCCACATCGGGCTCCCTGCTCTGCGGGAAGCCTGCTTCTCCCTCTCCCACTCCCCCTGCTTGCGTTCCCTCTCTCGCTGTGTCTCTCTCTGTCAAATAAATAAATAAAATCTTGAAAAAAAAAGAAAAGAAAAAGAAAAAAAGAGGGGTGCCTGGCTGGCTCAGTCAGTAGAGCATGCGACTTCCAGCCCCACATTGGGTGTAGAGTTTACTTAATATATGTTTATATGTAATTTTTTTAATTAAAAAAAGCTTTATATTTTGGAACTTTACCTTAAATCACTGAATATAGGGGAGCTTTACTTTCATATTATTGGATTATTTAAATTTTTAAAATTACATCCAGACTCCTATGTATTTCAGACTGGAGCGGAGACAAGTTCTTTTACACAGCCTAAAGGACACGTTTATCACTTGCATTTTTCTGACTCATTACAGAAAAGGACAGAACTATTTAACCTCCTTGATTTAAATGCCAACAATTTCTGTCAACAAGGGTTTGTAATTTACATGACAAATCAATAGAAGCAGAAAGTGCTACTCAAGGGGGAAGCCTGTAGTCTAACTGTCCTTTGATATTTTAGTAGTCTTAATCATAATGACTAAGGAGAAGAGGTTATAATGTCTGGTGTCCACAAACAGTTGCTAATAGTCTTAATTGTGGAATTAGAGTAGGTAGTCACAGTATTTAAATTATCTGCCTTGGAGATTTCAACTTATTCCTGAGAAGATTAACAAGCTTTCCAGCCTTTTAAAAAAATCTTAAAAAGGATATGCTTAATTTCTAGGAACTAATTTATTTCTTATTCTTATTTATTACAAACTAATTTATTTCTTACTAGTTGTTACAGTTTTCTAGGTGGAGAGATCCTTTTTATGTAATGAAAAAAAAAGTGATTCTATTCCCAGAAAAGTGAATTACTTGCTCAAAATTTTTCATACTAGTTCAGGAGTTTCATAGATTACTTTCCCCAAAACCTGTTCATGGAGGAACTGAAAATCCACTTGTTCCAAAGAAGTATTACTCAGTCTTTGGAAAGACTGCATCTTCCTAATTCATTGTAAACCACACCATATACTTCAAGGTTGAAAAAGAAGACAAGGGGGCGGGGGGAAACTAAATGAACCTTTTCTTTTCTCTAATGATTCACACTAATTTTCTTTTTAAATCATAAATTTGGGGGAGGGGAAATCTCAAATTAAAGGAATCTTAGGCATTTGGGAGAAAGCCCTTCAAAGGGAATATGAACCTGGAAATACAAAGTTTTTCAAGAATCCATTACATTTAGGCTTCCTTGGGCATTGAGACCTGATTTTGTATTTTTAAGAAAACAACAACATCTCAAAGTGATTGCAAACTTTGTGGGTTAAGAAGCCTGCCTTCAAATACAGGTGGCTGAAATCTTTGGGAGGAAAAAAAACCCCTGAACCCATTCAGTAAAGTGAGACTTCCTACTTTTATCCAAGAGAGGTGTTAGCTCCAAGACCCAATTAGCTGAATTACCATTCCAATGGCACCTGAGGGCTGGTCCTGCCGCTATCAGGCCTAAAAATACCATTAAGAGGTGTGACTCCACGCATTGCATTAGTCACTTCCTGCCTACCGTAGGTATCAGGATAATTTGGGGATAAACCTGGCAACTGAGCTGCTACTCCAAAGAATTACATTTTTTTCCTGAATTATGCAAATGTTCTCACCCACAGCATTTTCTTTCGAGTGTTTTAAAGTTACGAAGTTCAACCCAGATCTCTGTGGTTTTGAGAACTTAGTAGGCCATGGTTCCATCTATGTATTATGCTGAAACCAAGAACCAGGACACATTTTGACTTGGGTCCTGACTCACCTCTTGCAGATAGCACCTGGTGTTTGTTCGCACCAAATTTGTCAAGCTTCTAATTAAGCAATTTGGGAAGTAGCCTTATTGTTTGTTTTGAAAAGCCGGGTGTCTGCACCCGGTGACAAAAAATGAGGTGACAAAAAATTTAAAAACTCTCTACACATGTGGATGGAGGGTGGCCTCCATGGCAGTTACCTGGCTGCTTTTAAAAATACAGATTCCGTGTCCAAACCCCAGACCTCCTTCATCCGAATCTATAGCAGCAAGTCCTGGGAACGTGCCTATTTTGAAAAATTGCATAGGTAATTTTTATGCAGTCTGATGCTTGGAAACTTCTGCTTTAGAGATGTTTGTAGATGGAGAGATCATTTCCTGGGCTTTTTACACATAGTTGTTTAAGATTCGATTTTTGTTCCTAACTCTCCTTGGATAACAAGAGTAAAGTGGCGCCTGGGTGGTTCAGTCAAGCGTCTGCCTTCAGCTCAGGTCATGATCCCAGGGTCCTGGGATCGAGCCCCACATCGGGCTCCCTGCTCAGCGGGAAGCTTGCTTCTCCCTCTCCCACTCCCCCTGCTTGTGTTCCCTCTCTCACTGTCTCTCTCTCTGTCAAATAAATAAATAAAATCTTAAAAAATAAAAATAAAAATGCTTCTTTTGCAGAATACAACTGCTATTGAATTGTGAATTCCAAAGAATTTCTTTTAATGACAGCATTTTTGTTTTGATGAGGTTTGTATCATCAGTATGTTGTCTGCTTGCATCTGAATCCAGTGATTTCTACCACCACTGAGGCAATAGCAAGTATGAAAGTGAGAACTCTAACCTCGCATTACCCATTTGGGGCAAAACCATACAGTCTCGGGCAAACTGCTTAATTCTCTATGCCTCAGTTTCTCTCTTATGTAAAACGGGCATAGTAGTAAAACTTGACCTTAGAAGTTCATGTGGGAAGTAAATAAAATTATCCATCTTAAGCTCTGATAAGTGTGCAGTGTTAATCATATTATTGGTGTCATTGAAAACAATGTTAAGTTGGAAGACAAGTAGCCAAGAACTTGTTCCTTCATTGCTGTGGAGATGTCCAGCCTCCCTTGTTCTGGTAGGCTTCCTGTCCTGTATATTTCTAGATCTGCTCAGAATTCAAAACGTTTAAAAACTGGTCAAATCTTGAAGATTTAAAAGCTGCAGATTTGGTTTTTAATTCCTGAAGAAAATCTTTTTAAGGGACGAATTGAGTACCAGCAGCAAGTACGCAGTTCGTAAGGAATTTGCTATGGAAGTATTCACCAAGTCCACCTACATTATAAGAAGCCCCACATTTAAGAATTAAAAGCCAAATTTAAAATACTTCTTTGAAAGAATTGAATGTTCTTTTTCTCCCATGATATATTTACCAAAAGAAGCCAATTTAGATGGAGCATCGGGTTTTGAGCACACCCTTGCTTTACACCTATGTTTCCCGCTGAATGTTCTGCAGTGCTGAGAGGTCAGGTGACCTCTTGCCCCGGGTCACACACAATGAGTCAGTGATTCAGGCCTGACTGAATCAAGGATTTTTATGCCCGGGCTTCTGGCAAGTTTCTTTGGTAGGAGTGTCCATAAATAAATGGTTAACTGAGATAAATATTTACACTTCTGTTTTTAGAGCAAAGAAAAGGGATACATTTGCTATTTTTTTGCATCTTTATTAAATTTAAATTTCTAAATAAAATTAAAAAACATATTTCTAAATATAATAACTCAAACATGGCTTCCCAGCTGCCTTCTAAATAACTAAATTTATGCTGTTTGACTATACTGAGTTGGAAGTATAGCAGAAGAGTTTCTCTCTTGGAAATTCTGGCCAATTTGGTCTACTCTCTGTCATCACTCTTCAGTTTGAGTTATTGTGTCCATTGTTGCCAAGTATTCATTCCCCAAAAGTTTATTGATTATCTACTATGGGCTATTCTACAGTCTTGCCGCTAGCATTTGCAGGACCCAACACAAGGGTACTAAGGAAGGCTTACACACCATACGTCTAAATGCCTAATATTTATAAATCAAACTGACTTCTTTTTTCCCACTCCTGGCTGCATTCTATAATGTGACGTGTAACCAAACCAACGTGAGTTCACTACTTGGTGAGTCAAAAACTGCACCGGGTTGAGTTGTACAAAGAAAACTTTTGTTCGCAGTAAATAAGGAGATCACAGAATGGTTTCCAAAGCCATGGCTCCCCAAGAGAGGATGAATGGGTTCCTTTTTTGAGGGTTCCGGTGAATATTTAGATAGGGAAGCCCTGCCATAGCAGGTAGAGGCCGGCATAAGAGGGCTCATGCACCTTAAGAAAATGTGCCTACACTTACGTTGTATATTATGTAAATGAGGCTGAGGCTCCTCCTTGGGTGAAGATTTTAGTATTATAATGAAGTAAAGGTAACGGTGGGTCATTCCAGAGGTCACTCCATGGCGCTAGTCTGGGGGGTCTGGTGGGGCTCGAGGTCTTGTCAGGGTAGTCACCATCACCTGAGGGGTGGCTTGGGGTTTCATTTGGCTGAGTTAAGAGGTAAGCTGGCAGGAAGAGCTTAAGGAAAAATGTGGGACAAACATTAGTAAGTGTAAGCAGGTGGGCAGTAAATGTCAGGTCTTGGGGTCTAGCTGGTGACGATGGGCCTTGAACACATGCACTGAATACCAGCTTACACATCCAAGTGCATCCACAGTTCCGGACATCAGGCACCACTGCACCATTCTTTGGACCTCTGCCCTCCAAACTAGGGTAGAAGCTTCTGCTAGCCCTGGAAGTAGGCTCAGAAATAAGGCCTTTCCTGCTTGAGTCTAAGGGTGGTATGGCCAGGAGCCAGACCAGGGCAGCCATACAAGACTAAAATTTTCCACTGTGCAATCTGAGTATATCGTTTTTCTAAAATATCACCACTTTTCATTGTCAACTCAGCAAAGGCCCAAATTCTTAGTCTGATCTGGCCTTAAACTTTCCAACCTGATAGCACACTTTTCCATTTATAGAGTTAAAAAGAAAACCACAGGTCCAAAATGGTGTCACTTAGGCCAAGTCACCAAACCTGGGCTTAATACCTAACTAACCTCAATGCAGTTTCAACTTCCCCCAGAAATGTAAATCTTGACGAGTCAGTCAGGAATTTTCTGATCAACACCAATGAGGTAACCTATCACATGGGGCCTCTCCATCCCCCCCCAAAGATGAGGTAACCCACCTAATAAGAACCCCTGCCCTTCTCCCTAAGGGAATGTGACCTTGCCTGGAACAATACTTTCTTTTGCTAATAACTTCTCACCCAACCTCTTTCCTATAAAAACCTATTTTGTACACCTCCTCAGAACCCCCCCTCTGCTTGCTAGATGGGATGTTGCCCCATTCATGAATCACTTAGTAAAACCAATTAGATCTTTAAATTTACTCTTTGACTTTTTGTTCTTTAACACCAGTGTACTCGTGGTAAACAAGGTAGAGCCTGTTTCCATCTCAGTAACTTATACTCTATTTGTCCTTTCTGCCTAAAATATTTTTTCTGTCTCTGCCTGGCTTGATATTCTTTAGGGAACTCCACGCTATTCTATCAGACTTATCCCTTACTAAGTCTCTAGTTATGTGCTTAAACTAGTTTGGTTGTGATGTCTTGAAGACTAGTCCTGTACCATTCACTTTCTTTCAGTTCTTTGAAAAGAGCTTTTTTTATTTTTGTACAAAGTATGCTTATTTGTTGTAAATGAATCACACCACAATAGAGGGCATAAAGAGAATAAAAACTCAGAAATGTTGCCAATTTTTTCATGTAGACTCACGGGTTGATGTATAGAAGTTACACAAAGAGGAACATTGATCTTTTGTACCTTTTTTTCTATTGATATAGAGATCTACATAGTCTTTTTAAATGATTATTATTCTACACTAGCATTACTTTAGAATTCATTTAACCAATCTCTCTTTCTTCACTGTTTATTTTATTCTCTGTTATCTATTATAAAAAAATATTGTAAGACATGTTCTTCACTTTAAACAGTTCCAGTCATGTACAATTATCCCCTTGGGATAAATTCTTTAAACTGAGTTTCTATCCTTTTTTTTTTTTTTTAAAGATTTTATTTATTTATTTGACAGAGAGAGAGACAATGAGAAAGGGAACACAAGCAGGGGGAGTGGGAGAGGGAGAAGCAGGCTCCCCGCGGAGCAGGGAGTCCAATGTGGGGCTCGATCCCAGGACCCTGGGATCACGAACTTAGCCGAAGGCAGACGCTTCATGACTGAGCCACCCAGGCGCCCTGAGTTTCTATCCTATCAAAGCAATTGTGCCATTCACTTTTGTATCTCTTGGAGCGCCCGATGTGAAACCTTAAAAATAATAGATATTAAATAAATGTTGGCTACACAAATAAATTCATCAGTAAATTAGCAATTGATTACTTAATATCTATTTATATAACTGACCTAATGCAGTACTGTAATCGGAAGTTCTGGGAAGAGCCCATCTGGATTTATGCTACTTGTTTACCTGAATAAAAACCCCATGAAAGAAAAGAAAAAAGGAAATAATAAGGCTTAAAATCAAAAGACTGAGGTACCTTTGCAGTGACACACTTCATTACCTGCAGTTTTGGGGGGTTTTTTTAGATTTATTTTATTTATTTGAGAGAGAGGGAGAGAGAGCACATAGGCTGGGGGGGAGAATGTGGGGAGGGGCAGAAGGAGAGAGAAGCAGACTCCTCGCTGAGCGGGGAGCCGAGGGGGGGCTCTATCTCACAAACCTGAGATCATGACCTGAGCTGAAACCAAGAGTCAGACGCTCAACTGACTGAGCCACCCAGGTGCCCCCATTACCTGTGTTGATTTGATATTCTTACCAAAGCTATGAAAAGATAAAGCTGATCTCATTGCCTCTATTTTGCAGATGAAGAACTTGGATAGAAGAAACGATTTGCCCAGGGTTACCTGACTTACAGAAGGAGCCCCACACTTTGCTTTCCCTCCAGTCTAGTGTTTTCTCAAATACACCACTTTGCTTTTTAACTAAATAATGGCTTTCCACCACTACATCCTAATGAAGAATTCTGCCACAGGTATTGGCTTCTTAGAATCACTGTTCGTGCAGGCGGTCTCTCCTTTTGCCAGTGGGAAAACACAAATGGGAGAAGAACAACCTTCTGTTTCTTCAATGGCCTCTAACAAACCAGCGACACCTGAGGGTGATTCATTTTTTCATTTGGTGAAGATTGCAAGTTTGTTGAAAATCTTGTCACTTGTTTCGATGAGGAAGCAATGTGTGCTGCCTAAGTAGGCAATAGTTTTTAAGTAAAAACGTGTTAATTCATTTTAGGCAGGGCCAGATTCTGCCCTATTCTTTGACTAATCCCTAGTTATCTAGCATACTGCCCGGTATGTGTTAGATCGTAAACGTATACATATTTATATACAAGGAGGGAAGGAGCTAAGAAGAAAAGGAGTCTAGTGCTATCTTCTACAAAATATTATTCTTTAACAATAACTGTCATTGGCTTATTTTTATTTTGATAGATGAAATTTTAATCATCCCAAACACCCACAATAACTGACCCAAGTAAGATTAAATCAGTCTTCAAAGGTTCTATGTTCTTTTATCTCTCTCCAAATACTCCTTTTATATTTTGAAATATGGGCTCTAATCTAAAAGGCTAAGAGTTTTTATTTTGGGGGGAAATGGTGTCATTAGGATCAGTAGGGGAAAATGATTGTGGTTTAAAAATAATTGTTTAAACAAATTGGCGTAAATCGTGCTTCTTCTTTCACAAGTACTCCTATTCTTTGTAGAGACTAACATAAAAATGTTTTCTTTTGCTATAAAAATAATATCAAGTTGAAATAAATATAATTATATATAATGTATAAGACAAATTTATATAACAATATAAACATACAAAGAAATACATACAGATATATATAAATTCTTTCTCCCCACCCGCACATGTATCCACATTCTTTAAATAAATTGGCCATAGAGGGAGAATTTACTAGGCAGTCCCGATTTCAAATATTCTAAAGCTTTATTCACTTAATATATATCATACCATTCATATAAGTCTTGAGTCTAGGAGAAAAGTGGCGTCAATGCCTACAGCTAATAGAAATAACGGGATCCTACAGGATAATAAGGAAACTTATTTGCATATATCAGTCAGCTGAGACTAAGTTATACTACAGTACAAAAAATGACCCCGAATCACAGTGACTTATGAAAGCAAAGGTTTCTTTCTCACTGTATCTGTGTGATTGACTGAGGCTCTGCTTCATGGCTTTTATTTTGGTGTCTAGGCTGAGAGAACAGCTCCTGCCTGGGACATTCAAAGGAAAAAGAGAAGGTGGTAGAGGAGGCTGGAATCCGGGAAGCTTGTGCTCAGAAGTGCTTCTGCTCATAGTTCATTGGTCTAAACAAGTCACATGGTCAAAACTGACATCAAACGGGTGGAAAGTCTAATTCTTCCACAGGGAGGTGCCCTCCCAAGGGATAGGACCTCTAGGGAGAGGAATGGCAACTATACTGGATTTATTATGTTGTGCAGTGATACCCTCTGGTACGTCCTCCCAGCTAGAGCTTAGGAAGTCATCTTTTTGTCTGCCACTTGCCTCTTTCAATGAACACTCAAGTTGTTTTAATTTCATACACTTCTCAAATCTAATCTCCCCTCTGTAACTCGCCTACCATTCCACTGTTCAGGTCCTCAGTATTTATACAGGTCTTCCGATCGTAGATTAATTCCATATATAGCCACCACTGTGAAGTATGCAGAGTGCACAGATCTAAAATGTCATTTTTCTCTCCCCGCCTCTCTCTCTGGCAAATAAATAAATAAAATCTTTAAAAAAGGGGGGGGCGCCTGGGTGGCTCAGATGGTTAAGCATCTGCCTTCGGCTCAGGTCATGATCTCAGGGTCCTGGGATCCAGTCCCACATCCGGCTCCTTGCTTAGCAAGGAGCCTGCTTCTCCCTCTGCCTGCCACTCCCCCTGCTTGTACTCTCCCCCTCTCTCTCTCTGGCAAATAAATAAATAAAATCTTTAAAAATAAATAAATAAATAAATAAAATAAAATAAACTGTCATTTTTCTGGGGCACGTGGCTGGCTCAGTTGGTAGAGTTTGTGGCTCTTGATCGTGGAGTCATGAGTTCAAGCCTCATATTGGACATAGAGCTTACTTTAAAAAATCAACTGGAATTAGTAAAAGCTTTTAAAAAAAATCAATGTTATAAAAATAGGTCGTTTATTTTCACAAATACAATTGTATGGTAAATAGAACATATGATACCAGAGGTAAAAATAAGTCCAACTGTATTTTTAGAAGTCCAATTATAATAGCAATATAGTAGACCTAAATGTATTAAGTTTACTTGGATAAAAAGCCAGATTTCCATTTTGCCTATCACACACACACACACACACACACAAACGCACACAAAACTCTACCACTTTTTTCCCAAAACAGACACATTTTCAACAACACCAAAAAAAGCCAAGCTAAAAAGAGGGAAAGAAAGAAAGAAAGAAAGAAAGAAAGAAAGAAAGAAAGAAAGAAAGAACTAATAGAAATTTGGAAACGGTGGATAATACACACCAAATGAAAGCCACAATAGCAATTTAATATCAGTTGCTACTTTATTCTATTTAGTAGTAAAATTGTAGGTACTTCTGTTTCCTATATTTTTTATTTATTGTGGCAATTAAAAATATCCTTTTTTGTCTCTTAGTCATATAAATTTGTAAATCTGTAGTGGTAGTAAAATAAATGTGGGATTTTAAGAACATACAAGTGAATCTAAGTTAGTATGTAAGAATTTTTAAAAAATTTCTCTCATACTTATTTAGATATTTCTTCTTTTCTAAAGCAGGCATGTAGAACTATAAATTTCCCTCTCAACACTGTTTTAACTACTCCCCACATGCTTTGATGTGCTGTATTTTTATTTTCATTCCATTCGGTATATTTTCTTATTTACCTTGAAAGTTCCTCTTTGACCCATGGATTATTTAAAAGTATGTGGTTTAGTTTCCACATGTTTGGTGGTTTTCTTTCCTTTCTGTTATCAATTTCTAGTTTGATTCCACTGTGGCAGAAAACACACTTTGTATGATTTCATTTCTTTTAAATGTTTTGAAACTTGTTTTATGGCCCATGATACGATCCATCTAGCAGTATTTTTTGTGGACACTTGAATATATTCCACTCTTGATGAATGGAGTGTGAATAGTGTTGGTTGATGGTGTTGTTGAGTTGTATTGTTTTTCTGATTTTCTGTCTGGTTCTCCCAATTGTTGGGAGAGCAATATTGGAAGTTTCTAACTGTGTGAATTTGTCTGTTTCTCCTTTCAATTCTATTATTTTTTCCTTCACAGATTTAGAAGCTTTGTTGTTTGATGCAAACACATTTAGGATTAATTTTTCTTGTAGATTGATCTTTTTATCATTATGTAATATACCTCTTTTTTAAAAAATCTATTTATTTTTATTTAAATTCAATTAACATATAATGTATTATTGGTTTCAGAGGTAGAGGTCAGTGATTCATCAGTCTTATTTAATACCAAGTACTCATTACATCATGTGCCCTCCTTAATGTCCATCACCCAGTTAACCCATCCCCCCACCCTTCTCCCCTCCAGCAACCCTCAGTTTGTTTCCTATGCTTAAGAGTCTCTTATGGTTTGTCTCCCTCTGATTTCATCTTGTTTTATTTTTTCCTCTCTTCCCCTATGATCCTATCATTATATAATATACCTCTTACTACATGGTAATTTTTATTGCTTTGAAATCTACTTTAGTTGATATTAATACAGCTATTTCTGCTTTCTTTCAATTTTTTTTAAGATTATTTTTAAGTAATCTCTACCCAATGCGGGGCTCATACACAACACCAAGATCCAGAATTGCATGCTCCATCAACTGAGCCAGCCAGGTGCCCCTACTTTCTTTTACTGTTTATAAGATTTATCTTTTTCCATTCATTTACTTTTAACCTACTTGTATCATTATATTGGAAGTAAGTTTCTTATAGAGTGCATATACTTGCACCATGTGTTTTTTTTTTAACCTACTCTGCTTATTTGTATCTTATAATTGGTGTACCTTACATTTACATTTAATGTTATTGATATGTTGGGGCTTAAAGTCCACCATTTGAAATTTTCTTTTCTTCTCTGTTTTTCACTTCTGTCTTTTTTCCTTTCCTTCCTATGGATTGCTTAAACATTTTTTTTAAATTCCATTTTGATTCATTTATAATTCCTTCAGTTTATATCTTTTTTTAAATATTTTATTTATTTATTTGACGCAGAGCAGCAGCAGAGGGAGAGGGAGAAGCAGGCTCCCCGCTGAGCAAGGGGCCCATGTGGGACTCAATCCCAAGACCCTGGGATCCTGACCTGAGCCAAAGGCAGACACTTAACCAACTGAGCCACCCAGGCACCCAGGTCCATATCTTTATATAACTTTTTTAATGGTTGCTGTAGATACTACATTATATATATATATATATAATTTATCACAGAATACTGGTGTTGAAATTTTATACGCTTGAGTGAAATGTAAAAATCTTACCTCCCCTTTGTGTCCCTTTAACTTCCACCTTTTATAATTGTCATAAAAACTTCCTCTTCACAAATATTGGATCTTTTGTGACAGTCCCACAGGTTACTATGGCTCTGTTCTTTTTATTTTTTCTGTCTATATTCTTTCTGTTTTCCAGAAACAGACTTTTCAAGGTCTTCTTTTGTTTATCTTATATATAATTTCCAAGGTTTTTAGTTGTACTTCATAGGAGAAATAAAGAAAAGTTTATCTACTCTGTCTTCTTAGAAGTAGAAACTTACCCTATTTTTGGCCGTTATTATTGTGATTACTTTAATAAATGATACATAAATTAATAGAACATTGTGTGTGTCGGGGGGAATAAATGGATCTATAAAAACTAACGTTGTTTGAAATAATTGCTATCAAATTAGGTATGGATGAGAAACTATTAAATATATTGACGGTTTCTGCATTGAGATGATGTTCTAAGTGTTTCTAGAGTTCTCACTCCGCCCTATGGAAACCAAAACTGAAATTATAGAAGTTGAATTACTGATATGGCTCATAAAAGGTAGATGGCATAGATGAGTTGACTTATGCTTCTTCTCTTCTCCAAAATGCCATAACTATACATCAAAAGATTGACAAATCAAAGTGCATTTACATGCAAAGTTAAACTAAAATATAATATTTAATTAATTTTTTAATACTCTAACTTTTTAAATCTTGATTGGGAAGGACAAGTGAGATAAGAATTCTTTATATGTGCTCAAATTTGATTTCCCACCTTTAAATGTATCCCTTTCAACTAGCTGGACTGAAAAAGTTAAGTTGTCCCTTAGAAAATTTTAGATTTTTCCTACAAAATTTAGATTTTTCCTTCCTACTGGACTGCACTGTATTTATTGCTTTTCTTACAAGACCTAGATCATTATTGACTGAACTGTAAATGGCTTTGACAGGTAACTGAGAAAAATCCACCCAAAGAGCAATTTTAACTTAATATGAATGTATTTGTAACTTACCTTTTAAAATATTCCTTTTATGAGATCTGATCCTCATGTTGCACAGGGGTGCATGTACGCATGCACGCACACACACGAATATGTATCATAAAACAAAGCTGGCTATATCCTTGCACCTGCAACTTCTGGGTGGTAATAACTTGAATTACATTGAAACCCATGTGATGGAGATATTAATTTCTCTACTCTCTTTGGACAGTGGAACAGATGCTGTTTTAAACTTCAAAGGACCTTGACTACTTTCTGCATTTCATTAATGAACAACAACTTTTCACAGCTTGGCTAAAAAAAAAAAAAAATCTAACAAAACATACAAAGGAAAAAGACCAATGAGGAATCCATCAGTCTTTTCCTTCTGAAATGTTTTTTAGGGATAGAGAGGAAGTCAAACTCAAAACATTTGATCTTTCCCAGGAAACTGGACTGGACTGTATTTATTGCTTTTCAAATCTGACAGTTCATCCTGTGGCCTCACATCATGGTAAGGGGCCCAAATGTATGAGGAGAAGATGGGTTTGGGGAGATAATTTGTTAAAGAGTTGGATAAAAAGGAAAACCCAACTGGTGATAAATGTTCCTTTTTTTTTTTTTTCCCCTGTACTATCTTATCTAATTCTGGCTGTTGAGGTTAGCTCAGATAATGCTTACAGTTTGAAGAGAGTAGACAAAGAAAAGAATAAAAACTCAATAGTTTTGAGTATTCTGATAGAGTCCATAGGTTCTGAAGAGTAGAAAGTAGGTTGATTACTGTTCTAACCAAAAAAATTAAGAAAATTAGAAATTCTAAATTTTTATAACATTGATATATTACAGGGGATTTATTTTTTTATATCAAGAGATTACTTATTTGTTAGTTTTGTACCCACAGTTACAAATTTCTTCAAGAGAAGAAGATGAAGGTTTGGGTTCTAAGTTTACCAGACACAGATTGGAATACCAGCTCCACCATTTAATAGCTGTGTCATCTTGAGCAAGGAACTTGACATTACCAACCTTTTGTTTTTGTAAAACTGTTGTGGTGATAATGGCCCATAATCTCTTAATCAAAACTCGGGATCAGCTGTGTTTTGGAATTTAGAAGTAAAATACATAGTTTTTATGTATAAACTTAAAAAAAATTATTTATTTATTTATTTGACAGAGAGAGAGAGCACAAGCAGGGGGAGGGGCAGAGGGAGAGGGAGAAGCAGTCTCCCTGCTGAGCAGAGAACCCCTACAGGGGGTTTGATCCCAGGACCCCGAGATCATGACCTGAGCTGAAGGCAGACACTTAACTGCCTGAGCCACCCAGGTGCCCCTTTATGTAGAAACTTTCATTGAGAAGGTGGTTCAATATAATCTGGATATTCATTAGACTCCTAGTTAAGCATTTTTCATACACCATGAGTAATACAAAAATGGATAAAACTATCCTCTCTGTCTAGCGGCTTACAGTTCTGTATAACAAATGCAGATGACTAGAATGCATTATTAAGTTTCCTTATAGAGTCTATGGAAGCTCAGAGGGAGAAAATGAATTCTGATGGAATGGGGTGACTCAAGAAAAATTATAAAAAGAGGTTGTATTTGGACTTATTCTTCAATTTCATTAACTTTTCATTAATTATTTTTACTACTCTAGTTCATTTTGTGTATGTGTGTGTGGTTTCCTTCTCTTTTGTGAAAACTGCTACACTACTCACTCACATCACTACAGATTCAAATCCTGTGTAAATAGCACTCAAGTACTTTTATCAGCTAGGTCCAGCTTCAGTCTAAAACCCCAAACACCATGGTCAGTTGTTACAGGTGTTCCTTAATTAACTTCCTAGTAATGAAACATGTTTTTCTTTTTGTAATGGCCTTCCAAACATAGCTTTATTAAAGTATTTTATTTTTATTTTTTTATTAATACGATTTATATATTATATACATTGGTCTGTTTTATGTGCCCAATGCAATGATTTTTTTTTCAGATTTTATTTTTAAGTAATCTCTACACCCAATGTGGTGCTCGAACTTAAAACCCCAAGATCAGTAGTCGCATGCTCCACTGGCTGAGCCAGCCAGGCATACCCAATTCAATGATTTTTTAAGGAAATTGATGGAATTGTACAACTGTCCTCACAATCCAGTTATAAAACATTTCCATCATCCTAAAAAGATACAATTTAGAAGTTTTGGGGTACGCCTGGGGGGCTCAGTCCATTAAGAGACTACCTTTGGCTTGGGTCATGATCCCAGGGTCCTGGGATCGAGCCCCGTGTTGGGCTCCCTGCTAAGCAGGGAACCTGCTTCTCCCTCTCCCTCTGCCTGCCACTCCCTCTACTTGTGCTCTCTCTCTCTATCTCTGTCAAATAAATTAAAAAAAGAAGAAGTTTAGAATAATAAAAGGCAATGCAGTGCAAACACTATATATTATCTAACAACCTAATAATGTATGTTAACATTCTCAGGGGATTTGAGACAGCACTCCATTAAAAAAAATATTAAATATAGTGAATCATACTCATGTTCACACTAAATGGAATAAAGCCTATTCATAGCTTTGTGTCAACTCAAGTCATATTTTTGCCTCTAAAGGAGTTCAAGTCAAGTCATCCAATGAATAATGAAACACTTTCGGTGTTCAGAGTTTCTCTCATTTTGGAATTGCAGGTAAGGTATTGCGGACTGAAAACACTCACCTTATAGGATCACTGTGAGAAATAAAGAGAAAAGGTAGTAAAGTGCTTAGCACAACACAGAATACATAGCGAACTCAGTCTCCGTGTGTGTGTATGTTGGTAGTTAATTAAAGCACTCTTTTAGAGGGCATGTGATACAGTGTAAAATGCACTGTTTGTGTGGCCAGGAGACTTGGTTCCTAGACCCTCTGTTTTGTTAACTGTTGTGAGATGTTGGGTAAGGGTGGGAACTGACCTTTAATACTTCTGATGAATCAGGCACTGTTCTTAGCACTTTAGATATGCTAACTAACAAATTTTTATATCAACCTTTATCTTATAGATGTCATCGCCATCTCCCACTTTATAGATAAGAAAAGAAGCACAGAATGTTCAAACAACTTGCCTAAAATCACAGAGCAACCAAGCAGTGGAAGCGATATTCAAACCCAGGCATTCCATCTCTAGAGCCTGTTCTTTGAAACACAAAGCTTTATTTCCTAAATACCGTGAATAGCACTAATGCTCTCTGAGCTCTGCTTTTCTAATTTTTGAAATAAAGGGAAGTCGGGGTGGCTGGCTGGCTCAGGTGGTAGAACACCTGACTTTTGATCTCAGGGTCATGAGTTCAAGCCCCATGTTGGGCCTAGAGCTTACTTTAAAAATAAATGAAATGAAATGAAATGAAATGAAATGAAATGAAGAGAGAACAAAACCACATATTTTAATTTACATGATGTTATAAACTCAGAATTTGGGAGCCCAAAAGGATCTTTGTAGTTATATAGTCAAATTAGCATTTTGTAGCTAAAGAAACTAAATTCTAGAGATTAAGCAACATACCCAGGGTCACATAATTAGTGACAGACCTAAAACCTGGCCTTCTGGTTCCTCAAGAAGCAATCCTTAGTGAATGCCAAACAAGATATGTAATAACGATACATGTATTAATATAGTCAGACATACATACCCCAAATTGCATATTTACAGAATAAGTAACACATTAACCTTTAATTATTTCTATTTATTTATTTTTAATGATTTATTTATTTGTCAGAGAGAGAGAGCACAAGCAGGGGGAATGGCAGGCAGAGGGTGAAGCAGGCTTCCCACTGAGCAGGGAGCCTGACGCAGGACTCGATCCCAGGACCCTGGGATCCTGACCTGAGCCGAAGGCAGATGCTTAACCAACTGAGCCACCCAGGCATCCCTTTAATTATTTTTAATTTCTAGTAAGCATTTTCCCCTTTTCTTTGATCAAGATCCCAAGGTCAAGAATTCCATGCTCTACTGACTGAGCCAGCCAGGTACTCCTAACCTTTAGTTATCTGATACTAGGTATTATAATAAAGATACATGCTAGGGGCACCTGGGTGGCTCAGGCTGTTGGGTGTCTGACTCTTGATTTCGGCTCAGGTCATGATCTCAGGGTGGTGAGATCAAGCCCCATGTCAGGTTCCACGCTCAGTGCAGAATCTGCTTGTCCCTCTCCTTCTGCTCCCCCCTCCCCACTCACTCTCTGTCTCTCTAAAAAATAAATAAATAAAAGTCTTATAAAAAATAAAGATACATGCTGGAGTGTACTAGAATCCTTGAGGATAATGTGTTTAATACTGTTGGGAGTGTGGGGGCAAATAGAAAAAACAGAGAGGAGGTAACTTTTGAGCTGGTTCTTGAAGGATAAACAGGAATTACTCTGAAAACAAAGAAGAAAGCCAACTGAGGCTGAGACAACTGCGTGTTAAGTCACTGATCCAGGACAGCACGTTCAAAGAAAGAAACTGTGTCCTCTCCTTGTTGATAAACGTCATGCCACCTGAGCTCCAACTGGAAGTTATGTGATTAGTGGAAGACTGTAAACTCCATTTGGCCATTAGAATCTCTGGCCTTTTATTTATTTTTTATTTTTTAAATTGTATTTACTTATTTTGTCAGAGAGAGAGAAAGACAAAGACAGAGAGCACAAGAGGGGGAATGGCAGGCAGAGGGAGAAGCAGGCTCCCCGCTGAGCAAGGAGCCCGATGCAGGACTTGATCCCAGGACCCTGGGATCACGATCTGAGCTGAAGGCAGATGCTTAACCGACTGAATCACCGAGGCATCCCTAGAATCTCTGGCCTTTTAAATAGCAAAATCAATAAAATGTTTTGGTCAGCTGGAGTTTCTGAAACTAAGATTTTTTATTTTTTTTAAGATTTTATTTATTTATTTGACAGAGAGCAAGAGATCACAAGTAGGCAGGCAGGCAGGCAGAGGAAGAGGGAGAAGCAGGCTCCCTGCTGAGCAAGAAGCCTGATGTGGGGCTCAATCCCAGGACCCTGGGATCATGACCTGAGCCGAAGGCAGCCGCTTAACCGACTGAGCCACCCAGGTGCCCCTGAAACAAAGATTTTTATTTGCTTCCAATGCTCCCTGTTTCCTGGCTGTCAGTAGTTAGAAGGTAGTTTTAATTCTTTCACTTTCCTTGGTTTCTTCTAAATAGAGTGAGAGTAAGAACAGGACCCTTTTCTTGTCTTTATAGCATCAAGGACCCACAGTGATGGAAGGGGTCCAGAGTCATGTGGTCCCCTGCCTTCAAAACCTGTGGCATCTTCAAGGTGTGATGAATTCATTACAATTATTTGCATAATTTAAATATGGCTCATAATTTTCCCAAAGTAAAAGATATTTTACGAGAATTTTTATATAATTTAAAATGCCACTTTGTAACAGATGAAAAAAGGTATTTATTTATTTTAAAGATAGTTTAAAAATCAGGAAGGGTTCAAAATGTTTTTCAAGGAAAAAAAATTAAAAATATGGTACCAGTGTACAATGAGATATTTTTAATGTACAGATATTTTTTAGAAATAGGAGAGTCTTGGGCGCCTGGGTGGCTCAGTTGGTTAAGCGACTGCCTTCGGCTCAGGTCATGATCCTGGAGTCCCGGGATCGAGTCCCGCATCGGGGTCCCTGCTCGGCAGGGAGTCTGCTTCTCCCTCTGACCCTCCTCCCTCTCATGCTCTCTGTCTCTCATTCTCTCTCTCTCAAATAAATAAATAAAATCTTTAAGAAAAAAAAAAGAAATAGGAAAGTCTTTTTCCTAAGCTTTTTTGGTGTTTTTTTTAAAATTTTTTTTAAAGATTTTATTTATTTACTTGAGAGTGAGGGAGAGCACTAAGGGAGAGGGATAAGCAGACTCCCCACTGAGCAGAGAGCCTGATGTGTGGCTTGATCCCAGGACCCCAAGATCACAACCTGAACTGAAAGCAGATGCCCAACCGACTAAGCCACCCAGGCGCCCCTTAATTTTTTTTTCTTAAGATTTTGGGTTTTTTTTAAGATTTTATTTATTTATTTGAGAGAGCACAAGCAGGCAGAGAGGGAGAGGGAGAAACAGACTCACTGCTGAGCAGGGAGGCTGATGTGAGGCTCGATCCCAGGACACTGGGATCACGACCTGAGCTGAAGGCAGACGTTCAACAGCTGAGCCACCAAGGCGCTCCCCCCCCGCTTTTTTTTTTAATTTTTCAAAGTATTCTCTACACCCAACATGGAGCTTGAACTCATAACCCCAAGATCAAGAGTCGCACGTTCCACCAACTGCGCCAGCCAGACACCCCTTCCTAAGCTTTTCTTAATCATTAAGCATTTCCTTTTTAAGTATTCTTTTACAAAAAATGATTATCTTCTTAAAATCTCCTTTATAAAATGCTTTAAAAAAATACCTTTTAAGCTCACATAAACTCAAACACATGTGAACAATCCGGCTTTCTCGTCCTCCCACTTGTTTTCAAAACCAAACCTATGGATAAGGCTGGGCTCTCCCAGAAGACACTTTCACAATTAAAGTCATCCAAAGAGTTAGAGAGTTCACACATGTTTCCAGTCCACTTGTTGTTAGACCAACCCTTGTGCTCAATGCACCAGACTGATTCCTCCCTACAGAAAAGGCTACAAACTACAAAACTCTGAGAATGAAGTGGGGTGGGTTCTTGGTACTGATTTGCATGTCTCTACAGTACTGCTTTCAAATCCTTTCTAATCACCCTTAAGGCCACCCCACCCCACTGGATCCTGTTTGTTGTTTTAATTTCCCATCTCAAGAAACTAAACTGACAATATAGTTCCAGTAAGAGGTAATTAGAGTAAAGCATCCACAAGAACATAAGAAGCAGCAGAAGCAAATGACTTCACAAACTGCTGTTAGTTCCAACTAAATCAATCCAATGTGATCCCACCAAATGGGACGGAGGTCTGCCAGGTTCCTTACTCTGGGAGATAAAAAATGAAGCCAACCCTGCTGGCAAGAAGTTCATACTCCAATAGAGATAAGCCATCGAAGCCAATCCGGCAAGTCCATGCAATGCTGTGAGAGAAGTGTGGGCGGGTTGCCTGGGAGTAACAGAGGATGGGGAGACCCATGACCTGTTGTATTTGGAAGGAATGGGAGAGAGGGACATGGAAGGCGATTGGTGGGGGAATCCAAGAAGACATCATGCGGGTCTCTGCACGCAAGTTTGTATCTTGAAAGGAGGGTATAATTTCTAAAGGCCGGAAAGGAAGAGGCATTCAAAATAGAATGAAATACAGGAACAAAGGTAATGTCATGGCAGCACAAGGGAGACTTTGTGGGGACAAAGAAGAATGTCACTTGGCTGGGGTGTCCTTTGATAAAAGAGTCAAAGGGTCCCCAAGGCCCTTGCTCATCTAACTCTCGATCTACAGGTTAAATGATATCAAATTACTTGTGCATTGCTTGTCTCCTTGTGCTATTTTAATAGTTATTTAATTACAACTGTCAATAAATCGGTAAAATATATTGACCACTTAATATAGGCATTTTACATTTTATCCTCAACAGAATACAGAGGAAAGTGCTACTATTATCTCTACTTTACAGATGAAGAAACAGAATGGACAAAGGTTAAGTGACTTGCCTCAAGTCCAAGGGTAGCAAGAAAAGTTTAAGATTGCAAATTCAGATTCTAGAGCCACATGCCGACTCCTGACACATATGAAGTGCCCACTGAATGCTAGACTGTTGGCTCGGCTCTGGAGTTACAGACTTGACTAAGCGACACAGTCCATGCTCTCTGGGACCTCTTCTTGTTCCTCAAAGCTTTTCGGTAGCTTCGTTTAGATGGAGCAAAAAAGCCAGTAATAATAAAAGCCAGTTATAAAAGGCCCCTTATTCTTTGCTACAATTACATGTGATTCTGTGGTTCAAAAGAAGGGGAGGACTAGCTGCTTGAAAGGAGAGTAGAAGAAAGAGGAAAAGATGTCTGCGTGCCAAGGACAGGTTTGCCTACCAGAATGGTAGGATTGTCGTCTTTAGGATGGGACAGCCTGGGCATAAAGAATAAACACCGGATATATTGCCAGCTACATGTTTTAACATGCATTTGTCCATGTAATTCGTCCGCTAAACTTGTGAAATAGGTATAATGATCACATTTTATCAAAAAGGAAAATACAAGGATCGACTGGTAATTTGAGACCACGTTGTATTGAATAACCTAGAAAGTGTGACAAGCCCCTGCCTGCCTTGTTCCTACCTTAACTGGTAACCTCTCAGTTCAAACATTCTGCTGCAGATTAGAAATGAGTATTTAGAAACCATGGCAACCGCAGAAATATTCGGAACACAACAAATGTATGTGGGATGGAAGTATATCCAAGAACACTGGGTAATTTAGGACAAGAAGGTTTGAGGGGCACCTCCTCCAGGGAGTTGGGGGATTAAGTGGAGGCTTGACTATGAATTGCTAAGGTGAAAAAGCTAAGGTTTTTATACACAGAAAAGAAGTTTCTCTGTAAAAGTTGGCAACGAGTCGTTTGACTGTTTGTAGAGATATGATTCAATGAGCTGTCCTCTCATCTTCAAGTTGGGAATTTGCCTTCTTATTATTTAATGACGACAATAATAATAATTGCTATTTGTTGAGCACAAACAGTGCCAAACACCATATTGGATCCTTTCCATACATTATCTGAAATCTTTTCGTTAACCCTGCAGGTGAGAATTATCTCTGTTTTATAGATGAAAAAGCTGTGGCTTGGAGAGTTTAAGTAACTTCTTCAATTCACGACAGATTAATAGAGCCAGGACTAAACTCATACTCTTTCCATTAGGCCATCTTGAATTCATTAGACATTATTATTTCATTTTAGCATGGGAAACCAGTGGACCACACTGAGCTGATGTAATTCCAGTCAAAAGCAAATAAATTAGTTAACATGCAGTCTTATTTCTGTTAATGATGGCCATAAACAACTAAGTTTACTGAGATGCTAAGATAGGTGTTAGATTTGTGAGCACGTCATTATACTGGAACTAGGTTTGAAATCACTGACTCCGCCTCTCCAGGTCTTGGCTTCACCATCTGGAACACAGGAGTGTTGGATTTGAAATCTAAGGTATGCCACAGCTCTGTGATATTTTGACTCTTTGCTTCCCATATTCCATTGTCCGCAGGACCAAATATTTCAACCCATCAGGTGTTCTGGATTTTTGAGATTTCTGTAGACTCAACTAAATAAAGGAGCATTTTCCTGTTTGCAAGGGTGGTTTTTCTCCTTTCTTCCTTGAGACTCTGTGCTTAAAGTGCTTCTCAGGCTCAAGAGCAGAATGAATGTTCCTGGTTATCTTTATGCTCCCAAACTTCATGAGCTTATCAATTTGCCCTATTCGACAGTACTACTGTCCTAAACAGTAAGTTGGACCTCATGGCTTTATAGCTTCTTCACAAGTCATCACATGTGAAAACCGGAAACGTAACAGAGAAAATTATCTCTTTTTCCTAAGAGATAAGAAAAAGTTCTAAGAAGCTCATCTGTTGAAGAGCACTTAAGAGCACATCTTAGGGATCCTCGGAAATCCGCATTCCAACATGACTCTCCATATCTACTGGGCAGAATCTGAAGCTGGGCAGTCTGCTTTCTCTCCTCCACACCCAACTGATAATGCACGGATGTTGGAGTTGAGGCAACTGGCAGCATGCCTATATCAGGCTTTCTCAGAATTGGAAAGTGGGAAGAGGCAATTCAGGGTCAAGGAATAATCTAGGTTCAAGCTGGATCAGGTCTCCAGCCAGAGCCAGCTCAGCCAGTGTCTAGACATGGCAGCCAAGTTTCCATCCACTTTGCCATTATTAACATGTATGGAGACATGCATTTCTTAGCAACAGAATATGAAACCAAACAGGAAGGTAACTAGCTGTTAGAGTTTAGGTTCATTTCTGGGTAAATCAGCAGTCATCTGACAGAGGCATTCCTTCTGTGTGTAATCTCAAACCAGTTTAGACGAATGAGACGGAGTAAGAGAAAATGTGTTAGCAGCTGCTTTTAAATTTCCCCCGGCAGTCGGGATCTGTCTTAGTTTGGGTTTTAGACTCTTTAAAGTAGCAGTTGTCATGTTCAACGTTAGATAACCCCATAAATCCGGAAATAGCTAATGTGATTCATGTGGGAATCAGTTACGGTAATGATCTGTGTCCAAATCTTGGTTTTATAGTCATACCTATTCCGAGAGCTATGTTCTGGGAAAGTGTGGTAAGTCATAGTCTCCGCAACCTTGAGTCGCTGCTCCTTACCTACATAAAGCCTATGATCTGGCCTGATTTTGAAGTTGGCCTGTCTTTTTAAGCTCTTGGCCAAGTTTGGAATTCCAGGGCAGGAGTGAGGGTGGAAGCAGGGGAAGGGGGAAAAGGTCTGCTCAATGAGATGAGTAAAAAGTAAGAAGACCTTTTAAGGGTTACAGAGTATAAATGTTCCAAAGAATTGTTTATATAAGTTGCCTTTGTGATATAAAGCCTGAAGTGTTTGTGTGTGTGTGTGTGAAGATTAAAGATAGTGAAAGTTCGAGCAAAACTGACACACCTCACCCTCTTCCTCTTCAAAAACTTTCTTACCTTCATCTTAATTTACCAAAAATATATTGAGGATCTGCTGTGTTAAAAGCTCCCCTATGGGGGTTACCAATAAGAAGAGGACACAGTGGTGCCTGCTCTCTCACGGCTCATAGTCTAGTGGGAAGACAGAAATGGGCAGATGTAATTCGAAATCAGGACTAACTGGGAATGGTGCCGAAATCGCTTCCTCTCGGCATCTTCTGACTTCTGACCTCCCAAATGTGGGTTTCTGACCCTTCATCTGAACACCTATAACATGCTGTATTTATGGCAAAGAATGACTATCACCAATGTCCAGTCCCCCCTTCTTAATAACAGAACGCCAGTGTTATTTGGGATAACAACATACATATTAGAATAATCCACTTCCCATCATCCTTTTGCAGCTAAATGTGGCAATGTGACTAATGTCATAGATGTGACAATGTAATTTCTGGCCAATACAATGTGAGTGGAAGTACTGTGTGGGACTTCTAAGCTGCTTAAGGGATGCAGATGTGGCTAGAAGTTCTCCCTACTCCTTCACACTCCTTGAGCACACCCAGAATGTAGATGCGCTGGCTATGTAGCAAAGAGCTATCTGGGACCAGAAGTGGTCCCTGAGGTTGGAAACCATGTAAGTTCCCTGAGAATTTTGGAGATATGTTCTATCAGACCTGGACTACTCTCCTACCAGGATTCATTCATTCATTCATTCATTCATTCATTTTACTTGAAAGAGAAATAAATTTATATCTTTTAAAAAGCTCTATTTGCTTTTCTCTTCAAGGAAAGCAAACCTAACTACAGCTAATATACCTGACATAAAACTTAACACACTGCATGTGATTGCTTATCTCATTTTCTGATTCTCCATATATCCAGACTTTAATCTGCTTAATGAAATAGACCTTGTTTACTTGGTCCTCGTTGTAAAGATTTATGGGTTAAATTGAAAGATAGATAAGTAGATTTATTAGATTAGGTTGAAAGATATACAGACCCATTGGAAATTGGAAATGGATCTGAGAGCACAGCAGAAGCCAAGCATGACTTCCAGGTATTTAGTCTGAGCAACTGAAAGGACAATTCAGGGCAGGTTTGGGGAGAAGATCTGGTGTTTGGTCCTGAGCACACTAAGTTTCAGCTGGACATATAGATTTGGGAGTTGTCAGCAAATAATGGCAATTCAAGCCATAAAACTAGATGAGACCTTCCAGGAATTAATGCAGAGAGAACAGAAGTAATGACAGGATTCAGCCTAATGCATTAAATGGTTAGTGATCTGTAAGATAACGATGGTCAAAAAAGAAAAAGAAACCAAGAATCATCACTGAATTAAAAACAAAAGCAAAAATATTAGAATTAGAATATTAAGAAAATATTTCAAGGAGAGGAGAGTTATCACTGAGCCAAAGATAGCTGATAGATCAAATAAGCTAAATGCATGAGATTTAGTGCAGTGGCAATCCCTGGATATTTTGATGACATGGTGGGGGCTGTATGGTCCGACTAGAATGATTTTGAGAGAAAACAAGAATGAAGGGAATTAAAGGCTACATTTTCAAGGAATTTAGTGCCTGAAGTCACAGGGAAATGGTACTGGAGGAGATTGCAGTGTCCTAGGACAATTTTTTGTTGTGGTTATTGTTTGGTTTAGGTGGAAGAAATCTTGCATGTTTCCCGAGAGAGGCAATAACTGATAATTCATGAGAGAGGGAAGAATTGATAAAGCTTGCCTCCCAGTAGTCATGTAGCTTTCATGGTTTGCCCCTTGTATTTGATTCTCTTATAAGGGAATTTATATGATCATAGTGCCTTTTCTGCGCCTTTTCCTCCATGCAATTACACTGTAAACTCTTTGTAGGCAAGGCCCAGGATTGAACTTTAGGCTTGATGGTCAGTTGATTAGCATCAGGAAGTGTTCATGATGATGGGGTGCTTAATGAGTTACTAGCTCCCAGGGGCTTCTTAAAGTTGAAGCTTGGAGAAGTGCTGCCTTGTTCTTTGACACAAAGGGATGGCTCTCCAGTGATGGGATTTTGGAAACCTATAGCAAGTGATTAGGAGTATGGGACAGGAGTTCTTCCCACTGTTTACCGTACATTTTGCCTAAAATAGCAACTGGAATAACTGCTAAATCTTCCATGAGAAGTCCCAAACTATCCATGACCACCTGATGAGCAAACAGACAGTATATTAGCACTTCAAGGATAGATTTGCCAAACCTACTGGCACATTAAGAAAGCAATGGTTGGGGGGCCTGGGGGGCTCAGTTGGTTAGGCATCTGCCTTCAGCTCAGGTCATGATCTTGGGGTCCTGGGATGGAGCCCAACGGTGGGCTCCCTGCCCAGTAGAGAGTCTGCTTCTCCCTCTCCCTTTGCCCCTCTCCCAACTCATTCTCTCTCTCTCTCTCTGTCAAATAAAGAAATATAATCTTGAAAAAAAAATCTTAAAAAAGAAAGAAAGCCAGCAAGCAATGGTCACACCCCTGTTCCCTGTGATAATTTTCTTCCTTAACAAAGGCCCTTCAAGAACATAGCTTTCTCACTGACTCCCAGTTAAGAGAGGTAGGCACCAGGCAGTCAGGAATGCCTTCCATTTACCGTGATTCACAGAAGAGGTGGCACTTATAACAAGGCTCTTTCCCATTCTCTTCCAAAAGAAATCCTCTTCTTACAGGGTCTCCATTCTTTGAGGACTGACTCATTCAATCTAGAGATGATCCAGGTGGGGCCATGATGTAGTCACTTCCCTCTCTTTTCTCATCCATATCCCACCGGACAGAAAACAATCATCTTTAAACAGTCCTCTTTACACCTTGGGTGGGAACACAGCAAAGGGACTGCTTAAGGCAAAGGGGGCAAATACATTGACAAAGGGGAAAGTTTGAGATTTTTGTGAAAATCTACATATTTTATTTCTGCTGTGAACATGAAAGATTTTTTTTCCTGTGGTAATTACTTCGTGTAGGATAATGAGTCATATACTTACTTTGAAGCTGCCTAAGACCCAATTGACCTTTATAAGATTTATTTAACACATTTTTCTTGAAGACTTACTTTTAAGAGCTTATGGATGAAGGAATAAATATTTGCCTTCCTTCTCCCACTGCACTTGCCTCTGTGGAAGTGCTAGTAATTGCTCCCATGAGTAATTACAGTAATCGTTCAGCTGAACTTCCTTCTTCTAATCCAGCAGCATTCACCCAATTTGCTGGCACACTTTCCAAAAGCATCTTGGAAAAACTACCCACTCACAAATTTCTAAACTGACAAATTTCTAAATTTCCAAACAGTTTCATCTTAAGTTTGCTGCAAAATGTGTAACATCTAACACGTCATAACACTGACATTTAAGATATTGCTGCATCACTTTAAAACATATCTAGTAGAGGGGTGCCTGGGTGGCTCTGTCGTTAAGCGTCTGCCTTTGGCTCAGGTCATGATCCCAGGGTCCTGGGATCGAGCCCTGCATCGGGCTCCCTGCTCGGCGGGAAGCCTGCTTCTCTCTCTCCCACTCCCTCTGCTTGTGTTCCTTCTCTCACTGTGTCTCTTTCTGTCAAATAAATTAAAAAAATCTTAAAAAAAAAATCTAGTAGAATCTAATGATTTGATGTGTTACATTTAAAGTTTTAAAACACCCTGGGGGGCACCTGGCTCAGTGGGTAGAGCGTGCAACTCTTGACCTCAGGGTCCTGAGTTTGAGGCCCACATTGGGCATAGAGCTTACTAAAAATAAAATGAAATAAAATTTGAAGACATCTTTATTGATATATAATCCACATATTATAAAAATAATTCTTTTAAAGAATTCATTGGTTTTTAGTATGTTCACAGGGTTGTGTGGCATTCACCACAATCTAAATTTAGAACATTTTCATCACCTCTAAAAGACACTGTACCTGTTAGCAATCTATCCTCCCTCCCCCATAATCCTCCATTCCCTCATTCCTAGGCAATCACTAATTTACTTTTTTTAATATATAGATTGTCCATTCTGGACACTTCAAACAAACAGATTCATATAATATGTGGTCTTTTGTGGCTGTTTCCTTTCAAATAGTAATATTTTCAAGGTAATATGAATATTTTCATTGTGCGATGAAATATTTTCAAGCGTAACATTTTCAAATTTCATCCATATTATACAGTGTATCAATTATGTATCATATTGACATTCATCAGTTATGCATCATAACATGTATCAGTACTGGTACTGATAATGAACAAAATCGAGAGCACAGACATAAACTCACACATATATAGTCAACCAATTTTTGACAAGGATGTGAAGAACACACAATGGAATAGGACAGTCTCTTTGATAAATAGTGTTGGGAAAACTGGAGATCCACATGCAAAAGAATGAAATCGAACCCTTATCCTACACCATTCACAAAAATTAACTTGAAATGGTCCAAAGACTTAAATGGTAGACCTGAAACCATAAAATTCCTAGACAAAACAGGGGATAAGATCCTTGACATTAGTCTGGGCAAAGATTTCTTTAGATAAGTCACCAAAAGCACAAGCAACAGAAACTAAAATAAGCACTGGGACCACATTAATCTAAACAGCTTTTGGGGGCACCTGGGTGGCTCAGTCATTAGGCATCTGCCTTGGGCTCAGGTCATGATCCCAGGGTCCTGGGATCGAGCCCTGCATCAGGCTCCCCTCTCCACGGGAAACCTACTTCTCCCTCTCCCATTCCCTCTGCTTGTGTTCCCTCTCTCGCTGTTTCTCTCTGTCAAATAAATAAATAAAATCTTAAAAAAAAATTAAAAAAATAAACAGCTTCTGTACAGCAAAAGAAATGATCAATAAAATGAAAAGGCATCCTACAGAATGGGAAAAACATTCACAGAACATGTATCTGATAAGGGGTTAATATAAAATATGCATGAAGAACTCATACCACTTAATAGCAAAAAAGCAAATGATGCAATTAAAAAACAGGGAAAGGACCTGAATAGACATTTTTCCAAAGAAGACATGCAAGTGGCCAGTAGGTATATGAAAAGAGGCCCAATATCACTCATCACAAGGGAAATGCAAATCAAAGCAACAATGAGATATCACCTCACATCTATTAGGATGGCTAGTATCAAAAAGACAAGTGATAACAGATATTGGTGAGAATGTGGAGAAAAGGGAACCCTTCTACACTGTTGATGAGAATGTAAAATGTATAGCCACTATGGGAAGCCATAATGAGAGTTCCTCAAAGGGCACAGGGGAGATGTTTGAGGGTACAAACTTGCAACTAAGTAAATAAATAAGTTCTGAAGATCTGATGCACATGTCAACCTAAATAAAGAGGTAAACTGAGGCAAGCTTGAGTGACCAGAAATTGAGTTTATTTTGGAATGCAGAGGAATTGCAATTCAGGAGATGCATGCAGCGGCAAGCTATAGGAGAGTCCGTTGAGAGTTTGGGGTGGGTTATATCTATGCGCAAGGAGTGTGAGGGGGGGAAGTCCAGCCAGAGTCCAAGCAGGAAGTTTATTGGCTTGAGGAGGGGAGAGATTCTTGCCAGATACTCACTGATCAGGAGATAAGTCTTGGTCTTGTGTAAATCAGGCATATGTGGAAAATCAGTCTCTCAGTTTTAAAGTTTTGTCTTCTGAGGGTGCATGCATGAGATTCTCCATTTCATATCCTCCAGTTCTATTTTAGGTTGAAATTCTTTCACACATAGCATAGAGAATATAGTCAATGATTTTATATTATAAACTTCAACATTTCTTTCTTTTTTTTTTTAAGATGTTATTTATTTGAGAGAGAGTCAATGAGTGAGAGAGAGATTGAGCACGAGAGGGGGGAGAGTCAGAGGGAGAAGCAGACTCCCTGCTGAGCAGGGAGCCCGACTCAGGACTCGATCCCAGGACTCCAGGATCAGGAACCGAGCTGAAAGCAGACACTTAACTGACTGAGCCACCCAGGTGCCCCAAACTTGAACATTTCTACGGGACTAGACCTTAATTGTTCTCACCACAAAGAGAAATGATAACTATGTGATGTGATTAAGGTGTTAGCTGATGCTATGGCGATAATCATATTGCAATATATAAATATATCAAACCGACACATTGTACATCTTAAACTTAATTTTATTCATCAAGTATATCTTAATTTTTAAGAAAATTTTTTTTTAAATTTTGGAGGGGCAAATAATACCCTTTCAGAAAAGGAAGCAATATCTCTGTTCAGGAAAGAACTGGGAACAACTCCTCCCTCACCCTCCCCCCCGCCAGGTTTTTTTCTCCTTGTATTTTTCAAATAAAACAATGTAACGGAAGTTTTGGACTACCAAAAAATAATTTTCAGGATTCTAGCAAAATAGAATCATTTTTCTGTTTCCTTCCAGCCAGTTTCTACATGTGTGCACATTTTTGTGTCAATGAAACTAGAGTGTACACACAATTTGAAAGTCTGCTGTTTTTAATTAATAGTATATCATAAGAATTTTTCATGTAGTTACTCAAATATCATTTACAGCTGCAAAATATCCCATTGAGGATGTAACCTAATTTGATTAACCATCCCCCTATCCTCAGACATTTACTCTACCCTTACTTTGGGGGTTTATAAAAAGCAATATGGTGAACATCTGTGTGCATGTAAGTTCTTGCTTTCATTTGGATTATTACTTTAGGCTAGATTGATTTTTCAAATTAGTAGGATTAACTAGGATCAAAGGGCATGATCTGTTTTTTCTTAAATGACCGGTTTTTAAAGAACAGAATACTTTTCCTAAATTTTAGGGTCACAGAGAGATAGGGCTAGAGGGACATTTTAGGAACGCCTCATCTATTAGGTGGGAAAAACAGAGGGCCGAAGAGGCAAATTGACTTGTTTAGTGTTAAACATTAGATAATGCAGTAGATTAAGATTGAAATTATATAGGGCGCCTGGGTGGCTCAGTTGGTTAAGATTGAAATTATATAATAAATTACGTGGCAAAACGAGCACGAAAACATATCTGCACATCTTAAATAGCCTTAAAAAAAAAAAACCCTTTCTTATCCTTTTAACCAACTGAGCCACCCAGGCGCCCCCTTTCTGATCCTTTTAAAATGTAACCCCTGAATTAAACTGCTATTCAAAGCATCTTGGATTCTTTTCTGTCACTTTTACTGTAAGCATATTTTGGGCAAAATGTAAAGTGTATTTTATTTTAGTATTTTAGCAAATTGGGGCTGGATGACAAAATAAAAATGCAGACAAATGTAAGAAAAGATGTAAATTGTAAAACTGATCATTTTCTGAGTGGAAAAGGAAAGTGAGAGGTTTGGGTCATATAGAAAATGGTATATATATCCTATTTGGTATTATGTCATATTCTATTAAAGCTCTTGTTTGTCAGAATTTAACAAATCACTTTTTATGTCCTTTTTCTCTCTCCAGTGCTGGAAGGTGACATAAGTTTTCTTCTTTGCATGTGATATCAGAGTGCCATAGTGATATACATATATATATGTATATTTTTTAATAGGTTTCATGCCCAACATGGGGCTTGACCTCATGACCCGAGATCAAGAGTCACATGCTCTATCAACTGAGCCAGGCAGACACCCCATATATTTCTTGATATATCCAAAAAAGAAAGAAGGTGGTCAAGCTTCGCAACAATGAAATCAGTTAGAGTCAGCAATATGCCATATTTTATCAACTATAATACACATATGCATAACTATTTTTAAATCATTAAAATAGAGCTAAAAGGTAGACATCTATATATCAGCTTTATGATAAAGTTGTGTTTTTTGACCAGAATATCTCTGGGACAGATATCTGGATCATAAGAATAGATAAACCTAGGGCACCTGGGTAGCTCAGTTGTTAAGCGTCTGCCTTTGGCTCAGGTCATGATCCCAGGGTCCTGGGATCGAGCCCCGCATCGGGCTCCCGGCTCAGCAGGAAGCCTGCTTCTCCCTCTCCCTCTGCCCCTGCTTGTGTTCCCTATCTCGCTGTGTCTCTCTCTCTGTCAAAAAATAAATAAAATCTTAAAAAAAAGAAAAAAGAATAGATTAAATCAGAAAAGTGGGCCAGGGACTGTCCTGGCAGTTTGCACACCTGTGATTAGGAAAATCTCCTTGTGAAACAATAGACCTTATGACACATGGAAAAAAATGAGCGAGAACATTTTTCAGGAGACATTAATTATCCTAAGAATTTATTCACATATTTTTTTTTTACTCATGAGAATGTGTACTAATTTACTAAATGTACTCATTTACATCCTCGTAAGCACAATGCCCCATGCGAACTCTGTGGGAACACGTTACAAGACAGATAGAACTGATGCCTGTAGACTTGTCTGACGTCATCCAGCTTTAAAGCTGTGGACTAAGAATGTGAACTTAACTACTATAATATGAGGGAAAAAAATCAGCAAAATCTACGTGGATCTCTGTGTTCTGGAAAACCATTCCTTATTCATTTTCCAAAACCTATCATTTCTTCAGAACACAAATTCCAATTCAAGTGAGTAGGTTTCTGCTTTGGTTTACTTTGTTTTGTTTTCTCATTTCGCATTCAAGAACGTATTCTGGCAACTCTGACTTCATTATTCCTTAGACCTCATTAGGAAAATATCCACCTACTACAAGGGTGCTGACTGCTGTTATTCCTTATTGACTATGTCTTACTAGTCCTTACACCATGCTGAAGTACCTATGTCTTGGAAGGGAATAGCAGAAAGAAGAGAGCAAATATAGATGGTGGTGCGATTTTAAGGCCCTGATCACAAGTACATATTTGATTTCGAGCAGAAACTTCCTACACCTCCCTTCCTGCACCATCACCAGTGCTTTTGTGAGCAATAGCTTCCTACCCGGGGATAAGCCTGGGAAAGTGGCACAGTTATAGGTTAGTTACGGGCTGTTACTGAGAATAAATTGTGAGAGCAAGCAAAGAGAGCTTTATGTTTTCATCAGTGGGTCTTTGTAGTAGGCAACCCCGTTTGAGTGAAAAGAGACAAAGTCGAATTCAAAATTCTTTAAGGAAATGGGAGATTTCTGGTGTATGTATTGGCGAATTTCAGCTGGGGTTTTCTTCATTTATGGTTAGATTAAAAGGCTCAGGCAATGTGTTAGAAGATATACTGAAGCATATTACAAATTTGAAGAGCTTATTTGAGCAAAAATTGATTCCAGTTGGGCAGCGTCAAACTGGAAGTGGTTAGGAGCACACCTTGGAGCCAGGGGAAAGACGGAGAAAATGTGGAAGCAAAGAGAGACAATTATTCAATTGTCTATAGCTTAAAAACCAGGGTTTGAATGAAGGCAGTCTAGCCTGAGAGCAAATTTTAGAGCAAACATTGCTTCTCAGTTTGTCCCAAAAATGCCGTGAGGGAAGAGAAGGCTGCAAAAACGATAAGAGGGTAGTGTGTTAAATAGGTGTTTCTAAATGGAGGGAAGAACAAGAATGTGCCTTCAACTGGGGCACCTGGGTGGCTCAGTCGGTTAAGCGTCTGTCTTCGACTCAGGTCATGATCCCAGGGTCTTGGGATCAAGCTCCGCATCGGGGTCCCTGCTCAGCCGGGAACCTGCTTCTCCCTCTGCCGGCCGCTCCCCCTGCTTGTGCTCACTCCCTCTCTATCTCTCTGTCAAATAAATACATAAAATATTAAAAAAACAACAACAACAACAACAACGTGCCTTCAACTTAGGGTGGTTTCTGGAGAAAGAGATCCTTCTGGACATGAGATAAAAAACCATCTGGAGAACCAGAAGGAAACTGGCAAAGAACAAAGTGCTCCTTCCAGTACTAGGAAAATATTGAGTAAGCCATCAATAAACATGGGAAGTCAGACTGGAAAGTCAGGAGGGCTAGCTTGAGAGACGAGAGGCAGCTAGTCATTGCTATGGTTCTATAGGGCCTACATCTTGCCTCAAGGAGCAGGGAATTTGTAGTGTTGAAGGCCTAAGATGTGCAGGTTCGGTCTAAATGAAATATCTCATTCCAGCCCTGGTGTTTCCAAAACTAAACTCCAATATGAAAAATCAGGTATTTATTTCTCTGTTACACTTCTCTGCTACCTAATAACATCGTTAGGACCACAGCTCACACCAAGATTTGAAGCTTGTTGCATCAGTGACTTCATTTCAAACATGTCCTAAGCATCTGTTGGATAAAGAAGGACCATAGGAATTTCAAAGAGCAAAACTGCAGCCTACAGTCAGATGATATAAAGCTACAAAACATGTGTAATGTCCTTCCAAACATCAAGGAGGGCTTTACTGTATACAGGATAAAAAAACTTCACCTCTTAAAAAAAGAAAATTTAGGGGCACCTGGGTGGCTCAGTCGGTTGAGTGTCCAACTCTTGATTTTGGCTCATGGCATCAAGCCCCGCAATCAGGCTCTGCACTCAGCTTCTCCCTCTCACTCTCCTTCTGTGCTCTCCCTCTCTCAAATAAATAAATTAAAAAAAACTTTTTTAAAAAAAGAACTATGCTGGGTAAAATAGATGATGAGGATTAAGGAATGCATGTGTCATGATGAGCACTGGGTAATATATGGAATTGTTGAATCATCATATTGTACACCTGAAACTAATGTTATACTGTATGTTAACTACCTGGAATTAAAACAAAACTTGAAAAAAAAAAAGAACTATCCTATTTTACTATTTGAATGCCACATATCATACAGTCATTGAATTTGATTTGTTAATATTTTCTTTTGGACTTTTTTTATCAATATTCATTAGAGAGATTGTTCTGTAATTTTTGTTTCTTGTAATGGTCTTGCTATGTTTTGATATGAATATTTTTTCTGGCTTTATAAAAATTATTAGGAAGTGTTTCCTCTATTTCCATTATCTGGGAGATTTCATGTAAAATCAGCATTATTTCTTCCTTAAATTTTTGGAAGACTCAATTAGCAAAGCCTGGAATATCTTTTTCTTATAAACCCTGAGAGGTTATGGGAATTTCTGTTCTCTCTTTGAGAGGTGTTTGGTCTAACCTTTCTGTTTACCTGGCCCTACAACTTCCAAATTTAACAATGTCTTCAGGAAGAGGCAGGCTCTGTATTTGATGTTTTGTTCTCTGATTTTGGCACTTCCATTATATGCAACTCCACAAAGCTGTCCTGGTTTCTCTGTCCCCCAAGAGGACCTTTTTCAGGACAAGCTCAAGTTTCTAGCCTATAGTGCATTCCAAGATCAGCAGAAGCTTCCAGGGAGAGGAGTAGATCTCCAGTTCACCTCTGAAAGGTTTCTTTCTCTCTGGATGCTTCTGCAGACCTCTGATATCTTCAAATATGTGAGTTTGTCAGGTGGTTTTGGTGTTTTGGAGCAAAAGTTGGCCTTGCATGAATTACTCTATCCTTTTCAGAAGTTGAAGCTAAAAGGAAGATTTTAAAAAACATTTTCTCTCATATTTGCTTTGTGCTGACTGGTTATAAGAAGTTCCAGTACCAGCTTACAGTCTGAAGTGGACAATTACACATCTAAAGAATTTATAATTACAAATAGTAGTGAATGCTAATTCAGTCACCTTTTAAAATAACTCCACTTAAATTGTTGTCAAGAACTTTCATGTGTTTCTTTGTGTAACTATTCTAAAATATAGTGATCTTTGGAACTGTTAAATTTTCTTTTCTTTTCTCTTCTTTTTTTTTCTTTCTTCCTTTATTTATTTTTTAAAGATTTGTGCATTTATTTCAGAGAGAGAGAGAAAGAGAGCATGGTTGGGAAGGGCAGAGGGGGAGAGACAGAGAAAGAGAGAGAAGCTCAAGCAGACCCCCTGCTGAGTGCAGAGCCCAATGTGGGGCTTGATCTCAAGACCCTGAGATCATGACCTGAGCCAAAATCAAGAGTCGGACACTTAACCAACTGAGCCACCCAGTCGCCCCCAAATTTTCATTTTTTTAGTTAAAAGTTATTTTAAAAAATAATATCTGCACAATGAGTAAAAAGCTGAACAAACTGAAAAATCAACAGCCTTTTTAAAGGAAATGAGGTCACAGGGCAAACTGTTGCCCCCAAATTGGAGACTCCAACAAGCAAATATAGAGAATCACAATTGACTTTAATATTAATAGAAATCTATGCAAGAATTAGTACCAGGGTAGAGAAACCTGAACTGTAATTGAAAAATTGCTAGAGGCTCAGTGTAGACAACCCTAAGACATAACTCCAGGGAGACTTAGTCATCAGAGGAGCCCCAAACTTTTGTGAGTTGTACCTTCAGAACTCTACCAGGTTTTGACAGAAAATATCAAAGAAAAATTCTCCTATGCTTCTGGCAGGGGAGGGGGAAAAAAGTCATTCTGAAATATCCCAGAGCAATCTGTTCTTCTTAACAATGTCTGCCATCAGTAGAAGTTATTTAACCAGAGCCAGACACATAATGGGATTATCAGAAGGAGAAGAAAGAGAGATAGGAAAGAAGAAATATTTTGGAACAATAATGACTAGAAATTTCCCCCAAATTAATATCAGACACTAAACTACAGATCCAAGAAACTCAGAGAACACCAAGCATGATAAATGCCACAAACAAACAAACAAACAACCCACTACACTTTGGTATATCATAGTCAAATTATAGAAAATCAAAGACAATGAAAAAGTCCTGAAAAAAGCCAGAAGGGGGGTGGGGAAACTTACCTATAGAGGATCAAAGAAAATAATGACATCTGACAACTCCTCAGAAACCATGCAAGTAAGAAAAGAATGGAGTGAAATATTTAAAGTGTTAAAGAAAAAAAAAAATACCAAGCTAAATTTTGTATCCTGTGAAATTATCCTTCCAAAGTGAAGGAGAAATAATGACTTTCTCAGACAAACAAAAATTATAGGAATTTGTTGACAGTAGCCCTGCCTTGAAAGAAACACTAAAAGAAGTTCTTTTCAGAGGAGGAAAATATTATAGGTCAGAAACTTGTGTCTACATAAGAAAGGAAGAATATTGAAGAAGGAAGAAGGTAAAATAAAAACTTTTATTTTTCTTATTCTTAGTAGATCCAACAAATACTAGTTTGCTCAAAATAATAACAATATATTTGATTATATATTCTTATGTATGCATAATCTTATATGTATATATTCTTATCTACATAATGTA
>NC_138372.1:154970156-155004699 GCF_054177405.1 Leptonychotes weddellii
CCCGGGGAAAGCCGACTGCTCAGCCAAAGCTGCTCTTCGTGTTTCAGGTCGTTGTGCTGTAGGAGGGCGGGACCTGTGGTGAAGGGTTTGGGTGGGGGAGGCATGCCTGCAGCCTGGGATGACGCGCCTGCATGCTGCCCTGCTCCGTGCACCCCTCCCCAGGCAGCAAGGGAGGGGACCCGTGCTGTTCCTTTCAGCGCTGCCAGGTCCCTGAGCAATTGGGGGAAGACCCCCTCTCCTTGCCAAGTGGGCAGTGTTTTGGCTGGGCCTGGCTAGCAAAGCCTGCTGAGTCACTTGGGACTGAAGTTGAGCCTGCTGCTTGGGCCGGGGAGACGGAGGACAGACGGGGTGCAACCCTCTAAGCCCCAAACAACACACACACACGCACACACATACACACGTCTCCTGCCTGCAAACTGATGAGCCCAAGTGTTTGCACCCTTACACTCAGACACAGCTTCTGTGAGTGGCGATGCCACCCTGAGATCCAGGTCCCAAGGGCAGCCAGAGTTAGCAGGCCTGGAGGAGATACGGAAAAAAAAGGGGGGGGGGACTGTCTCCTCTCCTCCAAAAAACAAACAAAAAAAAGCCCAAAGCAAAAGACCTTTAGATCTCAGTCCCAGGATATGTCTGCTATTTTAAAAAATTTTGTTTTTAGGGGAGCCTGGGTGGCTCAGTCTGTTAAGCATCTGCCTTCAGCTCAGGTCATGATCCCAGGGTCCTGGGATCAAGCCCGTGTGCGCCTCCTTGCTCTGTGGAGAGCCTGCTTCTCCCTCTCCCTCTGCCTGCTGCTCCCTCTGCTTGTGCTCTCTCTCTCTCAAATAATAAATAAGTAAATCTTTTTTAAAAATAATTGTTATTTAATTGTATTACTAAAAGAAAAACCAGAGTAGATACATCAAGACTAAAATAAAATTTAAAAAGTTCTGGAAAAAAAAATTTTCCCAATAGGTAAGAAGAATGTAGATGGAACAATATGTTGCCTGGGATTTAACTTCAGGTGGGGGAAAAAAATATAGACAGGACCGAAGGAACACAGTGGTGGGAATGAAGAGGTGGTGACGTCCTCTATCCTTCAGCCCCACAGTGTTCTCATCTGGGGATGGCAGGGCTTGGGCCAGGGGATCTCTAAGTTTCTTAATGAACCAATCTAAAAGTCTAAGGTGCGAAGGTTTGTGATGCTGTTTTTAAAAGCCTCTCGTGTTTCCCAGCCTGTTCATTCAGTGGGCTAAATCTGGCCAGCCTCCCCTCTGCTCCCCAAACGGATACCCCCACATAAAGGCTGGTGGGAAAGCAAAAGAGACACAGGGGTAGGAGTAGCTGAAGCCTTGGAAAGGATAATGAACTGGAAGAACGAGGCTCTGATATCTGGGATCTATTTCATGGTTTGTCTCATTAACTTTGGGCATGGGCTCGTCCGGAGGTTTGATTTAATGATGTTGTGAGAGCATCAGTTAACACGGAAGGTCCGTGTTTCATACGACTGTGCTGAGGCCAGGGGTGCTGATGTCTAGTACTGAGGACAAATGGGCATGGGCACTATTACAGTGGGGGTGGGGTGAGAGGGAAAACTGGCTGCTTGGCTGCTTGTCCCCTGGTCCCCCGGGGACCCGTACGGTGAGGTTGGCTGTCCTGCCCTTAACACCTTCTCAGTGTAGCAAGCAACCCAACGACAGGTGGATTTGGAGCTGTTTTGGGGTGCAAAGTTACACGACGGGGTTCTGGGTTTCATTGGACATGATTCTTGACTTCCAAGCATTCTAAATCGCATTCAAGAAACAGCCCTCTGCTGTTGGAAATCCGTGTGCAGGGAAATCCACTACAGCCGAAGGCATGGTTGTTTGTTGATAAGATTACAAGCTCCGAATCACACAGCCTCGAGTTCAAGATCCAGCTCTGGTAATTCTTAGCTCTGTGTGTCTGCATCACTGCAGACGATGCTTGGGCAGGCTCTTCCCTGCCCCGGGGAGTCAGGCTCAGAAGTGAATAGGAGCTGAAATCCAGCCTCTACTCTGCTCCTTAAGCCTAGTGCCCTGGCGCAAGAGCTGCTTCCCCTTGGAAGAAGAGGTTTATTTTTCTTATTAGCACAGAGACATCTTCACTTGCTAAACCATATGCCTTTGGGATGCACCCACTAGGAGGGACCTTTTTATCTTTTGCAGAAAAGGCATCATATGAGCTAATGTAGGGGTCAGGAGTAGCCTTGTGAACTTTTAGGGTTCTCAGTTTCCTCGCCTGGGAAGTGAAGAGAATGAGACGCACCTGGTGGGATTGTGCCCTGATGCGGGTAAGTGAGGAGTCCAGGAAAGTGCTCAGTACTCCTGGAGAATAAGTGCTCAGTACTGCTGGAGAGTAAGTGCTCAGTAAATAGCACCTTTATTACCATCCTCATAATCTCTGGCTCAGAGATTTGCTCTGACGATGAGTTCTGTAAAAATGTGTGTTCCATTAATGTTAGCAGTTTCTTTTTTCTTTTTTGCTCTTTTTTCCACCCCATGCTCAATTGTTTCATGATAAGCAGCAGAAACGATGGATGAGATGAAAATTGAGGAAAGGGGGAGATCTATTTTGTTTGATTTCTAAAGATTTTATTTATTTATTTATTTATCCTCGCTGAGCAGGGAGCCTGATGTGGGACTCGATTCCAGGACCCTGGGACGATGACTTGAGCGGAAGTCAGCTTTCAACGGGCTGAGCCACCAAGGCCCCCTAGGGTAAATCCTTTCAGTCAGGTATTGGAAGTCTCTTCAGGGTAGGGGTATAATTTACATTGGGCGGTTTATGCAAAGAAGTTTGGAAAGGAGGAGGCATGAACTAAAGCCAGGGCATGAAACGGAAATTTTTCTCTCTATTCTCACTAAGCCTTAACCCATTAACTAAATATCTGGAGAAATCTTGAAGGGAGAAAAGAATAATTGGACAACTGGGAGCTTTTTTTTTTGAAACAGCAGTGGCTGGACATCCTTCAACTGAGGCGTCTTATCTCGGGAGCCATGGTGGGTTCCTGGAGGCCTGATAATGGCTCCCGAAGGAATGTGCCTGACTTGTAGGCAGGCTGGTGAAGAAGCCAAATAGAGAAAAGCTTCTCCACGGTTCTGCTGGTGACGTGTCAGCTAGCGGGAAGAGCCAATGCAGCAACGACTGGATTGGTCACCATCGATTTCTATTCCATGAGCCCTGTTCTGTCAACAAGCCTCGAGGCTGCTTATTCCCTGGAAGAGTGAGAGGCATGTTCTTGTTTCTGTTCCACGCTCAAAAGTCTACTCAATCTAAGACTGTAGACAGCAAAAAGATACAGTTTTCTTCCTGGCTATTTTAAGAGTAGTATAAGCCTTGCAGCTTTCAAATCATCAAATGCAAACATGAAGACTCTTCTCTTTCCCATTTTTCTGCTTTGTGGGTTGGGTCTAGAATCTAGCTCTGCCTCTAATGGCCCGTGTGACCTTGGACCAGTCACTTTATCTCTCCAAACCTTTTTTTTTCTTTATTGTTTAAATGATAGAACTTCCCTCACTACCCTTTCTAAGGCAGATCTTTCCCCTTATTATTCTTTATAGCACTATCATTTTTATTCACTCTCTAGGACTTAGCAAAAGTTGCAACTACTGTATGTGTTTATTATTTTATTGTTTAAAATGCTGCCTCACCTGTCTAGCAAAGGCTGCATCTATCCTGTAGCCTATTTTTAAATTAAGTTTTAAATTTTAATTCCAGTATAGTTAACATACAGTGTTAGATTAGTTTCCTGGGTACAATGTAGTGATTCAACAATCTGTACATGACTGACTCAACGCTCATCAGGTTAAGTGCTCTCTTAATCCCCATCACCTATTTCACCCCTCCCCCCACCCACCTCCTCTGGTAACCATCAGTTAGTTCTCTATAGTTAAGAGTCTGTTGCTTGGTTGATCTCTCTATCCCTTTTTATATTTGCTCGTTTATTTTGTTTCTTAAATTCGAATATGACTGAAATCATATGGTATTTGTCTTTTTCTGACTGACTTATTTTGCTTAGCATAATACTCTCTAGTCCATCCATGTTGTTGCAAGTTATCCTGTACAGGATTATTTTTTAACACACAAGATGGAGACTTAGTGCATAGGGGGTGCAACAATGTAATGAATTGATCATATTCATTAAGTATATGGCTGTCTTTTTTTTTTTAGGAAAGGGTAAACTATTACATAAGTTTAAGTCATTATCATAGTCTTTATTTGCCATTGAACATTTACTTTCACTCATTTTTCCTGCTAGTTCACTCTTGGGTTAAAGGTAAAGTCAGGAGAAAAATGTCCTGAATCATATCATTGCCACTTAGACTGTAAAAATCTAGGACCATTTTTAACCCAAAGCTATTTTGTGTGCTTTAAAGGATGTCACTTCTGCCCTTAGGTCCTTTTCTTCACTGTCAGCTACTAATTCTACTCTGAGACATGAGATTATTTGGTTAAGGTCTACTATCTCATGTGCAAATAACATAGGATAGAGTGAACTCATTCACACGTGACCAATCACTAACAATGTTCATTAGGAGAAGGAGCACTGCTGGTCAGGAAAGCCACGAGCAAAGATCTAATGTAAGGGAATCACACAGACACATAGCCATGTCCTTATAAATAAGCAATACATGCAGGCATGAGGCTATGTTATTCCATTTATAGAGAAGAACTATGTTGGAGGGAAACAGAGTCTGCAGAGAGATAGTTCAGCTATCCCCAAAACTGTTCCATTGTTACACTAGTCAGTTTGAAGCTATGGGGTATATCTTCATTATAGAAGATTTTTCTTTCCCTTATTTTAAAATTTCACAATTAGATAACTAAAAGGGTCTTTTAAGTTTTGATTCCTGCCCCCTCACTGGAGAAATAGTCTGCTCTCAAGTTCAACCTTCTGCATCTTGAAAAGCAGATAACTATTTGCCACTTTAAATTCATAGTATTTCCACTTACAACATAAAAGTCTTGGAGTTCCATCTCAGACACAACATCTCATACTGTATGATGCAAATCAAATACAGTCACAGCCCATCAAATGTTTGTAAATAGCAGTAACAACAAGAAACTACAAGTAATAATTTCAACTTATTACATCCTTACAATATTTCAGCCATTATGGTGGGTGTTTGCAGGCATGTGTCTTTTAATCTTTCTTCATAAGTTATTCTTCAAGATTGAGTTGGATAATATCCCATAAAGTGCTATTTCTATACAAATACTGAAATCCCAACTCCAGTTTACCAAAATTCATTCTCTCTCTTATTTCAGTAGCAGAGCTGTAGCTGGGTTCCTCCTTACTTGCTTAAGAAAAACGTTTTGATTCTGTATCTACTCTTTTTCTCTGCCTCCTAACGAAGGAAATGAAGCTGGCTCTCGGAAACTTCGAAGCTTTGTCTTAAGCATGCCTGCATCATTGGTCTCCAAGTGATCATAAGGAGGAGAGTTTTGGACTCTCATGTGGAGTGAGCAATAAAGTTCTTTCTCCTTTGAACCACTGAGTTTTAGAGAGTCTTTTTAAAATAGCAGTTATCATTCCACCCCTAATATGAACATTAAAGAAAGTTCCCAGAATATAGAAATCGCTGAACAATTGCTAGTTATCATGATTTTTATTATGAGGAGTAATTATTTTCCCAACAACCCTGTTTTTAGATGACAATTACAGTAGGCAATACAATGGATACTGGAAAATCATGCAATATGAGACGATAATTAATTTCTAGTGAATGAAACACTAAGGCTCAGTGGAGGAGACGAACATTCCCCTAGTTGTTATTTTAATTACTGATTTGAAATCTGTCTTACTTTTAATAATTACATTTTTCTCTGTTCTGCAAATCTTTATGATAATGGGAAGCTGAAAATAGCAAATGCCCTTAAAAGTAGAGGGATTCAGAATAAAACGCGTATGAGGAGGGAAGCTTTTAATCCCAGCACTTAACCTTCCCCACAGAAGGAGGGTCCCATAAATCTTAAGTCTAAGGGGATAGGAGAGGAAACATTAGCTTGTGCTTCTTCTAAATCTTTGTGGCAAGTGTTGGGCCATCTCAGGAAAAGACGCGGGTACTTCTGATCGTTGTGTGTATGGGTTGGAGCCAGAAGATGGAAGAAGGGTTCTGTATTCCATTTTTAAAATGTTGACTGCTCTGTCCATACTTCAGTGAGGCATATTCTCAGATCCTATCAGCTTTCCTCATTATGCCACCCCAAAATGGTCGAGGCTAAGGCTAAGACTTAAAAAGGAGAGGAAATAATTGATTGGAAACCCTCCAAAAGGAAGAATTGGGTCATGGCCTTTGAGAGCAGAGCTCCCTTTGTCTGTTTCCCCCTTTCTCTACAATGGCACCACCTCGTATAGTTCCAACAAGCTCTCCATGTACAGAAAATCTGCATCTCATTTCTGCTGAAATATGTTTTCAATTTAGGATTTGAGTTCCCAGATTGACTCGTGAACATCTAAAGGACTCAATGACACCGTGACATAATGTTACCCAAAGGCCAGTTGGCCATCAGCAAAGAAATGGGCAGTGATTAGCTGGCTGTCAGTGGTCAAAGGTGCTGAAGGGACCGCAGAAAGCGACGTGGGAAAACTGAGAAGGAAAGGGGGAAACCCAGGGTGTTGTGGGGGAGGGGAAATGGCACAAGGGGAACTTTATAAGCTAAAGGGACTGTGAGAAGATGAAATATGAAGGACTAGATGGGCAAAAATGGAAATTTTACAGATAATTTGGACCATGTTTAAAGGACCACGTTAAATAGAAAAAGATCTTAAGAAACACATTTTCAAACCAAGGGATAGGAACCAGAACAAAAAGGAAAGGTAATCTACATCTGAAGATATTATCAGATTCACACCAAGGCCAGGGGCTAATCGTTATAGAATGTTTCTAAAAATCACGATAATAATATTTAAAACAGTAATGCCAACGACTACAGCTACCATCTGTGAAGATCTGTTTACACGCCACTCATTTCGCCAGCGTTTTGTTTAGATCCTCTCGTATGATCATTTGGGGGGTGTATTACTCTCCTGCTTTAGAGGAGAAAACATAAAAATCAACCAGTCTAAAATATTGTAACTTCATTCTCCTTCCGCTGTATTCTCTCCTCTCTAAAACGAGGATTTGATCGAGATGAATTTAACTGCATTTGTTTGAAAGGTGAAAAAGAATCCCAACCGTATAACTCAGGACATGCAGAGAAGGGAGGAGGGAGCTAGGCTGTTGTATTTATTTTGTGAATGATGAAGATGATATTAATGGGATGTGTTTAATTTATTAATGTATATATAAATACCCCCTCCCCTCACATACCGGCCCTGGGAGCCACTTCATTTTTCCTCGTCGGCCCCTCTCTGACCCCCAATCTGGCTGCCCCTGAAGCAGTCATTCCCCTTACCTCCAAGGAGATGCTTGGATTGATTCATTGATTTTAGGGACAGCTGAGTCCAAGATCTGTCTCTTACATAACCGAGAATCATGAAAAGAGTTCATTTCTTGTGCTATTTATGGGAAAGTGGCCTGGAGGAAGACAGCCCCTTTCCAATATTTGACTTGATTGTGTTCTGTGAGAAAAGCTCAGCAAAACTTTTAGTTCATTATTTGTGTATTCTGCACTATATGTATACACCACACACACATATATAGCAGAATTTCTTTTTCTTTCTTTCTTTCTTTCTTTCTTTCTTTCTTTCTTTCTTTCTTTCTTTCTTTCTTCTTTCTTTCCCTTCCTTCCTTCCTTCCTTCCTTCCTTCCTTCCTTCCTTCCTTCCCTCCCTCCCTCCCTCCCTCCTTTCTTTCTTTCTTTCTTTCCTTCTTTCTTTCTTTCTCTCTCTCTCTTTCTTTCTTTTTTCTTTCTTTCTTCTTTCTTCTTTCTTCTTTCTTTCTTTCTTTTCTTTCTTTCCATACCATAAAAGTCCCCTCAAGGAGTCACTCTCAGAAAAATCAGAAATTACAAACTTTATGTAGGTGCCCTCATGATCCCCTTTAAAGTCTTCTTTTCCCTTGTCCTTCTAACCTCCCAGCCCTATTCCATTTCATGCTGGTTTGAGTTTATTGCGAGTGGGTTTGTGTTTAAATAGGAACAAGATCGAGCTGGGCTGAAAGTTTGAACCCAATGACAAGGAGTTCTGGAATTATATCAAATACTGCTTCTTAGTAGTTGTGTGACTTTAGTTTTATCATCTCTGAGTTTTGTCTTAGCTGCAAACATGGGGAAAATAAAGCTTTCCTTTCATCATCCTTGAATAGATCTCATGTGAATGGGCTTAACTTTTTCACAGGTAGCAACTTCTTGATAAATAGTACTTTACATTTTTGAAGTCTGAAAAAAATCTTTAAGAGTCCAAGAAAGTAAGCTATAATGATGGAGTAGTGCTCTGTGGGGAGGGTATTTGCGGAGGAATTTTCTTTTCTTTTCTTTTCTTTTTGGAATTTGAATTCTATTATTTTAAAGATTTTATTTATTTATCTGACAGAGAGAGAGAGAGAGCCCAAGCAGGGGGGAGCAGGAAAGGAAGCAGGCTCCTGCCTAAAATGGTTAGTGACCCTGTCGCTATTGAATTTTCATTTGTCCTGTGGTTCTGAGACTATCAGTTTCGTACACATTTTACAGGCCAAGTGTTGTCTTTAGATCTGATTCTCACAACAGCCCCAGCAAAAGGCTGTTCCTATTTTGCAAATGAGAAAATTGAGGATCAGGGTTATACAGATAGCAAGAGTCATGGTAGTATTGCATTTAAATATAGTTTGTTCCAAGACTTTTTTTTTAACATTTTTTTAAAGATATTATTTATTTACTTGAGAGAGAGAGAATGAGCAGGGGGAGGGGCAAAGAGAGAGGGAGAAGCAGACTCCCTGCTGAGCAGGGAGGCAGATGAGGGGCTCAGTCATGAGTGAGTGAAAAGTGAAAAGGAAAGGTGAAAGGTGAAAGGGCCCCAGGATCATGACCTGAGCTGAAGGTAGACGCTTAACCACTGAGCCACCCAGGCACCCCTGGAATTGAATTCTTAATCAGAACTAATTCTGGCTTTCCTTCGGCCCAATAATCCTTTCTTCAAGTCAGTAACGTAGCACTTACCATGCTATAGTTACTAGTTGTTAACATATGTGGCCCACTGCTAGGTTATCAATTTCCTGAAAGTTGAGGTTATGTCTTTTTTATTCTTTTAGGTTCTATAGGACCAGCCTATATTATTGGATACTTAATTCTTGTAGTCTGTGTGTGGATTGGCTTAATGCTTCCCACTCTTCTGAGACACTGTAGGAGCCAACCTATAGCCCAGGTCCATGGCTAACTTGGCTTTTTGAGACTTGCAATGAATGCGCTTTTCTAAAGTATTCTAAAGTCTTCCTCTTTCTTTATGGAGTGCCTTTCTAATTAAAAATAACCATGGTGCCTGGGTGGCTCAGTCAGTTAAGTCTGACTCTTGGTTTCGGCCTAAGTAGTAATCTCATGGATCATGAGATTGAGCCCCACATTGGGGTCTGCATTGAGCGGGAAATCTGCTTGATTCTTGCCCTTTGCCCCTCCTCCCACTCACACTTGCATGCTCTCTCTCTCAATAAATAAATATATATATTTTTAATGACCAATACCTGCCCTAGGCTGGATGGACAGGATACCCAACACCTGTATGAGATGCAGTGATAGAACAGTGATTCTATCAACCTATCTGCAACTTATTACATTTCGATTAATGACAAAAATGATTTTTTTTCCCAAGGGATTCACTGGAATAAGTGACAGAAAAGAGAATGTTTTTTTCACCATTGCTTAGAACTTTTAGTTCAGATTTCAGGTTTTCCTTCATCCTTTGGCAACAGAAAGGAATGCAAACAACACAATCAACACCCAAACAAAATAAAATTGGTTGAGTCAATCCTCAGCTTGTGCCTGTTGGGATGATTACTGTGGGGAGTAATAAATACCACCCAATTCCATATTTTCTGTCTGGGATTTTAGCTGTAGTAATTCTATTTTCTGCATCTCAAATCTGCTTACTCAATTTGACTTGAAAAAAGACCCTCACAGTGAACGATTGAGTTCATTTGGTCCACCTTGCTTCCTTAGCTTTCTAAATTTTCACATGCAGGTATGTAAGTTTTAATTGCCAAGACCTGAAAAATATCTTTAACTTGGATATTCTGACCAGAAGATGCACTAGGGAAATCATATTCTGCCTAAAAAATTTTCTTTTCTTTTTCCTTTTTTTTTTTTTTTTTTTACAGATTTTATTTATTTATTTGAAAGAGAGAGAGAGCGAGAGAGCATGAGAGGAGAGGAGAGGAAGAAGCAGGCTCCCCACTGAGCAGGGAGCCTGATGTGGGGCCCGATCCCAGGACACTGGGGTCATGACCTGAGCCTAAGGCAGACGCTTACCTGACTGAGCCACCCAGGTGCCCATCTGCCTAACAAATTTTCTAACTAAAAGGTCATCCTGCAATGAGTTCAGTGTGGACATAAAAACTTCTTCCTAGTGAGTTTTCCTCATGTGAAATAACTGAGTATTTAATATTACAGGTAATTTTTTGTGCTTAGTCTCATTATACAAACTTTATAGTACTAAGGAGCATCAGTGATACTTTTAAGGAGTTATCTGTTTCAAAATATAATTGCAGTCCCTGCCCATTAAGACCTTGAAGAGAACATGTTGAAATATTGGGTCTGAGTTAGGTGGATGTCAGGCAATCCATATTTAATCTATAATAGCATGACTTTCAAAAGGTCCCTTCCTTTTTTATTCTCTCTTCCCATCCGCCCACTCCAATCAACCCTACTCAATGGAGAAAACTTTTTGCCTTTTCAAAGTTAAAAGCTACTCCTATTCTTTTGGCTCTGGACCTCTCTGGATGACCAAGTTTTGTTAACTTAGTCTCAGAACTGGCTCCCTTCTGAGGAAGTTCTTCAGAGGTCAGAGGCTAATGGTATCAAACATAGGGCTGTCTGGTTTATTGTAAGGGTGTTTGGTTAAGATCTAGATCTCAGATAAGAGTGGAGTTGCGCTGGCTGGGAAAGGAAATGGTTTCTGATACAGCACAGTGATTCCTAGAAGGAAGCCAAGAGCAGGAGAGCCACTGAACACATGTTAAGTTGTAGTTTGTTTTTCCTTAGAATTGTTGGATTGCCAAATACCATCGTTTAATGAGAACCAAACCTTGAGTTATAGGTAAAAATAAGACTCACCTCCAGATCTACAATATGAAGCCCAACAGCAAATCAGAGGACTCGGAAGGAGCTGTGAAGCGAAACAAATGAGTTTCCAGTTCCCTGAATTTAAACCCATACTCCCTGGATTTGGAGGTCAAAGCTCACCACTCAAGGTGACACCTCATATTTTATTTAAGTACATTTCTTCTAAGGAGCTGAAAGCACCTGGCAGACATGAACTTTTTTGTGCAGTGAAAGAAAACTCAGATACTACCAAGTGAGGAACTACAAAGATCCGAGTCCCTTGGTCCATCCAGTTTAATAATATTGATTTTATCCTCACATTACTTTGTTTCTTATGTACACTTTCAAGGTGATAGATCACTTTAGCCAGTCGCCTGATTTACAGAAGACAGCTTTATCTTCTTGAAATATTTTCTTACAGGGGACTTCAGAGTTTCCTTGGGGTCACCACAAAGACCCTATGCATGCGAGTGTGCTCTGTTAATATTTGTTCTCATTGTCCCCCTAAATTTTACTTTCACTGATCAAGGACAATCTTGATAATGTCCAACTGTCAACTGAGGAGAAAGTGTTCAGAAGAACATGGAGAATAATTCCAGTATGGCAGAAAAATGAGGAAGAATGTTTATGGTGATACTGTAGTTCAACCTCTTCATTTTCCTAGTGAGGAAATTAAAACTCAGAGAGTTCCAAGTTTTTTATTCTCAGGAGAAAAAAAAAAAGAAAAGAAAAGAAAAGAAAAAAGATGCTGTGTTTATGGTGCAACTGTCTTTTGAAATTCCAACCTTAGAGAAAGTCCCTGTCAGAGCAGTAGCTAGTCTGGGAATGACTACAGTTCTGGAACTGCCCTGCACATTCAGCATGGTCCTGAGTGACCTGCCCCTCTGTACCTTAAGCCATGGCCACGTCTTCCAGCTCTAAATGACGAGAGTAGCCTAGTGTTCTTCCCTTGGGTCCTCTGACTATACTTTGTTCTCAATTAGGTATGGCCTTAAAGCCCATGGCTCATGTGGAGTCGGTGATTCATGTCTGGCTGGCTTTTTCACATATCACCTCACCTCGTTGTTACACTGGTTGCATTTTTTAAGCTTCCAGGTGCTCTTCTGGCACATCATGGAGGAAGGGCCAGAAAGTATTTGTTGCTGTGGATAGCAGGTCATCCACCCAGCTCGACTGGTTCCTGGGATCCCAAGGACAGACCGCAACATTCTTCTCTATCTAGCCATTCTTACAGAAACAGCATGAGTTCATTTCCTCCATGAAGCCCTACCTGACCTCTGTAAACTGCTCCTGACCCATTATGGCTCCAACCACATTGCTTATTTGACATTGGCTCTTGGATTGCTTATTTTTTGCATATGTCTTTTGCACCTGTCTTACCTCCTCACTGACTCTGTGAAGCCCTTAAAGAAGGGAGCTATGTCTCTTGCATCACCATCTGTGTCTACTCTGTTGCTGGACATAAAAGTGGATGCTTACAGAATACTTGAAATCTTTTCTTCCCTTCAAAAGCTGTCGTTACAAGAAAAAAAAACTTCTCCCTCAGTTTTATCCTCTTATTCAGTTCCTCCCCACCCGCTGTGACAACGTTTGTTTGCGTGTGACTAATACTCGAAGAACTTGACACTGGTTTACTCAGATACCTTGAAGTTTCATGCTCAAAATGACACTGTGAGAGAAATGCTAATATGACAGTGTTGCATTACACAAACTGCTCTGTTAAAAACGCTGAGATTAAACCCAGGTGTAGACAAGACACAATTATAAAGGAGATGTCATTTGTTGGCTACTAGGGTTTTACTTTCAGGAATTTTCCTCCTTAATGATTCCTCTTGTCTGGAGACACTAAGGACTTCTCAATGCCCTCATGCTTTCACCATCCTTTCTTGTCCCTCCTACCCCCACATACCCAGAGCCCTTAAACTCGCTGATGTTGAAGTACAAGCGACTGCCAAAGTGCATTTCTTCTTCTACAGTCACCTGCAATTCTCAGGTGGAGAATGTGACACAAAAGAGATGATTTTTGACTGATTGAGACATATCCTGGAGAATGGGGGGGTGTCAAAAAGCATCCCCTGCCTGTTATTTTCCCTCACAGAGAGCCACAAGATAAAAATAAAGATTTGGGAGGAGAACATTGTCCCTGAGGCAGATTTCCAAAATCATATCCTGGTTTTCTAGGTCTTTGGATCATTCTGCCACAGCGGTAGTGTGTGCAAAATTGTATAGTAATAAAACCTACAGGTTGAGAGTAAACCAGGTTAGTGTCCCTCAGTGGGCATAGTCCAAAGTCCAGATGTTCCCCTCCGAACAGCTCTATGGTAACAGCGAAACAAACAGGTGCAGGACAGGGGCCATGGGATGAAGACTGCCTCAGCTAAGGAGCTGTGTGGAGGTATCAAAAGATCCAAAGAAAAATAACAGCTCCTGCCATGCCAGTCTTCCATATTTTCCCTATTAACCATTTTACTTAAGACTAAAAGTAAAGTAAATCCAGCAACGCTTTCTGATTGAGAATTGTACCCAACTCCAGAAAATCCTTTCTTTGTTAGTTTATTCGATTACTCGACTTAGATTACTTTTCCTCACTTACCATTTTCCCCCAAATTCATCTGCTTTGTATAATTTGATTACCTCCAGCATCTACTCTGTGTCTTGTATGCTCAGAGGGATCAGGATCAGGACAGGATTAATTCACTCCTACCTTCAGGGGTTGGTCCTGGTCAACGTGACCTTGAACATGTCCACTCCTACCTACTACAATGATTGGTTCATAGATAAGTATGTAACCCAGGCTTCTTTCAGTTTCTGTCTAGGCTTAGGATCTAAGTAGGTCCAATGGTCCCTTGACTTTTGTTGGTTGGTTATGGTAGAGAATCAGCATCCTTTTCTGGACAGTTAGCAGATGTAAGGCCTAAGATGGCTATAGATATTTTACTACAATAAAAAGTGTCAATCTGGAAACAAAGCCTACTCCTATATAAGAAGAATAGCAAAGAAGAGGTAATTACAGAACAGTGGAACTAGAGCCTTGATCAAACCACGAGTGCAGCTATAATTGGTCTTTTTATTTAAAAAACATATCTTGTTTATTGTTTAAATCTGTCAGATCTTTCTTTTTTTTAAAGATTTTATTTATTTATTTGACAGAGAGAGAGATAGCTAGAGCAAGAACACGAGCAGGCAGTGGGAGAGGGAGAAGCAGGCTTCCCGCCGACCAGGGAGTCTGACGTGGGGCTCGATCCCAGGACCCTGGGATCATGACCTGAGCTGAAGGCAGACGCTTAACGACTGAGCCACCCAGGCGCCCCAGATCTTTCTATTTCTTATTACAAAACTAATGCTAAAAGATAAGCCATATATCATAATATACTGATAATTCCACCTCAAAGGCCTATATGTATTTTTTTTAGTATTTTTTCCTTTGAGATAAATCTTATAAACAGTAAAATGCACTGATTTTGAGTATACTTTTGGACAATGTGTATACACCCATGTAAATAACATTTAAATCAAGATTGAAATAGATTGAAAGAATAACTGCAAATCTTTGGAATCCCAAGATGGTCATATGAATGAACCTGAGCTATCCTGCTGGAGGGGACACCTGGAGAGGAACGAAGGAAACCCAGCATGGAGCTGGCCAACAACCAGACGCATGAAAGGGCCCTTCCTACAGGATCCAAATCATATAGAGCAGTACATATGAAAGATGCATAAGATCAGCTGAGTTTGTCCAGAGGACAAAAATTATGCAGCTGACCAACAAAATCATGAGCTAAAGTGAATTTTGCTTTAAGCTATGAGGCTTTGCAATGGTTTGTTACACAGTGAAAATAAATTGGCGGAAAGTATAGAACATTCCCTTCACCTCGAAAAGTTTCCTCATGCCCCTCTTCTGTCGAGTCTTACCTCACCATCAGCTACTCTTCTGATTTCTATCCCTGTTATTTATGTCTGTCTTAGACTTCATATAAACAAATTCATGTATACTTCTTTATGACTTCTGTTACTCAATATAATGTTTTTGAAATCTAAATTTTTGTGTATTTGTTCCTTTCATTGCTGAGTAATGCATCATTGTGTGACTGTATGATAATTTGTTTATCCATTCTCCTTAATAAACTTTTGGGTTGTTTTCACTTATTCAATTCTGTCTTTTAATCAATCAAACTTTTTTTGTTGTTTGTTTGTTGGTTGGTTTTGTTTTGTTTTTGTTTTTTGGGTTTTTTTTTGCCTGCTTGGTTGAAAGTAGCTACTAGAGTTAACTATTAGAACCTCTTTCTGGGTTTATTTTAGCAACTCCCTAGCAACTGGTTTCTTTGTAGGGACATTACTCTTTAAACCAGAACAGTAAATCACACAAATAGTAAGTGGTTTTATCATCTAAGTCTTAGTCAGACTTTCAGTCAATTTTTCTTCTGATGCCATAATCTGAACAGTAGGAAGATAATCCTGATGACAGAGTAAGCTAGAAGGAAGAGCGGCACTGAGATTTTTTTGTATGTTGTGTGATCTGTTAATGCTGAAAAATCTCTCTTTTACTGGGTCATCGTTCTTACTTCTTCCCTATGCCACTCTAAAGTTACTGTCCCCAGAGAGCTTTGTAATTCAAGCCTCAGTTGCTGTTTCAAACTAAAAAAATATTTTTCTTTTTGTTGTAAGCATTTATTAATTTCTAAAATACATATTGTTCAGATTCTTTACTTTACTACCCCTTCAAAATGCTTTATTCTAGAAAGAACACTTTATCCATAAAAAGCTTAGCCTGGTGCCTAACCTGGTTGGTGCTTGATGATCAATGGTATTTTGCTTTCTTTTTCCTTCTGCTAAATGCAAAGGCAGAGTTCAGGACCAGTGGATGTGTTCATAGGACATGTATGTGGTGGGAATAAAAATATTTCTCACTAGGCTCAGGTCGAAGACATAATGCACTCAACCACAGCTGACAAACCAGTTGGCTAATTCCGCAAAAGGTAGATGACTAGAGCTTATTTACAGCAAAAGAAAAGGCTTGGACTTAAAACTGACAAGCAATTTTAGGGTGTTATGAATTCTTATTCATTTTCTTTGCTTATGAATCGTAGTTCTAAGGCATATCATCCTAATATTTGAATGCCAATTTGATGAAAGCATTCTACATGGATGGCAAGAAAAGAAGAATATACTGGCAATCAAATTTCTTGGGGAATAATAACAGATATTTATGTTGAGTTTTAGGGTTATTACACTCCATCACTTTTTGAGGGATTAAGATATTTCCTACCCTGTACCTCCACATATTCTTCATTGGCAGAAAAGGAAATTCTATCTTAGCATTTGATTTTTCATCAATCTAGAGAATAAACATTACTTCTCCACTGCTGAAAATAAAAGAGATTTCAGTATTTACTGTAATGGATTTTAAATGAGTATAAATACAGAACAGATCTGGTGGTTGACCAATGGTGTCTCCAGATGTCTGGGTCCAGTGGTGCCCTGCCATGCATTTCCCTCTTAAACCTGCCTGCAGAATAGCCTCATGACCTGGTTAACCCAAATTGGATGGCGTGGGGAATGGGAAGACTCATTTGGGACCACTCTCTCAGGCCTTTGATTTCAATGGAAATAATCCTGTTTTGTTTTGTTTTGTTTTGGGGTGTGTGTGTGAGTCCTTGCGCAACATCACAGTGGGGATTTGAAGTGAAAGTGGAGAGAAGTATAGAAACCAAAGCATCTCTCTGACTGGCTGTGTTATACCACCAATGGAACACAAATAAGGTGAATGGGTAAAGGAAAGATGAACTACAAAGAACATTTTTAGGAAGATCCCTTATCTTGAATAGGTGCTCCTTTCATGTTTGCTGCTAAGATCCAAATGATTTTTTATATGCTAGGAATTTTTTTCTTTGTGTAAAATCAAATATGTTGAAGTGTATTTATGTCATAGAAGAATGATCAAAGGAAATATGTCTTCTCTCAAATTAATGAAAGAACTTGTTATACACTTTAACAAAAAGTAGACAGGTTCTTAATTAATATCTCCTTATAGAACTGCTAGACTAAATGATACTATCCAGTCTCTCTATTAGTCATATGGCTGAAGCCCACAGTGTACTGAAAGCTCAAGACTAGCAGGCTTTTCTCTAGATGTCTACGCATCCCTGCTCCTATCAAATGAGCTGAATGTTTACCAAGTGTCAAGCATGGTGGCTCCCAAACTCGTTTATGCCAACCCTTTAGTGCCATTATGTAATTTAACTAAACATCAATAAAACCAATTAAATATGAATGTGGAAGAAGAGATTGTTTCTAAGAAAAATAAGCTCTGGGCTTTGCAAAGCATGAGTGTTCTACACCATTAAAAAATGCTGCAGTATAGAGATGGACAAGACAACTGTAAAAAAAAAAAAAAAAAGTGGAGGGAAAACTGTAAGTCTATAATGTCTCTGCATTTAGGTTGCTTTGCAAGTGTCTTTCCACAGATTCTGCTCCAACTTGAAGAAAGCAAATGTGGAAATCTCACAAATGCGTTGTGGTGTGCTTTTCGTAAGAGAGATGATGCAGATTTCAAATCAGTGAACCTGTGTTCAAAGAAATGTCTTGGCCTTACATCAAATGTTTGGCTAATTTTAGGGGCTCCTGGGTAGCTCAGTTGGTTAAAGGGCTGCCTTCAGCTCAGGTCATGATCCCAGAGTCCTGCTCAGTGGGGAGTCTGCTTCTCCCTCTCCTTCTGCCCCTCCACCCCGCTTGTGCGTGCACATGCGCTCTCTCTCTCTCTACCCCGCCTTCCTCTCAAATAAATAGATAAAATCTTAAAAAAGAAAGTTTGGTTATAAAAAGTTTTGTTAGATTAAATACTCATGTATCTTTTTTATTGTTCTTTTCTTTAACTGACCTTTTGGTTCATAGGCTTATTACACATTTTAAGATCAGGAGTCTTCTACGGTGTAGTATTTTTTTTTTTTTATCTTAACAATGCTATGAGGAATGTAGGACAACATTATTGCGATTCAGATGTAAATTGGAGTCTCTTTGCTCAGAAATCTAGTTTAAATTTGTCTTCAGCCCCACCTTCTATAATCTATTAAAAACTCAAAGATGTTCATCTTATTTCTTACAATTAATAGCTTTTCTTGGTGGCCTCTGTTTGGGGCCCTCAATCCACAGGTAGTCCTGGTATGATAACCACTCTTCATTCATTATCCTGGAGAAGTTGAGGAGGCTAGATAAAATATGGAGGCAAAGACGTTAGCACAGAGCCTGGCACTCGTTCAAGAGTAGTCGTTGATGCTATTAAGATTTTCATTATTTTTAATCACGAGAAGCCTGTGCAAAATGGTATCTTTCCCATTTTGTTAAAAACCAAGACCCAGAAAAATTAATTTTTCCCCCTCCAGGTTGCACAAAAGTAAGTAGCAAGACCAGGATTTTAACGCAGATCATTTGCTCTTCCAAGCCTGAGGCTGCTGCTGTGTATCTGTGATGTATTGAAAGAAACCAAGGCTTCCTTGAGCACGTGCAGAAGGGCCACCAATCCAAGGTTGGGGGAAAATGTGATTCCAACCTTCTTTCCAGCATGAGGAGGATAAGCATTTTTATCTTCCAGCCTCAATGGATTGGTTATTTTCTAGCCACCATGCCTCTGCTGAGGTTTCTTGTTTTTTTTTTTTTTTTTTTGTTCAACACCTCCCCCTCCTCAGTCCATTTTCCACTGCAGAAATCCTATCCATTCTTTGTGGATCCATGTAACTTATCCAAATCTTCTTGTTAAAAAAAATGTTTTATCGTTATGATACTAAGAATAGCTGTAATAATACACATTTATTAACATTTCTCCTGTACTAGGCAATATGTTAAGTGGACTATTTGACACACAGGGTACCCCAGAGGTCGGTATACAGATGAGTCTATTAAGGATTAGAAATGTTAAATAAATCCCAAGGTCATCCAGCTATTAAGTAACAGCTTTGGTCTGAATGTTTATGTCCCCTCCAAATTCATTTGTTGAAAACTTAATGCCCAGTGAGATGGTATTAGGAAGTGGGGCTTTGGGGATGTGATTAGAATGTGAGGGCAGAGCCCTCATGAATGAGATTAGTGCTTCCATAAAAAAACTTTCTCTGCCCTGTGAAGATACAACAAGAAGTTGTCAGTCTGCCACAGGGAAGAAGAGGGCTTTCACCAGAATCTGCCCATGCTGGCACCCTAATCTTGGACTTCCTGCCTCCAGAACTGTGAGAAATAAATTTCTGGTTTTAATAAGCCACCGAATCTCTGGAATTTTGTTGTAGCAGTCAGAACTGACTGAGACATTAACATAGTGGGGTTGAACCCAAGAATTCTGACTCTGCAGTCTAGATTCTTACCCATTGCATTCCATTTGGTGAATGGATGTGTTAAATATATTCAACATTTACTCATAGGAATCCTGGAGCAATTTATCTTTCTCTAGGGTTGGTAAATCTATTAAAGCCAGGTAAGGGTTTTACCTGGAGTTGAAACCTTTCCATGAAACAGAAGAAATAATTTTTGAGCCACCAGACCCATAAAGGTTTGATTACAAAACTAAGATGTTTTCAGCATGAAAACAGAAACATGAAAACATGAAAATGATAATGAAATTGTTATTCAACTTTGAAAGAAAATGTCCTTGGTGAGAACATCGCCTGGACTTCAGGGACAGAAGAAAGTCAAAGGAAATCTAGAGTGAAATAAATCTCAATGGATTTTCCCTTCCTTCCTCCCTCATGTTCCCCCACCCCACCCCAAATTTGCCATACATACATACACTTCTTAAATAGTTAAATCACAGAAAATTATTTTTGCCACTTCTGTCTTTACAAGTTAGTATTTCCCTTTGGTCTATCTGATTTCTTATTTTAAAAATAATGCATCAAATACATGTAAAGGAATTTCTATAAAATCAGTTTCACACAAGTCCAAGATAAAGGAAAATTTGTAAATTACTGTACTAATTGGAACTTGCAGTGGTCTTCAGCTGTATAAAAGATCTTTGTGTATTTTTTTTTAAATGTTTTATTTATTTATTCATGAGAGTCAGAGAGAGAGAGAGAGAGAGGCAGAGGCAGAGGAAGAAGCAGGCTCCCCGCCTAGCAGGGAGCCCGATGCGGGACTCGATCCCAGGACCCCGGGATCATGACCTGAGCCGAAGGCAGACGCTTAACCATCTGAGCCACCCAGGCGGATCTTTGTGTATTTCTACTGTCTTTGTTTTCTACATTGTATGAGTAGACACTTAACCACAAAAGTAGAAATTCAGAGAATTGTTTAATAATGCTTCATAAAAATGCCTGCCAATCTCTATTGAGTAACTGATGGGTGGATATTTAACAACTTGAAGTGTTAACATATTTTGGCATCCAATATTTTATCAGGCATGAAAATGAATTCTTTGTTACTGCTACTAATTCCCTTCTTTTCCATTTAGCAGTTATAAGAATATGGTATTGCTATTATTTTAATACTTAGGATTAGATATTTAATAAAATGTTCATAAAACTGTATAAAAATTAAACTTTGAATAAGGAATGCATGACAGACAAACTCAAGAACTGAATGTAAGTATAAATTACAAACCCAAGTATCCTGAGTGTGTAGTATAATGTCTGGCACATAGTAGATGTTCAGTAATCATGTCAAAATCAAAAGAACTGAGCATAGAGAGTAGCAATAAATTATATTTGAACGAGTCCAAGGTAAGCTCTCACATTAAGTATTTTGTCAAAGTGTGTGATACTGTATGCATTTGAATCACCATTCTCTTACATGTTAATTGTGCAAGTAAATAATTGAGTCTTATTGGGAAATTGCTCTGGGCCTCATGTTATCTTCATTATAAAGTGGGGATTGTCATAATACTTCTTCATAGAGCTGTTGTGATATACTCCAATGGCTGGCACGTAGTCAACAATACATAGATGCTAACCTGTTTAATTTTATACTATTTCTACTTTCCTGTTTGATATCATTTCTATCTTTTGAACATGAAACTTTTTGAAAACTCAAGGTAAGCCATGCTTTTAAGGGATATCTACTCCATGCATTGAATTTTTTGAGGCTGCTTAGCTCTAAATAATAATGGAAGCTTAGCTAGACTTTTGTGTTCCTAAGCTTGCATTTTTAAAATAGATTTGTCTGGGGGCGCCTGGGTGGCTCAGTCGTTAAGCATCTGCCTTCGGCTCAGGTCATGATCGTTCATGCTGCTTGACCATAACATATTGCTGTAGAATGTCTGTAGAGCCTAGTGCCAAATCTCAGACTTATCACTGAGGAGTGCTATAAATTCGAAAAGTTACCTACTATTTCTTCCTGTGTTTCTTATTTTGCAGAGTGGGGATAAGAATACCTTACTTGGTTGAAATGAGGAGTATAGGTAAAGCTCTTAGAACAAAACATGGCATATGATGGCTGCATATTAAATCTGCTACACCCTTTTAAGTTAATCTCTAAGTTGATAAGATATTTCCAACTATTCAAATGATGATTATTGACCCAGGTATTCTGTTTATAGACTTTTTCCCCCTCCTTAAATGTTTATTTTAGGATATTTCATTTTCTTCTTTTACCTCACAGAAGAGAGAGTCAGAAAGAAAGGAGAAAATGTAAATAAATATTACTCTTTGTTACCTAGTTTGGTATCAGACATGTCAAAAAAAGCTAAAGCTTTCGTTTTGATGAGCCTTAAGGGTTTGGATTTTCAGTAGCATATTTCCTTGTTCTTGTGCTTCCTCTATGTTTAAAAGTTTATTTTCTGCAAATGCTATGTTCTTAGAAGAACATTTTACTGGACATTTAAATTTTCTAGAATGATAGTAACTGAGGCAACTCCTGGTTTCATATCCATTTAGGCATCCCTATAATTTCAGAGGAGTTATTATGTATATTTCTCAGCATTCTAATCGTTTAAATGTGCCTTACATGCATAAGCTTTTCTTGTCAGTCTTCCTGTTCTACCGTCTCTCCAATTTGTCCTGCCTTCCCCACATGGAAGATAGCTAGGAAACCTGTTCAGATTTCCTTTCTTCAACCTCCCTGCTGCCAGCTTCCCTACTCCCCTGTATCCCAGAGGAAGCCAGGAGACTGCTCAAATTTCCTTTATGGGGGATGTGTCCCACCTGGCTTCTTCCTCTCCTGTTGGGGAACAGGTGGTTACTTTTGTACTGTCAGCGCTCCCTACCCCTGGCTGTCAGAATTCATTCCCAGTGGAAATGTAGACCTTTGAGTTTCTTCCAGACTTCAATGGGTAAATTGCCAATTTCCATTTTATGAAAATAATTTTCTTTTGATGGAATAATCTTGTTCCTAAACAAAGATTAAGCCAAAAAACTGGATTTTAGTCATAGTTAAAGGCTGAATTAGTCATTGATCTGTTTGTTGCCTCTTTTAAAAATTTCTTTCAAAAGGTATCCATGCATGTGGATCACATCAAATTAACCAATGAGCAATGAAATCAGAATTCTGGCAACCCCATGTTTTAGCCATGTTGTATCATGGATTTCAGCGTCCTTCTCTTTACCATTATTTTTGGGTTGGAAAAAGCAAATAAATCAGTATATCTAAGGATAGAACACAGGATTATATACTTAAAAAATATTCACCCCAGGTAACAGTAAATATTAGTTAGGTATGGGAGCAACTGGACAAAGCAATATCTTAGGAATGGAAAATGACAATGTTTAATATGTGGACTAAGGAAGGGACTAAGAATGGAATGCTTTTTCCCCCCCAAAAAAGAGAAAATGAAGGCTAAAGGACAACATGATCAAAATGACAAATGACCTCACCAATATACACCAGGTATGAATTTTTGACAGCAGTCTCAGGAATGTGAGAAATGACACATTATATTATTTAAAGATTGGTCAAACTGGATTTTACCCTGAGCTCTCATCATGTCAATCTGCCCAAAACTTCAGTCTCTGTTATTATTGGGAATTATTCCCTGCCCTTTCCTCAAGAATTATGCAAGGCTTCATGTGATCTGATACACAGTAGCATATTCTGGAAGGCCCCTCCTTTTTTGGTCCTTGTGTGTCATGACTAATGGGCTCTCCATTCTAGTCCTCATGGTGACTGAACAAAAGGAAGCACTCTGGCTCCCTCGCACTTTTGGGCATTGGATTCTTGGCTTTGCCTGGAAGTCCCATGCCTAAAGTGCACCAAGCCCCTCTCTGAGGGTATGCTGCCTCATCAAGCTCTCAGCCTCAGGAACAGACCAGGACTTGGCGCTACTGCTCAGTTTTGGTTGACATCTCCCCTTTCCCAATCCCGGGTATCTCCCTGTCCTTACTCTCTGATCATTTGTGCCTCCACCCATTGATCGTCATATTACCCTCAAGAGGTGGTATGAATCCCATGTCCCAATAAGATTAAAACAGCTTTCATCAACCTTTTCACTGTTAAGGGAAAAGGAGCTTTGGGGAAACAAAGGACAGAGTGGTGTAATGTGAATAACGTTAGCTTGACAGCTATACACAGGGGAGGGGGGATGCTTAAAATTGGAGATGGCCACTTCCAGGCAGGGGCATGTCTGAGTATAATTCTCTCATTTCTGAAGTTAGGACAGTAATACTCACCTGCTCTAGAGATAACATTGCTACAGGGGTAATGTGTGTAATACACCTGGCCTAGAGCAATCGCTCTCTCTTTATTAGGTTACTGATGGTTGGCACGAGCCTGGGTGGACAACTATGAACAAGGAATGAACTTATATGAGTCTTTGGATGACACCCTCAACCAAGAGAGCCCTGTGCTTTTGAGTGTAGGAGCCCAATTCCCCTCTTCACGAGATACCATTTTTCTGTTCTTTCATTCAACAAATATCTATTACTTAAGATAAATCATATCCATTGCTACATTCTATGATTTTAATAATATAAGCTAGTACAACCTGTCACAGAGTTTATATTGAGGCTTGTGTGTGGTGGGGGATGGCAGCCAATTACAATGAAGTCTGTTGGCTGCTAAGACAGATGTTGTAAAGGGGACCTTGTATGCACGGCAACAGCAGTCCAAGCCTGAGTGAGGGAGAGAAGTGATATTTAGGCAAAGAGATCACCACCTTCTACCTTATTAATTAATGGACTGTTTGTTGCTTAGCTTTCTTTCAAGGAGCAAGATGTCCCACAGTTACTTGGGTCACACTTTAGTGCTTTTGCCAAAACTCTATTCCTTTGATTAATTTACATTTAGTTGCATCAGGTAAAAAAAGAAAAGGCTCTGATGTCCATGTTGACAGTGTCTCATACCCTTCCTTCTCTTAACTTGCCTATTAAAAAGATTAAAGAAGTAATTTTTTTCTTCTTTTTTCTTGTTTAAACTGGGTATAGTTTCTTCAAACAAAAACCTTATTGGAGTATTAAATATTTAAGACAGAAAAAAAAAAAAAAAAACCCAGATGTGTTCCTGTTAATTAAGAGCTTCTCAAATGTTCTCTGCCCTCTCCTCACGATTCTTACCTAACACTCTAGAAATCCCCCTACAGAACCCTAATTTAGCTAGGATAAAGTAAGACAGGTCTAGAAAGACACCAGACTTTCTGCAAGGCAATTATGGTGAAGAAGTGATTCAGAATTTGCCATACCTGAAATTCAGGAGTTTGGTCAAGGTGACGCTTCAAATTATTTCCAGTGGTAAGAGTTGACAGATAAATGATACTTTATTGAGATCTGAACACCTTTTTTTTCAGAACAGTTTTTCTTGTATTTCAGTGATGTTTTCTAGGCCATGAAGATTACAAATCTGCCAATGTCACTGGAAAATGATATAAAACATTTCCCAACAGAATATGAAGAAAGGGTGCGATGGCATGGTCTCGCCAATCTTATTCTTGGGGAAGAGCCTGGAAACCCCGTGTTTCTTCTTGCTGTTCTTTCAAGATTCAAAATATCTTGTTTCATATATAGGGATTTGAAAAGGTCAGTATTCAGTAAGAGGGGAAAGATTTGGCCATATTTTATGGAACTTGAGGGTGAAAGAGAGCAAGAAAGAAGTTTTCCAAGTGGTTGCACGGATGAGATACTATTGTGTGGTGCACACACTTACAGCTGGTAGTAATCACCCCTCGACATCATACAGTTATTTTCCGGTATCAAATGTGAACACATGTGAGCCTTTCCCTTCAAGGGCACTTTTTATTCATACTCTTGAATATAGGTTATCTTTGTGATCCCGACCCACTTTTATTAGAGTCTGTTTTTAATCAAATGAAAGGTCTTTTACTGGAGAATATTTCTTGTGGGTAAAAAAGTGAACCCATTGAAGAATTAATAACAGAAACTTCTTTGATAATTCATTTAGTTCTTCATTTTGAAAACACGGCTTTGGTCATGTATGTGTAGACCCTGTTTATTCACAAATGCCGTACGTACCTGTTTACAGTAATGCACAGTTAGCAGCTCTAAAAAGCAATTCTCTTGGAGAAGACTATCATCTATCTTAATTCAAAATGATCTTAATGAGCGCCAAGGTAAAGGGTATTTTGGCCTGTCTTCCATTTATTTTCACAGTATTTAAAAGCAGTTCTTTAAGATATACTTCAGTATGATGTCAAAATGGTCCTTCAGAGACATATTTACTTCCTAATCCCCGGAATCTGTGATTATCACCATATATGGAAAGAAGAGTGAATGCTTCCTTTAGTGGCAAAAGATGTGATTACATTAAGGATCCTGAGAGGAAGTGTGTTGGCTGGATTATCCAGCAAACCCTAACAGCCATTGCTAGTGTCTTTATAAGAAAGAGGTAGAGGGAATCAAAGATCCACAGAGGAGAAGGTGATATAAAGATGGAGCAGAGGGAGATGCAGCCACAAGCCAAGGAATGCTGACAGCCTACAGAAGCTGAAAGGGGCCACGAATGTATTCTCCCCCAGGGCCTCTGGAAGGAGTGCAGCCCTGCCAAACTCCTGATTTCAGGCTTCTGGCCTCCACAATTGTGAGAGAATAAATTTCTTCTGCTCTGAAACACCAACTCCGTGCCCATTGTTAGAGCAGTCACAGAGAAGAGTTATAATTAACGTTAAAAAAAAATAAGAAATGAAGCTACCTAAGGAAAGTTTAAATTCTTATTCTATGTGAAATGCAAAAGCACCTGCAGCCTCTGTGAATTGTTGATTGGTTTTTATTTTTAGGGCTTTTTATAGGTTAAATTCATCCTTAATCCATTTTTCTCTAATCCCATGTTGCATTTTTTTTTCCATGTTGCATTTCTCTTGAAACATTTCTTCATTTCTTCCGATTATGGCCCTACTTGAGGCACAAATCTGATTTGCTTGGATAAATCTGGGCCTGTGGTTAAAATTCAAAGTTGCTCTTGTCATCTGAGTTGCTGGATTTTCTCTTTCTCTGTTTTCATTCATCATATGCATGTCTATGCCTCAGGGATACTATTAAGCCTGCAGGATTCATGATTAATTAATAAGTTAGGCATGTCCCTTGCCTTCATGGAGTATGCAGACCAGTGAAAGAGTAAAAGAAAAAGAAAATTTGAGCAGCAATGAGAAAATGTTTATCCACTGTACACAAAGGCTGTGTTATTCTGATCAAGTTTTGGAATAGTCACTATTTTATGGAATTCATTCAAAAGGTTTAACACAAAGAGAGTATTGATTGGAATCCATGCGTACAACATTCGTGTGTGTGTGTGTGTGTGTGTACCTATATACACAAACATGTTGCTTGGATTCTTAATATAATTTTTTTGTTCTTTCACTGAAAAGACAAAGAAACCTGGTTACAGTAGTATAAATCCACAACATTTCTAGTGCTCTGGCATTAAAAGTGCTGGCAATTGTACAATTCAAAGGCAGAAATTAAAATTCTATCCCCTCATGCCAAACTTGTCTTCTTTTGCCACCCAGAGCAAAAGAGCAAGGGCTAAGGAATGCCTTAGAATTTACTTCTCGCGGGCGCCTGGGTGGCTCAGTTCGTTGGGCAACTGCCTTCGGCTCAGGTCACGATGCTGGAGTCCCAGGATCGAGTCCCACATCGGGCTCCCTGCTCTGCAGGGAGTCTGCTTCTCCCTCTGACCCTCCCCCCTCTCATGCTCTCTCTATCTCATTCTCTGTCTCAAATAAATAAAAATCTAAAAAAACAAAAACAAAAGAATTTACTTCTCGCTTTAAGTTTCAAGTACTAGTATCCTTTCTTTGTAATATTATTCCTAATGTAGAATGTTTAGAAAAAAACTTTAATTTATTGTTTCATTACTAGGCTGTCAACAAACATGTACTAGCCATTTGTTAAGGGTTGGAAAATAAAGCAAAATCAGGTGCAAAGCCTGACAAAGAAAGCCTGATGAAGAGGATGGATATTAAAACAGACTCTTTTCTTTGTAGAGCATCTTATGAAATCACATGAACCATAAGAAATAGCCAATATTTAATTATTTTTGACCTACAAAAACTGTGATTTCATATTGTTCAGTACAATAATTAGTGGAGATTTGGCAGCTCACAGGTGAATTGATTTGGACTTAGTGTAGTGTGCCAAATCTGGGAAATTTATTCAGGCCAGTGTTCAGTTTGTTTCAGTCGTATTCACTAGAAATGAGCGGTTTTATTTTTTCCTCCTAGATACATATAGACTAAACCGATTTTCACAAACACCTCTGAGGAATACTCGACTTCTATTTGGCTGCTAAGTTTCAGCAAAAGAAGACATTCTTCCCATTCAATTAAGTTCCTTAATACTCTAGACCAGAGACTGACAAACTTTTTCTGTAAAGAACCAGATAGTAAATATTTTAGATTTACAGGTCATACGGTCTCTGTGGCGACTGGTCAACTCTGCCATTGTAGTGCAGCTAAAGCCACAGATAATATGCAAGTGAACGAGCATAGCTGGGCTCCAAGAAAACGTCATTTATTCACCCTGAAATTTCAATTGAAATATTTTGATATTTTTAATGATTTTTCTTTTGATAATTTTTCGATTGTTAAAAAATGCAAAGTCCATTCTTACTTAATGGGCCATAGAGGAGCATGCAGAAGGTCATCATTAGCTTATGGGCTGTGGTTTGTTCACGCTTGCTCTGGAAGCACACTTGCCGAAATGTTTAGGAAACTCTCTGTGATATTCTTTGGGGTCCGTGAAGCATTAGGCTCAATGGAAGAGCCAAGAGAATCCTTCAAGTTTAAATTTCCCAGAATCCTACAACTTTAAATTTCTACTTGGGAAGTTTGCCACAACTTCCATTATTCTAATATTCGGCAGGTTCTGTTCTTAGAAAGAAGATGCCCTTTATTCTCCAGAAGGTATTCTTAGCAGTACTGTACACTAACTTACTGGGAAAAAAGGTAACCCAATCAGGGAAGAAACGAAACCAAGGGAAATTTCATTTCCTCTCTAGCAGAGAAATACCAGACCATGTCAGGTTTTTCTCCTCCATTCATCAACACCTATTCCAGATGAAGGTAGAGCTTTGAGGGTCAAATAGAACAGAGTGCTGGGCATCCCCATTGAGATCCAAGGACTTCCTCATGAGCCGGTTTCCTCATTTTGGAAGCCCTAAAAGAGATTAACTTGCTTCTTTCTTTTCCTCTGTCGTTTTAACTAATAATATCTACTGAACGATCTTTCATTTTGCCAGCTATAATCACAAACAGCCACTAGGTTGGACAGTTTACGCCCCTAACTTACAAAGGTTTCATTGAGTGATTGATTTCATGTCGAAAAAAAAAAAGATTACCTACAAGGTGTAAGTAATTGGGTGTGAGCAATCTCTCTTCTTCAGGAAAACGAGCACTTCATTCTAAGCTGGAGTTTGGCCAACCGAACAGTGATCTGAGGACATTTTTTCATCCTCTCCTTCCTTAGCTAACTGCTCTTTCCACACTAGATAACTGAAGTTTTCTCTTTCATCCCTGTCTGAAAGTCAAGCCGTTTGCAAATCTATGCTGCTTCGTAGGGGCTGGTTGGGAAGAGAAGGGAATAGTGTTATTTCATCCTACCTCAAACAGAATAAGGTGATTTCAGTAAACAAAGAACTCTAATGCACAGTTGGATCTTTTTTTCTTTAATGTGGAAAAAGTCCAGGCATAAATTATTGGTTTCAAAATAGTTAAAAACTGTAAAATCCATTCTTAGTTAATGGGCCATAAAAAAAATATGCAGAAGGTCATAAATAGCCCATGGGCTATAGTTTACTGATCCCTGCTTTATTACATGTAGAATCATTTGCTTTTTGTCATAGTGGTGGGTTGTAGATTTCTGTATACTATGGACTTTGGAGCTACAATGCCTGGTTTGATTCAAAAAAGTTTCTTTACCTCCCTGTGCCTCAGTATCCTCATCTGTAGAATGGGGTAATAATAGCAGACTATTGTGAGAACAAACGAATTGATTCATATTCTTTGTATGGTTTGCCTCATTTAATTATTACTCTCCCAAATATCAATATCTCTATTACCTGAATTCCACTCACTGGGTACATTCTCCTGGGAAGGTAAGGATATTAGCCCTTGAAAAACCAGCTTTTGCTTAACTCTTGTTGTTTTTCTACTCAAATCCTGTATTCTAGTCACAGAGACGATTAACCTTGATCCTAAAAGGCTACAATCTCCCATTTCTGTGCCTTTATACATACACTATTCCATCAGCTTAGAGACCCACCTGCCTAAAAACCAAATTCCTAGATGCTCAGATAGCTTCTCTTTGAGGAAGACATCCCAGCCTTCACTCTCTGCTCCCCATGCTAAGCCTGATGTCTCTGTGCTGTATGCAGACTTCATCTCGAGCACTCACATTGCATCATCTATTGATCTGCTCCCAAGGGTTCCATACTGGTACCTCTTCACAGCGAAGGGCTGGTTTTCCTTAGCTTGAATCCCTTAGCTTAACATTAGGTCAGAAGTAAGAAGTGAACCTTATGAGCATAACTGAGCAGTCAAAAAGATTTAAAATGACAGTTCAAACTAGAGCTGTAGAGAACGCTTGGCGAGGCTTTCTTTTTCTGCTTAGTCTTAGACACTTAATCGAGGGCTAAAGAACTATGACAGCCAGGAAGAGGTTGGCAGTACACCACGTTCTGGCCGTACAACCTTTTCAAGATTTCTGTATTTGCTTAGATTCTAGCCGCACTACATTTGGTCCTCTTCTTTCTCCTAGTATTGCATTCACTTATGTCTCATGCTTGTGTTGTGTCACAAGAAACTCAATAGGAGCCAAGGAAATGTAGGCAGAAAATCGCTCCCGGGTACAACCACTTCTTGGAACGATCATTTTATCAGGAGACAGCCAAGAGGCAAGAGTAACAGATGAGGTGAAATGAAGATAAAGGGAAACCAGCAAACCCATACTTGTTCCTACAACCCAGACAAGCCAGATTTGCAACTTGTGCTATTTGCATAGAAGTAGGAATATCTGTGTATTATAATGAAGAGGACATTGGACCTAGGGTCAGAAAACTGGGGTCTTGTCCTGGCACGGGCCTCTTCCCAGCTGTTTCAAGTGTGGTGTCATCCTTTCACTCCCAATTTTTGCATTTGTGCAGCAGAGTTGGTTACACTAAGCTCTGATACGCTTTCCCAAGCTAAATCCTGTGTTTCTACCCTGCCTCTGTGGGGAACTGTTCTGCTTGGGAAGTTGTGGACTAGTGATTTTTGGGGGACAGCATCAGCAAACAGGATTGTTTCTAGTTTTAAAAAGCCCATAAGAAACATAAAGCCTGGGAGCTGGGCAGGCATTCTCCAGAACATTCTCCAAAATTTTAATTTGGATATGTTTCATTATTCCCTTACACAATTATAGGATGAGCTCTATAGTAATCACTCCTCAGAAGAAAGTCCCCTACACTTTATTTCTGGCTCTGTTGGGACAACTCATTCATTGCGGATTAGCCACAGTGCTCCTATAACTGGGAGACTGCTATAAAGCAATTGTCCAAGGATGATCTATATAATGACAAGCCACAGGTGGGATTCAGATCCAGAAAATGGGCTCAAATGAGTTTAATTGAAGTTTCCCATCTTCTGATAGAGATCCTCTTTTTCATGCTGAATACAGTGTTCCTTGCTCCTCACCTCTTAATCCTGGTCCCCAGAAGCCTAGGCGTGGTGAGAAAAGTACTCGTAAATTAAAGGGGATGACATTTGTGTGTCTATTCAATTGAAAATATCTCTTATAATCAGCCCATTTCTGGATGCTGTTCCTTCCCTTTCTCTGAATTTATACTTTCTGTCTCCTTCCAGAGTCCACTGTGCTCATATATCTGGCTCTCCCAAGAGTGACCATTATGTCTACCCCTACCCTTCTGCCCCCCACAGATGCCCATCAGTTCCCAGCTCTGAACTTCACCCTCTCTGGACTCTGCTATATGAATAATCTAGATGAAGTTAAATTGTCAATAGCAGGTAAGAGTATAAGGTTTCCATCCACATTTCTTAAATATTGACAGCATTTTAATGAGAATAAATTATGGCTATAATCTGTGGGGTAATATTTGCTACCATCAAACAATAAAATTGGCAGTTCTATATTCTGCCTTCAATAAACTTGGCCCCGTCCCTGTGTTCTGTCCTGTGACTTGAGACCTTCATTCTTTTGGAGCTCCATCTACCTCTGCAGACATTCACTTCCAAGCCATGGAAGAAATTTTTGCCAAAAAGAAGTATAACATGTAAGATCACTTACAATGATATCAATTAGCCAAAGACAAGATCTTAAACTCATCTGCACTTCATCCTTGCTTTCTTCTCTGCCCTCCATTTCTGCAATTTCTTGGCATGGGTTTTATGAAAACATTCCTTGTACTGAATGTGTTGAGAGGGATGAAGATTCATTCCAGTTGGGCTCCTGATATTGTCAAGAAATAAGTTGTCCCTACACCCTCATTTCTCCACTCTGTGATCATCAAAATTATTAACAAATGTCAGCAGAGAGCACCCTCATTCTGTTGGATAGAATCTGAGTGGTAGAGTAAACAAAAATAAAACTTATTGCATTTTGAGGACTCAAACTTATTTTGAAGCTTTCTAAATAAATTAATTTGTATAAGATTTTTCTTCTAAAAAAACTTAATATGTCCCATTCTCCCTAAATGGTATCAAACTTATTACTCTTCTAGGGGAAAAAGGATATAAAATTTGAGCTCCAATTTATTCTTAAGAGATTTGAATCACCAGACAGATAGTAAAGGAATTGATTCAAGTATATTTGGCCAAAAAGAAAGGCTTTGTAACCCACCTCCCCCATGTGGTTGCAGTTGCGAAACCACCAAATGAATGAATGGGAGGATACCCCTCCTTGGGATGAGATACCATCACGGTGACGTCTGTTTGATTAACTATTCCGACTGAATGTTCACTCCCTCACTGAAGCAGAAGCACGGGCATGGTCAGATTGTAAACACTTAGCACAGAAGAAACGCCCAGAGAAACCCTAGGGTCCCTAGGCACCCTTTGAGAATTCACTATCAGGCCCAATGAGATTGATAGGCAAAGTGGGGAAGTGTATCTAAGTATCCTCATTGAGTTGTGTCCTCTTCCTCTTGTTTGCTGACTCTTGTAGAAAGAAAGGGGAAAAAAAAAAAAATGTGTAACAACAGCAAAGGGACCACACCCTGACATTTTATTTCACCAGGATTTCATAGCCATCTTGGGAGTGGTGAAAAATAAAATTTCAAGTCAAGTTACATTCTGGGTCATTTTGTGGCAGTTTGTTCTTATGTGGCAAATAAATAATAGTGATGTGAGAAGCAACATGTCTGTTGTTTCTGATTTTTAAGATGACACATACAAAATAAACCAACATTTTTGGTCAGCATGAACTTTATCAGGGTCAATTACTTTCATTTCCCAGGGGAGGCTTAAATAACACGTTCACAGCTAGACCTTTAGCCTTTGGTACAGACTGTCAGGATTTCCTTGGCCTTTGAGAAAATACACGTTTCTCTATCAATCTACCTTATTTTCCTTAACATATTGATGGGTCTAGACAATTTCTGTGTAGGCTCCAGATAGCATGTTACAACATGTTTAAGCAGTACATATATAAATTCTTCACTCTAATTAATAATGTAAAAGATAACTCCCATTTACACTCTCCTTGGTCTGGTTTAAATAAAAACTATAACTAAATTCATATTCATTTGTACATATATTCCTTTAGCATTCATTAATTCAGTGTCTGCTATGAGCTAAGAATATTTTAGACACTAGGACTATGGTGGTGAAATTTAAATTCTAGTACACAGAAGCTTGAAGTGGTGATGTGAGGTAGACAATCAGGAAAACCTCCCTGAGATCTGAATGACAAGAATCAGAGTCCTGGGAAGAACGTTCTTGCTGCCACAAATAAAGCAGAAGTGGACTTGACACATTGAAATACCTGAAAGAAGACCTTTGGTTGGGAGTACATTGGAGAAGGGGAGGAGCTGTGACATGAAGGCAGAAACAGGGACCAGGTCACTTAGACACTTGTGAGGATAGTGATATGGGGTTTGAATTTATCCTGAAAAGCCACTGGTGGGTTTTCAAATTGTAAATAAAGATTCAGTGTTCTCATCATCATGAAGAATTTTCTGTAAGATATTACTCCAAAATATAGATTCCCATCTACATAGAAAGGGACAGATTGAGTACGCAAGTAAGGTTCATAACTTTGAGCTAAGAACTTTAAAATGGAAGACGAGAGTCTGTTTTCATGCTTATACCTAAGTATTGAATGAAAGGAAAAGAATTAGGGAAAATGGATGTGTGGGAATTAGAGCATGTAAGTGATTACTCTTCATTGAAGCACAGTGATGTTATAGAATTGGAAGTCACAACCTCAAAAAACAACAATCAACCATATTAAGACAAGGCTGCCATTGACAAAGGGATTTTCCTGAAATGACAAGATTAGTGGGCATCTAGGAACGTTCTGGGTTTATCATGATACTGGGCCAAATAATTGGTCACTATGGTTGAATGACCACTACAGAGCAAGCCAAGTAAGTGTCCCTGAGTCAAGGACAAATAGTTGGATGGAAAAAGAAAAAATCAGTTCAATGTACAGATATTTCATCAATGTAACACCAGTCAAGCAGATATTGTGAAATAAGCTGTATATACTTCGTAACTTTCATGGAGTTGAAGACTCTGGATTTCCAGGACAGGAAAAATTTTAAATTAATAGCCTTATATAAAGAGTGGAGCAAGCTGTGGGAGCTTCAGCTATAAAGTGGTCTCACTTCTCATTCCTCTTAAGTAATTTCAGATTTTTAAAATTCAGGTGTTTGCTGTTCAGTAGTTCTGTGGCCTGCATTTACCTTGCCGCTATCATCATTACCAACGACTAACTACGAGAAGTCTGTGAGAGTGCAGGTAAATGACACACAGGCAGTAAATGTTAGCTTCTGTCCTTTCTTGTGTAAGCATAGGTTATACAAGGTTA
>NC_138372.1:155004799-155037888 GCF_054177405.1 Leptonychotes weddellii
TTTTGAGAGAGAGTATGTGTGCATGCAGGGGGGCCTGAGGGGGGAGGGGTAGTGGGAGAGGGAGAGAGAGAATCTTAAGCAGGCTCCACACCCTGCACAGAGCCTGACTTGGGGCTCAGTCTCACGACCCTGAGATCATGACCTGAGATGAAACAGAGTTGGAAGCTTAACCGACTGAGTCACCCAGGTGCCCCGAAATTTGCTCCTTCTGGGTTGTTTTTTTTTTTTTCTTCTGTTTTTCTTTTGAATTGAATACTCAATCCAAGTTTTCTCATTACCTGTGGTTTATTTGTGAGCAAAACTTGAATTTATTCATTTATGACTTATTTTCTAATTTCTTGTAGCAATTACCTTCAAGGCAAATATAACTAAGTAGAAGAGGAAACCAATGTTATCAGAAAAAAAACGAATGAAGATTTCTTTCTACTGGTTTCTGTGCAGAAAATTGATATGTTTTTATGTTTTAACTTAATTGATTTCTATTTCTTATTTAGTTTGTTATTCCAACTAAAAAGTACATAAAAACTTTGTCTCCTTCTATTGAGCAATGTTGGTCTAAATTATAAAAAAAATTGCTTCAGTTCTCAAGTTCACTTTTCTAATTTGAAAATATCTAATATTTGAACAAACATATTCTTAAAAATATCCTTTGCTCTCTAGCAGAGTGGGCCTTAACCATAGGGCCATAAATTCAAGACTGTATTACTAAATTTCTATGACTTGATGTGTTTATTTTTGGTGTAAATAAGAATATATCCCATTAGAGCAACATTTGTTAGATGTAATGTAGAAATGAAAATGAAATGGTAAATCACATTTTTATTAGATTATGCAGTAATTTGGGTTCACGAGCATGTAAGAGAGTACCATCTGCCAAATCAGCACAAATTTCGCTCAAGTTGTGAGGTGTATTGAGCAGTAAGCAAGTGAACAAATGAATACTTTTATAGATACTGGGGGGTTTTTTTGTTGTTGTTGATTTTCAACTTTAAATTCTTTTATGTAAGCTACTCAAATCCCAGTATTTGAAAACAGTTCAGGAACACACCAAAAGTGCAGTCCTTTGCTCTATCATCATACCTGACACTTAACTCAAAGAAACATATAGCAATACAGCGTTTCTTTGAAAGTAGATAGTTACTTTATCACTTTGATAAATAATCTTATTAAAATCCTACATTATTATAGTTAAGTGCAGACCTGTTACATTTATTAAGAACTTAGTCATTTTCCTGATGCACTTCTAAGTACACAATCACATATTCCTGGAATAGTGACTTTTATACTTTCTTCTGTACATATAGACTGTACAGCCAAAAGTGATCCTCTCTTATTTCCTATGCTCTTCCTTTTTCCTTAGATACTTCTCTTTAATAAGCTTTATATCTAGTTTATTTAAAAAAATACACATTCTACCGATTCCATGTTATCATATCTTTCTCTTAAAATAAAACATCTATGTTCCCACCAGGACAACAAAGTTTTCTCTTTATTATATTTATCTGTTGGGAGAATGGATTTTCTAACTTAATTTCCAGGTGATGATTAGCTTTTTCAATAACAAAAGCACTGACCCAAATTGCCACTATTTATGGAGTACCTTTGTACAGGACTACGTGCAAAGCCTCGTACCTACATCCTGACAGCTCTTATGATACATATCTTCCCTCTACTTTACATAGGAGGGACCTTTGCTCCAAGAGAGGAAGTGGACTCAGCTGAGGTTAGAAAGTTGGTAAATGGGGAGATGGGTGGGGAATGGGCTAAATGGGTGATGGGCATTAAGGAGGGCACTTGTTGTGATCAGCACTAGGTGTTATATGGAAGTGATGAATCACTAAATTCTACTCCCGAAACCAATATTACACTATGCGCTAACTAGAATTTAAATAAAAATCTGAAAAAAAAAAAAGAAAGTTGGTAAATGGAATTGGAAACAAGGTCCATCTTGCTTCGTAGTCTATACTCTTTATAGTATAGATACAGTATATAATACACTGTTTACCTGTAACCTAATATGAATAGATCATAAAGAATTATCTATTGTGTGTGTGTGCTCCAGCATATCCTTCATTGGATTACAGGATAATATTTAATCTGCTGAGTAGACTCAAATTATACATTTTAGGAAAGACAGTTGATTCTGCCATAAGTCTCTTCCAGTTATAAATTTTGATAACATAAACCAAGAAAAATTTAGCAACATGTAATCCCATGCTGAAGGTTGTTATATTTTGCCCAAATATATCATTTAAATATCTCTCTCTCTTTTTTTTTTTTTTTTACTTATCATCTATTTGTCACATATTCTGGTCAACAGAATTTTTTAAAAGAAATACTTAAAACATACTTTATCTGATATTTTACCTATCGTGAAATTAAAAAAAAAAACAACACTCTACACTTTTTAATCTAAAGTCAAAATGGAAATCCTCTCTTAAACTTGATTATTAGATCTCAAATAATTTCATACACAATTCTACATATTTCTAAAATCAAACAAAAATACCTTGTGCTAGCTAATTTCCCTTAGTGTACATACAGAATACATAGTTTACAACATACACTTAAGAAAGTTAAAACAATTAAATATATAATATATAATTACTTAGTCAAAGTAAAAAATAAAATATACAATGGCTCTAGTAAAAATATATATGAAATATACAGTCACTCCAGTAAGAATTTAAAAAGTTCTCCAGTAAGAAATAAAAAAGAAATTTTAAAAAGGTAAATTTGAAGTTTGAGTCTAGTACTTTATTCATGGATGCTTCTTTTTACCAACTACTACTAAATTTTTCCTTTTATCTATATTGGAGGTTAAATTAAAAAATGTAAATATTTTTCTAACTAAAATATTTTCTAAGTTCAAAGTCTCCTGGTGCTAACATATGACCCTTGGGTTATCTCTATGGCTGTTTGGCAGCTTTGTACAAATAATTCCTGCATGGCCTAGTCTTCTGCCTTTAGTTACTCAGTCTGGAGAAGGGTCCTTCTGTTCATCTTCTAATAATAGGCCCAGTCAAACCACTTGGCATTATAGTGGCTTTGGTTCTAAAGTGACCAGACCTGCAAGCAGCTGTATAGACTATTCTCTCTTTCCTAAGGAAGTAAATAATTACAGTATTTAAATAAAATTTTTCTAGGTACATAGAATTATTTTTAGGTGACAGAGAAAATTTTTTCTTGAGTAATTATAGAGACAACTAAAAAGACAACAAATAAATTCATGGGAAAATCCTACCATTTCTATCAATGGTAGGATTTATAAATGAATTTTTAAATGAGAATTTTTTTGTTTCTCTAAGTGATAAATAGCATAAACTCATGGCTCTTAGCCAAGCTAAGGATGCATTTATGTAATAAATAAGACAAAAATCACCATGAACTCCTTTTCTAGCTCTTGTCTTATGTCAGAGCCTTTTTCTCTAGAGGGCTCTCTGTGTTTCATTTTCTGGGTTCAGAACTTCTCCAAAAATAGCATTAAGATTATTCCAACTCGTTGTCAATTTTTCTCCAGACTTCTAACTAGGGTGGATTGTAATACAAAAGAAAATTAATGAACACATGGTTTTAATAATGAAAAACTTAAAAGACATCTTACAATAGCAAGAACATATATGAATATCTCATTTTGCTAATTAACCAGGTTTCAGAAAGATTCACTACTAGGTCTTTAAATGTAGGTTTAGGGTACTACATTGACCTGTTCCAAAAAAGTAACAAGATCAGATTTTTAAAAAGTAATTTTAAAACTTTAGGAACTTTAGAAGACAATTTAGGGGGAAAAAATAAAAAGAAAGCAATCATACATTGATTAAATAAATTATAGTGTAAAATGCAATAGACTACTAGGAAACTGTGAAAAGTGAGGTAGTTCTACATATCTTGACACAGAATGATGTTCATAATATATTGTGAATAAAAAAAATACGTTTCAGAAAAGTATGTTTTATGTGAGTGTTACTCCTTCAATATCCCAGACTAAAACCTTGAAATCCTCCTTGACTCTTCTTCCCTTTATCTCACACTCTGCTTCCAGTTCTTCAGGACATCTTTTTGGCTATACTTTCAGAATATGACACCATCTCTCCTATGCAATAGGCTCACAGGAAACCGCCCCCCTCCCCGCCCCTTGCTCTTACTTGTACCTCCTTTCAGTCTGTTCTCAGCATAGTGGAGTAATTTTTTTACAACATAAGTCATATCATACTTTCTGTGTTGTTCAAACCCTCCAGGGGCTCCTGCCTCATGCACAATGAAAGCCAAACTCCTTATAATGGGGTAGTGGGATTTCTGTGATCTTGCCTTCTATCACTCACCTCCCTGTCCTCATCTCCTTCTCCTTTGCTTCTTACTCCATGCCTCTTCTGATCCATTAGTTTCCTTGCTGGTCCTGGAACATACAAGGCTTTCCACCTTAAGGCTTTCTCACACCCCTGGAGTGACTTCTTCCAGACTTTCACACGGCTGACGTACTTCCTTAAGTCTTTTCTCAAATGTCATCTTCTCAATGAGACTAACTCCAACCACTCTGTTTAAAATTGCAAACCACATTCACAGTTTCATCTCTAGCATTCTCCAGTCGCCTTACCCTATTCTCTCTGTTCTATTTATTCTTTTTTTCATAAGCTTTTGCATTTCCTAATATAGTATTCACTACCTATTCATTATAGTTATTATTTATTGTTTGTTTCTCTCTAAAAAATGTAAGCTTCATAAGAGGATGGGTCTCTGTCCGTTCCCTTTACTCCTATATTCCAAGTATCTACAACAGTGCCTGGCATATGGAATGTACTTAATAAATATTTGTGGAAAGAAAGTTGTTTTTTAAAAATAACATAGAACCTAGTCTCAAGGAATGTGTATCAACTGTTAGTGAAGATTATGACTGAAAAATATGGAGGGTAGATAGAATTTTTACCTCTTACCTGTTAGAATTTTTTAAACAGCACACCACTTTTATAATAAAAATCCATGTCTAGAGACTAAAAGGGGAAAAAGTTATCCTTTAATCTACTAACACATTCAGTACTGATTTTTCCTCTTCAATAAAATGGGCTTATAAACAAAGTTGGATTAAAATACCTTTGCAGCTACATCCTTTTGGGAACTTGATTCTCAAATACTGTTCCAAATTTCTTTTTATTATGAAGAAAAGATTCTTAATGTATGTTTAATTATGAGTTAAGCAGAGTAGTTAAAATGCAGACTGGAATTTTTAGTGCCACCCACCATTAAGACTGCATTTACTCATAATTTCTGATGACGCTATCCTTCTGAAGAAGTAGAAAAAACCCACAAAATGATACTTCAATGTGTTATGACTCGAAAGACCTGGCGGTCTGTGTGGACACATATACATGATAGTCACCTACGTATTTCTAGGTGTAAAGCCCATCAGACTGTGGGTATTATCCATGATTCTTTTCCTAAAAGAATCAGCCTGAAATGTAGGGATAAAAAAGTAATAGATTGAAGATCTCCTTAAGAGTCAACCTTTGGCAAAGTATGTTTCTACTGGGGGGGGGGGGTCATAGTCATAGTATCTTAAATAAGCAGAAATAAGAAATTGTCTGCAAGACTACTATTAAAATTAATCCACGTGTTCCGGGAAGATGGACACTGAAAAATAACAGAACTACATTTCTTTCTGATCAAATGGGCAACCGTTTCCGAGCTTGGTCTTGAAACAATGAATCAAAAAGAGCTTAATTTTACAGGGTAAGGAGAAGACGTTAAAGGGAATTTAAAAGGGAGAGTGGAGTGGTAGAGAGGGAGAGGCAAGTGGGAGGGGAGGGGCCGTGAAAGTGGCAGTCATGGCTGCCCGGAGTTTTTTTTTTGAAAATTTTTAAATTAAATTAAATTTTTTTAATTTAATTTTATTTTATAATGTTATGTTAGTCACCATACAGTATATCATTAATTTTTGATGTAGTGCTCCGGACCTTCTTGAAGGACCCAAAATACATCTTGGATTTTATGCTTGCCCCTACCCATCACCAACAGAATTGCACCTTTTTCATGCAATCCATTCACTCAGCCAAATTTCATTGAGCACGTACAGTGTAACAAGCACTGCGGTTGGCAAAAGAGTACATTTGTAGAAGATTAAGACCCAGTGTGTACCTTTGAAAGAGACTGCACTGGAAATTCAATGAGGTCAAGTGTCTGTTGCTTCCTGCCCCAGAGCAGCCCTTGTCAAGCTCACTTGGAGCTTTCCCTTCATTTCCTGAAGGGACTCGGCCAGTCCCAAAGCTGCCAGGAGCACACAGCCGTTTACACAATCTGACTCCAGGCTGCTGGAGCAGCTCACGTGCCCAGCTGCTTGGACGATGACATGGAAGGCAGCTGTGCAAGCCCACAGGCTTTGCCTGGCCACCCAGGAGCTCTCCCCAGAGGGGAGAAGCCGGAGCTACAGCCCACCTGGTTACTACCGGACACTGAGAGGTCAAGCCCGGAAGGGCCTGGAGTCTACAAACCACCACCTTCACTGCCGAATAGCGCAGAACAGAGCTTTTGGGGGGCATCCTGGAGCCCAACTAAGCTGTGTTATGTTCTTGATTTCCATTGTTTGGCATGGGGAGGAGAGAAAGAGATGGGTTCTGGCAAACATAAAGCTCAGTTCAAGTAGAAGCTAAAACTATAGCTTAACATCTGGGTGACTATAAGTGAGCGACTTAACGTCTCTGGAGTTCAGTGGCCTCTTCGGTAAAGTAGGGAGAATAATAAAACCAACCTCAGGGTTCTCACGGAAGAGTAAAGGAGGAAATGTATGTCAAGTAATTACTATATTTCCTAGAATATAGTAAAGGTCAATGCTCTTGACCTGATTGACGCTTGTTGTTATTACCTTTTTTTAAATTTAATTTTTTTCTAATTTTTTTTAAAGATTTTATTTATTTATTTGAGAGAGAGAGAGAGCACGAGCAGAGGGAAGAGCCAGAAGGAGAAGCAGGATCCCCGCTGAGCAGGGAGTCTGATGCGGGGCTCAATTCCAAGACCCTGGAATCATGACCTGAGCCAAAGGCAGACTCTTAACTGACTGAGCCACCCAGGCTCCCTTTTGTTTGTTTGTTTGTTTGTTTGTTTGTTTAATTTGTCAGTTTCTAGACCCACTTTCCTCATCCTCCTGATTTGTCCTCAAATTTATGAAGCACCTCCTTCTTGCCAAACATTTTACAGGACACTGAAGATTATGGAGGTGAGACAGATACTGTTCCTTCACTCTAAGAACTCTGAGAATTTCCAGGAAAGAAGAATGGCACGCAACATTTATGTGTACCTACTGTGTGTCAGGATCTGAAAGGGCATCATATGCAGATTTACCCAATGCTCACAGTAACCTCAAAGTACCTAATTATTGCCAGTTTATAGGTAAGGAACCTGAGCCCAGTCCTCAGCTAGTATGTGGTGAAGCAGTGTACAATACAGGTCTCCAAGCCAGAATAACCTAGTATAAAATCCCAGCTGTCCTATCAGTATTAAGTATGTTACCTAGCGTGACCTTTTGAGGTATTCTAAGCCGCTCACTATTTTACTGTAAAATAGAAATAATAGCTAGTCCATGGGGTTTCTCTGAAGATTAAATGGAATCAAATACCCAGTACTAAACCCAGTTTCCAACACACCAATGGTACTAAATAATATTACCATTACATTGTGAAAATTGACATTTGAATGTAGGTCTGTCTGACTCCAAAACTCTAAAACATACTCTCTTACTATAATAAGTTATAAGGAAATGAGCTAATGGAACATTTACTTAGAAAAGCTTTAAAAGTCAGTTTTACATATGAGTTCTTTTTGCAACTTAAGTATGTGTGTGTGTGTGTTTAACACTCCCCTGTAACTATTCTACAGTGTGTTTTTGCTTTTTAAACTCAATTTTCAATTTTGACAAGGGGGAAAAGAGATGTCTGCATTAATTAGGATATAAGCGATATTGCTCTAGCAAACAGGTCCCAAACACCTTGGCTTAAATAAGATAGAAACTTACTTCTCTCTCTCTCTTATAATAGTGTAGAAATGAATCTCCAGGTTGGCAGAACCACTGCTCCACAGGCCATCAAGAAAACCCAAGCGAAAGCTGGACCCCGCTGTAGGCTTCATCCCACAGGAAGACCAAGAAGAGGATCAGTAGAGGGGAAGTAACATCCTTTAAGCAACTGACATGGAAGCTGCTAACGACACATCCACCTACATTCCATGGCCTCTGTCAGCTGCCCAGGAGACTGAGCAACGTGGTTTCTAGCTAGACAGTCATACGCCCAGATATAACTCTTATCTCTGCAGGACAATTTGAGAAGAGAGAAAAAGTAGTTATGACTAGGGAAATGTCACGCTGATATTAAGTTCCAGGAAATTTATCATGCCCCACCATGTAATTTGGTTGGTTTTCCTTTTATATGCGACCAAAAGAATTGACTAGCAAGGTTACAGACTTGGCAATTTGTGAAGTCTATAGTGGGCACCACTTTAAGACACAGTTCAAATAGAATCCTCTGGAACACGTCTTTTACTATTGCAGATATAACTATGTTGCCTCTCCTCTATTTTTACCGATCATTAATGTTTTATTTCATAAAATATTTATATGCCTATATTCTTTCCTAGATGATCTTCTTCACATAGGTAGGAAATACTGTCTTACATACCTTAATATCACAAGGGCCAAGCAATGAATCTGCATATATTAGAAGATTAGTAGTGAATACATGAATAAATGATCTGAAATATGTAACATATAAATATATTTACATATACATATATATTTCTATAGAAATATGTAATATATACTTTTCTTAAGTGGTGGTTGAGTTGACTCATTATTGGACTGTTGTTAGATGATGATGAGTAATGACAGAAAAACAGATGCCCCCCCACATATTTAAATGTGTTTATTCCTATTCTAGATATATTATTAATTCCCTGGGGTATATAAAAGCACTAAGTTATTTAAACAGCAAATAGCAATGCTTGGGCAACTTCAAGGTCAAGATACATAGTTGTTTATGATATAAAATGTTTTAATAAAAGGCACTTCTCTTGGATAGGATATCTGCTGCATTTGTCCTCATGCCCAGCTGAGTCTTTGGAAACGTTTGCAATTCAAGTAAAGTTTACAGGAAGCTTCTTACCTTCCTGAAGCAGTTTATGAGAACTTAAAAGGGGTTTCTCCCCACTCCCAACAAAATAAGCTTGTCTGTTGATTTATTGCACTTTCCTCTCTTTTCCTGAAATCTCAATCTCTTAAACACACACACACACACACACACACACCACACACACACACAGCTTTGCCTGTTTTTAATTTTCATTTCCCTGGCAAGCTGTCTTGCTTTTTCTTTCCTTTCATTTTTCAGAAATGCTCTCTTTCCCTCATTCCCCCCGCCCAACCCCAGTCACCACTGGTTTGAGCTTCTTTCTCCCAAAGTTCTGCCTTTGTTTCCTCAGCTACAGTGCAATGAAATGTCTTTCTCTAAATGTCTGACCTCAAACCAAATGATTTTCAGGATGAGCTCTCGTGTTCTTCTTGTGTATTATCATATTATAGATCCAGGGAAATGGATACATTACAACTTATTTATAATAACTTGCATATTTAACATATATAGTTAAGAGTACTTAGAATGTCTTTGACAGTTTCAAAGGGAACATACAGAACACATAAAATCTGTTGGCTGTTTGTAAATCTAGCAAAATTATTAGATTTGGTGAATGCTACTTATATCTATCTTAAAGTGAACTTAGCTGTATTTATTCTTAACTGAACTACTTTCCAATCAACTATATGCCATTCAGCAAATAGCCTTCCCCAAATGAGACTGCTATGTCGGTAAAGTTCAGTAAAATGTTCTGTGTGTCTATATAGTACATATACATTTTGCTATGTATGTGTGTTCAGACATCATATGTGTCTGAACTTTTAGCTGTTTGTTGTCCCTTATTACCTCCTTATCTGTTACTGGAACCTGAAAGTGTCCTTGATAACTGTTTGTTGAATAAAAACATTTCTTTACTCCCTAAATCAAGCACCTGCTATGTGCCCAGCATTATACCAAGTACTGGCAAACAGGAATGAATAAAGCAGAGCCTTCACTCTCAAGGTGTTCACAATCTAATTGAGGAGAGAGAGAGACAATTGAAATCATTGTGATAAACTCCCTGATAAGTGTGTTCAAGTAAACATATCCTAGACTTAATTGAGGTAGGCATGCATCTAGATCTGGGTAGTAAATGTTTTAAAAGACAAATAGTAGTTTTCCAGGCAAAGAAAACGACGATAGAATTGCAGATAGAGCACATATCTGGGAGTCTAAACACTGTGCAAAAATGTAAACAATGTATTTTTCAAAAGTCATTAAAAATTATTATAAACATTAAATAACCATACCCTTGTGATAATTGTAGTTTGCTTTACTGAAGTGACTAGCATGTTGAAGGTGGTGTGATTCATTGGGCAGCAAATTAATGCCCAGGGTTGATGTCATAGTTTTTGCTGCGGAAATAAAATCTTCAGTACTTCCGATATCCCTCAGAAGTTGTGCCCTTCCTGGAACTGGTGTGTGAACGTACAGAATTCACATGGCGTGGTACTACAGAATGAGGATGCTTATAAAAATCTCTGCCTAGTTATCTCTCTGTATGCAAAGGGTATGGACACTGAAGACAGACAATCCCCAGCAAAGATAGTGGGAGTAAGCGTGGGTAAGTATTTCAAAGTCACTGAGATCCAGGGTCCTCAAAGTTGAGAGAAGGCCAAGAATAACTAGCTTAGCGTGAGGATTAAATGAGATTAAACTATCTCTATTTCTTCAGAGAAACAGAACCTATATATATATATATATGAAGAGATTTCTTATAAGGATTGGCTCACATGACCACGGAGGCTAATGCGTTCAAACATCTGCAGGGTGAGTCTACAAGGTGAAGACCCAGGAAAGCCAATGATGTAGTCCATTCTAAGTCAGAAGGCCTGAGAGCCAGAAAATCCAATGGTGTAGTTCCAATTTGAACGCTGGTCATTTGAGACCAAGGAAGAGCCAATGTTTCAATTCAAATCTGAAGGTAGGAAAAGAACTATGCTCCAGTTTGAAGGCAGTCAGGCAGAAGGAATTCTCTCCTACTCAGGGAGAATCAGCCATTTTTTTCTGCTCAGGTCTTCATCTCACCGGATAGGCCCAGCCACATTAGTAGGGGGAGATCTGTTTTACTCAGTCTCTAGATTTAAATGTTAATCTCATCAAAAAACATACTCAGCCAAACACCCAGAATAATGTTTAACCAAGTATCCGGGCACCCCAGGGCCCGATAAAGTGGGCACGTAAAATTAACCATCACAATATCTAAAGCTCTTTGCACAATGATTGAAACAGGGTCTCATAAAAGTTTTAAGCAAATGAAGGAATAAATGAAACCATGATGAAAACAAAGACAAATGGCTTTCTTCATCATTGTTTGATATGGAACAGGAAAAAATTGGCAACACATAATTATTTCTGGAGAAGCTAAGGGTCACTTTGGGAGAGTGAGCTAGAAGAGTGAGGAGGAACTGATCTCAGGAATTTACTATAAAATACAGAGTATTGACATAGTTTTCATAGGAGTGATTATGGCACACAATCAACCGCAGCAAACCACAGAATGAGAAAATCAGCTTGTGGCCAACCCAAAAGACAACTTTCTAACCACAAGCTGGGAAGCCTGATGAGCCATAATTCTAGTGGTAATCCAACATGGAAATGAAAGGAAAAATCTTGTGCTTGATGCTGTATCTCTCAGTGGGCTCTATACTTAACAACTCCTATAAGACAACAGATAAAGGCACTGAAACCTCAAAGGATTGTTATGACTTAATTTTCCTCACAGAAATAAATGAACTCCTGATGGAAAAGAGGCTATAGATATGAATGTGGCATGGGGTATGTCTTTCAAAAGACCCTATCATTTTTGACCTGAATGTATCTGAGTAGTTTGTACTTACTCAGTGGCTGCTAGTGCCAGGCATTCGTCTGACTGCTATCACTTATTTTGCATTCATATAAAACCATTGTAAGATACATACAGGTATCCATCTAACAAATGAGGATCCTGGACCTTCCGTTAACCTTGGGAAGATTAATGTCACATATCTGGAGAACACTGGGTCTGGGATTTCAACTCAAGTCCTCCAGTTCCAAAGTCAGAATATTTAATAATCTTGGGTATTCTTTATGGTCGGCCCTTTTGCTCTTGCATGAAGCATGACAAATTAAAATGTACATTTTAGAAATTCTTTGAAGACGATGTAAGCTTATATAAGCTACAAGAAATCTGGCCTCGTAGATACTTGGGTAGAATTAAATTTGTGTCCATATTTTATCATTTGAATGTAGAGCAAAGTATAAAAATCTTGCATAAAGAAAGTAACACTATGCCCAGTTGTACCACCTATCATGGCGAGAGGGGAAATTTCGTATTTGTTCAGTCATGGTAGGAAGAGATGAAAAATAACTATATCCTTACGATGTCTTTAAGGTTCACCATTAAAGTTATGCTACAGGTGTATGGCGGTACTCTTCAGGGGCTAACAACATGGCCTTTGAGTACGATTCCAGAACAAAGAAGACTAAAGAGACATGAAAACTAAATCCTGGACTGAGGAAATATGTCTACAAAGACTATTACTAGAATAACTGTTTTCAACAAAAATCAAAGTCAGTACATTTTTAACAACTGATGAGCCTGGACAAACAGTATGTGTCCCATTCTTGCAATTTTTCTGTTAGTTTAAATTTTACCAAAACAAAAATTCTGGAGATAAAAGCAAAAATAAAATAAAATTAAAATAAAATAAAATACCTCCTTTCCAAAAAACAGCATGGGCTTTGTAGCTGGATAGACTTGGTTTGGATATCAGTTTTGCCATTCACTAGATATGGGGCTTTGAGAAGAGTACTTAATCTTTCTAAGCTTCAATAATTTCATCAATAAAATAGGATAAAAGAAACAAATTATGAAAACATGTGAAAATTAAATAAAATATTTTATGTAACATGCTTAGTAGAATTCAGTATCTACTAAAAATAAAACATTTTATGATAATTATTGTAATAATTACAATTTGTTTGATGAGTTTAATTTGCCTGTATAGTCAGAGCAATTGTTGTAATCTGTTTTTTTCTCAGGGAGTCCTGTCTCAGAATTACTGCAAAAAGGTTTTGCTACATCTGGTCTTCTTAAAACATCAACTTTGATCTCAGAGACTGTCAAGGTATATTATATATCACGTTTTAGATAATTGTATATCTCTTCGGGAAAAGCCACTGGGTTATTTTTATAAGGCTAATAATAAAAACTTCTAGAAAGAGTGAACAGCCCTGTTTTATAGATTCCAGTCTTTTCCCTAGCAGTGTTTTGTCAAAACAAGGTCTTTTCCCATAGGAAAATCTGTCAGAAAACCCAACCTCTCCACAGCTACTGTTTAATACCATTTTCCTTTCAGTGGGGCCACCAAATAAACGAGAAAACCTACTGTTAACAGAAAATTATAATTGTCTAAGAAATATCGTTGGTGCAAAAAATAGCATATAATTGTTTGTAGTAAAATTACCATAAATATAATAATAATAATATTAAATGGTTGACACCTTTTTATACTTTCAGACAATTTAAAGTTACTGTGTGGTTCCATTTGTATAATATTCTTTAAATGACAGAATTAGATGAAGAATAGATCAGTGGCTGCCAGGGCTTAGTGCTGGATGGAGATGGGGGTGGGGGACGTAGGTGCATTATTTATAAAAGGTCAACATGAGGGACCCTTGTGGTGATGATAATGGCATTGTTCTGTATCTTGAACATGGTGGTAGAGGCATGAGCCCACATCTGTGAGTTTAGGCAAAACTGATACAATCTAAATAAATTTGGTGGATTTTATTGCAAGGTGTTACCATTGGAGGAAACCAGGTAAAGAGTATTTTGGATCTCTCTGCATTCTTTGTTTCACCTGCATGTGACTTCATAATTTTATCAAAATGAAAAAGTTTAATTGGGAAAATATTGCTTAATATCTTTTATCTACCTTGATGCTGATGGTAACCTTTTGAGGTAGAGGAGAGATATTTTTCTAGGCCATTTACATACTTTTTAATAACACTTTGATCTCTGACTTCCAGATAGAATCTTCTGCTTTTTAAAAGGCCAGCAATTAATACAGAACTTCTGCCGCCAGCATCCTGAGATAAACAAGTTAGGCAAACGTGGTTGTATTAGATTTGTCATTTGATAAATGAGGAAAAACTTCTCCAGGAAAAATAGGAGCAGCTTGAGTGAGTACAGTGTCTTGAGCATGCCCAGGGGGAAAATGAAGTCATTGTTATCTGATGTGACACCTAGAGCAGCCTGCCTAGCAAGCCCGCCACCACCAACAACGACACTCCTAAGGAGAGTCTGGGATCAATTAAGGAAAAGTGAACTTCTAACCTATGTGAACTGTCACGGGTGAGTCCTGGCCTAGCTGATCTCTGAGTTTCCAGAGGTTAATCAGAGCACTCCACAGCTGACAAGGACCTCCCCTCTTTCCCTACCTTCATTGAGAAAACTTGTGCCCTCTGAAACCCAGAGGGGAGAAAGTTCCCTTTCTCCTTATTTCTAGAGGGGGTGGGGAGGATAGTGGGAAGAGCCAAGGTTAGTCTTGCCCAAGAATAAACCTGGAGCAGTACCTGGAATGTAACTGGTGCTCAGTATAGTTTTAACAAATATTAATTTGAAATTAACCTTAAGAGGAGTTCTAGCTCACAGCTCCTATCTGTACACTAGGAAAAAAAAATCAATCATCTCTCTGTTAAGTGCTATGCATCAGACATTGTCTTTACATATGTAATTACTAACATTCCTTTCAAGTATTTTCTAAGTAGATGGTATTTTTAACATCCATTTAATTGATGAGGCCATGGAGGCAAAGGAAGCTTGAATAGCTTCCCAGGTCCCACAGCTGCTCAGTGGCGGAGCTGGATGTAAATATAGCCAGTGCAATCCCAGTCCCTGTGGCTAGACCACCAGCTTGTCTTGCCTCTCCTAATTTATGGGGATTCATGAGGCAGAAGTATGTATTCAAAAGGGAAGGCATCCATTTTGGTTTAGAAATTAACCAAAATTCTCACATAAAATTCCTAAGAACATTCTAAAGGGCTTTTAGTGTTTATGATACTCCTACGAAGTGGAAGTTATCAACCTTATTTTATTAAATGAGAAAATGGAGTCAATGCTGTCAAGCGGCTTATAATGATAACCCATTTAATGAGTGTTGAACTGTGTCTCCTGAGTTTTATCTTCCAAACCAGAATCTTGGGATTGCCATATGCTGTTGAGTCTTGCATTTCAGGGTCAACCTACCATCCACAAGAATTTTAATTTAGTTTTAAGGTCAGACTCTGGCTAACTAGGTTCATTGAGCTTGTTGAGGTACAATATTTGTAATAATATCTGCACTTTCTGTCTCAGTCCATTGACGTGAAGAAGAGATGAGATAATGCAATGGGAAGTCTTTGTCAGCTGTAAACTTGTAGGCACATTTAAACTGCCACTATGGTTATTATTTTTCAGAATCATTTTTGCTTCTAGGAAACTATGGCAAATGGGAAGCTCGTTGGATTATAATTTGGGGGTATTACACATTCAAGTCTGAATTCATTCATTCATTTGCTCAACAAGTGCGCTTTAGGTTTTGAGTATCTATCAGATGAGATGCATTATACTAGATCCTGTAGAAAATACAAAGTAGTAGTCCCTTGCATAAATATTATCTGCCAAATCATAGTGTACAGAAACCATGTTTTACCATTACTTTGTCCCACCCCCATGTCCAACCATAGCCAGTGGTAAATAAATGTAAATTAAATGTGGAGAAAATAGAAGGTTCAGTCTTTTTCCTTTAGAAATTTATGATGCTGTTAAAAGATCATGATACAGAAAATAGATATCTAGAGTCAAAACAGACATGTAGGCTGCAGATATATCATTAAAGAATTGAATGGACAGAAACTTTGTTGGATTATAATTGTCCAGTTGATTCTATGGAAGAAGTGGGAATTACCCTAGATAATAAACCTGATATCCTTGGTTAGTCAGAAATTATTTAGAAAAGCAGTTTTCAAACTTAGTTCTATCAGTAGGCCCCTCTGTCCAGAGATTCTGTTCTGATTCCTTAGGCCAGCCTGGGGACAGAGAAGCTGTGTTTTTTAAGAAGTACTGCAGATAATTTTTACAATCAGGTAAGTTTGAGGAACACTGATGAAGAAAGATGAAATCTTTTAAGTTGGGTAACATTGCTGAAAAAGATGAGAAAGAAGCCTTAGAGAATTATGATTATAAAGTCTTCTTCCCTCCCTCCCATTCAGCAATAGTAATCTTCCAGAAACTAGCAACATTCGACAAGGAATCTTTCAGAATGTATATAGGTTTAAATATGGAGGTATTAGCACTCATGCACTTATGTTGAGTTTGGCTTGATCATTAATTAATACTTCATACAAGTGATTATAAACTTAAGACAGTGCTCACTCTTACCACTCTTAGCCATGTCTTCGGCCCCAAATACACACACACACACGCACACACCCCCTAACTAGCAGTGTGGCAGTAGATTTCCAGAGTCTCAAGGATCTCACAATCTGTGTGAAGACAATTAAATCAATTACTGTCACTACAAGGACTATATGGGATTATGCAGAGAAATCTGTGACTTCACAGTCTAATAATAAAGCATGGCCTTATAAAACCATTTAGCCTTTGTTTTAACCACATTGGACTAGAAGAACAAATGGATCTAAAAACTAGAAAATTCTATGTAGTGAATGTTTTAAAACTGCTAACAGGAAAAGGTTATCTATAAACAAACCTAAATGTTGTCTCGTCAATGCAACAAGTGTTACTTTATATCCTCTATACTGTAAACACTGGATTTCTTGGCATCTTTGAAAATAACCACCAATTCTCTGTAGGCAGGAATGTATTCTCTAGAGCTGTTTTTCCAATAACATTTATTTTAACAATAATATGCTTAGTCTGCTGTGAAAATACAACTTCACTGATTAGGCAGCCAGCCCAGTCAAACATTGTTTGGGGTTATAATTGTAGCTATTTAATTGTTGAACAATCTGATAATAGCTGCAAAAGAATCCCGGTTTGTTTACGTGCAGCAATTTAAAACTTGTTTTCCTCTCTTCATCCTTTTTCCTCTTTAAAAGAGCACTTGGGCTAAGTCTAGCCTGAAGCCCCAGAGTACAATTAAGCCCCCCACAAAAACGAATCAGGGCTAGGAGGCTCCCTTTTGGTTAAAGTAAGGAGCTGTTGCCATGATTTGTTTTAATTTGATAAACAGGGAGAGCTGTTCTGTTCTGAGACCTCTTTCCCCCCACTCAGAAAGGGGGTGTTTCTGTACAGCTGTGGGGAATTACTCACAAGAGGTTTAAACAGTGGAAAAAGAAAACATCCTCTTTTCTTTTTGGACCCACCCAGCCCACCAAGGTTTACAGACTTAGCCAATGGAAAGATAGATTACAGTTCACTGAAAACTCTCCTTGGAAAATGGAGACCCAGACTCCATCAGGAGAGTTACCAGATCCGAAGGGCTGACAAAGTGGGGTTAGCAGCAGCAGGGGGATGGCAAGGTAACCTGCTTGGGAGAGGCTTTGCTTCAGAGACAGCTTGTAGATTAGATACCAACGTAGACATAGCCACGGGGACTGGGGCTGTAGACAAATGTGTGGTGGGGTGAAAATATTGCACCATGGTTACTGCAGGGTCATTAAACTCCCTCCTGGCCAACAGTGCACAAAATCCAGATATTCTTACCCTTGTTTTGTACAAATGTTAGATTAAGGATAGAATGAATGGCCTCTTTCAAATTTTCCCGCAAGTAATCTCTTTCTGTGCATTCTATTTAATTACCTCGATCGGTGCAAAATAGAAGCAGATAATTTAACTAGCTGAGGAATTCGGTTAAAATACCTCAGAGTAATTTGCTCAGCAACACCTTGAAATGAGTGGTTAAAATTTGAATAAGTCAATCACTAGCTATGCTGTCATTTTTTTCAAATCAAACATCAAGAGTTACAATTTGTGGGTTATTCTTAAAGATAGTTAAGTGTTGACCCACTTGCTAAGACCTACAGGGAAACACATTTAATGTTATGAGCAGGATGGATTTTGAGCTTTCAAAGTATGCAGTATGTGCTTTCCTTATTACTTTTCAGTTCTCAGGACTTTGAGAAGTGAGTCATGAAGTAGAGTTCTGAGATTATCTAATAAATAATAAAATATATTATTTTGAAAGTATAGAATCAAATTGTAATGTTTTGTAGCTTACATTTTACCTACTATAGTTTAAAAAGAAGAAAGAAAAGAGAAAAAATAGAATATTTTATGCTTGTTTCTTAGACTGGAATTGACAAAATAACATCTATCAAAATATCCTTCTGCAGAACTGTGATGACTATATTGCTGGAAAAAAGCATTTAAAGAAAACTTTCCTACATGCATAGCCTAGTTAAATTGAACTTTGTTAAATCTTCCTTGAACTGTTGAATATAACAGTTTAATAAACAGCATAACTGAGAACTCCTTAAAATAGTAATATGCCAGCTTTAAATATTTTCTCCAAATTGTTGTGGAGATGTCAATGTAAGGATGAGATTCTTAATTTGTCTCAGTATCTCTGCCACATTGGACTCTTAAAATGTTCTTTTTTAAAAAAGTTTTTTATTAAGAAAACTTTACACCCAACATGGGGATTGAACTCACGACCCCAAGATCAAAAACCGCATGCTCTACTGACTAAGCCAGCCAGGCACCCCTGGACTCAAAATAGTCTTAAAATCCGCTACCTCTCACTTGCTTGTTTTTGTAGAGTGACATGAAAAAACGTTCAAAATCAATAATTCAAAATTAATTTCATTCACCATTTCTAAATTTGTTTTGAAGATTGCACCCGATATGGTGACCCAATTTCTTAGTGGTAAACTCAGGCACTAGGTCATATACACATGCTTTGCCATTTTAGGCTCTAAAATGATACAAAACAAAGATTGTTAGACTGAATAGCTTTCTTCTTTGAAAATGTCTTTCATGATAAACCTGGATTTTTTCCTCTTAAAATATAACTTCCAAGAATATGATTATGCCTATTTCACACGGATAGCTTTTCTTCCTTAGAGTGTATGCAGTCATTAAGTAGAGATAAACTGAAATCAAACATAATCAACAATAATAATGGTAGAAACCCCAGAAAGTAGTTAGGATTTTCCAGTCTTCTGTTTATAATGATAACAAACACTTTATTCATTTAGTTCATTTTTTAAAGGAAAATATATCATGCATTGAGAAGCATGTCTGATATTATTGGGGAAACCCAAAAGTCATTATTGCCATGAGATTATTCCAGAGAAAATGTTTGGTTTATGTGAATTGGCCAGTCGTTGAAGCAGAGGAAAGCACATTCAGTTTTCTATAAAAAAATCAAAACCTTAACTTTCAATTTGTGGGGTCTTTTTCAGTAAGAACTAAATTTCAAGAGACTATTCTTCCTATCTCCTCTCCCTTCCTCCACTCTTGCTTTTTTTCTTCTTCCTTTCATGATAAACTTGCTTTTATATTTTTAAATGTCATGATTAAATTTACTCTTATTCCTCTTTCTAAAACATGAGCTCTTATTTTTTTTTTTGTTTTATTTCACTGTTGTATCTCTACAATGTTGTAAGGTCCAGCCTACCCAGTGCATACTAGCTGCTCAAGAAGACTTGTTGAGTGAAAATGAGTAAATTAAGTCATGCAAACAAATTGCAGAAAATGTGAAAAATATCCCCCCCCCTCCAGAAGAAGGATCTAGAAGAAGAAAAGCCAGGTGTTTGATGTGCCGGACCTTCCACTGATTGCTCAGTATCTGTGCAAAACCTGCCTTTGGGTTTGCGAGTGCCCTGAAGCCGTTTTTAATCTAGTTGTGTCCCTCTTTGAAGTCCTCTGAGGAGCTGGGCAGAGCTAGAAAGGATAACAGAAGCAAGCCCAATAGAGGTAGCCTTTAAAACATAATTACCCTGGACTCTGTGGGCTTAAAAAAAAGGCCATTCACGGCTAGAAAATGAACATTATTTATCCAAAAGGTTGCAGCTGTTAACATTCTCTTGGGAAAACACAAAGACCTCTCCAAGCCAGGTTTTTCTCATTGCCTAACTTCAATGATTCAGAGATAAAAATCCCAAAATAGGCATTTATAAAGGCAAAGATGACAGGAAGAAAGGACTCAGAACTGGGGTTGGTACTCATGGCGGCTCGTTCTCAAACTACAAACGCATGAGCTATTTTTCTTCTGACTTTGCCAGTTTGCCTGGAGGACGGTCTTGTGCCAGCCAAAACAGTCACAGGCATTTCCCTACAATATATTCTGCTCCGTCTACACTGGTGGTTACTTCCGAAAAACAGAGTAACGGAAGCCCCGACTCAAATAACGAAACCAGAAAACTTCAGCCCTCAGATAAAAAGAAAACAAAAAGAGGAGAAAATGTATTTTCCCAGCAATGTCCACAGTTCTGCAGACTCAGTTTTCAAAGTGGATTTTCTTTGAATAGGGCTTGGATTTGCCAACCGGCTATTAGGATATAATACGCCACTCACGATTCTCCAAGAAAGGATCTAAAGTTTGTTGTAATTTCCCCCACTTTCCCAGAGATGGGTAGAGCCAAGAGGAAGGGGTGAAGGAGAGTGGGCAAAAGATTGTGGGAGCAGAAGAAAACTTGCTGGATCCTATCCAGTCATCTTCAAAGGCTAACCTCTTCCAAACAGAGCAAACCTTCAGGGTGAGATTATGCAAAGCCCCTGCCTTCCAGCACCCCTGAAAACCTGCCACCCCTCCATTCAGATTTGAGGATTAAGAAAACTAGGGGAATGAAAGCATCTATTTAGCTCTGGTCCATGTCAAGAATTGTTCTGGGCTGGATCCTATAGCTTTATTGGTGGTGTGATCATCTCTCTCTCTCTCTCTCTCTTTTTTTTATTTTAATGGGGCCGGGGGGTGGGGAGCATCTGCATTATTTGATCCTTCTGTGTTTATTTTTTCAGCAAGGATGCTTAATTGTGTAACTCCTGACTTGGTTGGTCTTGCCAAATGATAGAAATCAGAGCTGGAAAAGACCTATTAGGTCATTTTATCCTAATTCCTGCCAGCGAGAATTTCGCCTCTAATATGCAAAATGAACGTCCACCCTTTCCCTTGGGAGATTAGCTTCGACAATCCAATTAGCCCACGCTGCCAACACATTTTCCCTGACATTCAATTTACAATTAATATCATTGTTTTTCTTAATTCCATTCTCCCAAATTAAGTGTTTACTTTCTCTTACTGTTTTCAAATTTTAATCCACTGATAAGTCTATTTCCTTATTTCTCCCGAAACAGACTCATTTGTTTCATTTATTTTATTCCTAAAATCTTTAGTTTATTTGCTCACGTTTGTTATTCTTTGCACAGCTCTGGATGTCTTTGATACGGAGATAATGAAGGCTTTTATTTTCCCAACTTGGCACATCTCATTAAGAAGCATGTATGCAGTGGAAGTCAACAGAAAATCCAGACACTTCAATTTTTTTTTCATAAAATTCAGCCTTCCTCGATATTTTGCTCCTATTTTCCAGAAGTTTCTGGAAGAGCAGTTAGTGGCTTGAGATATGTCAGCAGTTTCCAGGGTCTCAGCTTTTCAGTGTGTGTGTGTGTGTGTGTGTGTGTGTATGTGTGTGTGGTATTTTCTGCTGTGGAAACCCTGGCTCAGATGATCAATTGAGATAAGGCAGGCAGAGATAAGAAGTAGGAGGAGAGGAACGCTACAATAATGAACTTAGGCACTGAAGAAACTCAGCCACCCACCAGGAAACCTCAGTCCCTGAGGAGATGGACCCTGTTCAGGCTGTGGTGAGCCACTGTGGGCCAAAGCTGCCAAGTGCATGCATGTGGCAGACCTCTCTCTGCAAGGAGGCTCTGCCCTACTGGGATTTATTTCCATATTCCTTAAGGACCTGGCTTTGCTCTTGCTTTTCCTGGTCCCCCTCTTCTGATTCTCTGGCCTTATTTTGGTGAGGAGATTGCATTTGCCTGTCCAGTTTACCATATAAATGCATTCTCCTCCTCATGACCGCCTCTCAGCCTGCCGGTCTAAGGGAGGAGCCCCTATTTCTTGATCAGTCAGAGGGCACTCTAAGTTCTCTCTCGTCGCTCCTCCCTTTCCTGATTATCCAGTACAGACACCTGCCCCAATTCCACTTTTTCTCTACATCTTCAATTATTTGCTGGTCAAGACTCAAATGTGCGTCCGGCTTGATCACAGGCCATGGCCCTGAGTAAAGCAGCCTGCTTCTGTCGTTCTTTAGAGGGAGAGGGATAGTTGACTTTCACAAGCATAAGAAAAAAGTTCTTAAAGTGGTCTCTAAGGCCCTAGAGAATTCCTGGCTGGCACCATAACCCAATTTCCTGCCATCCGTCCTCCTCTCACTCTGTGTCAGCCGTGTTGGCTTTTCCTTAGTTCCTTTCCTGTGCTAGCACTGAGGTTTTTTCCCCTTAGGGGTCGTCCTGTTGTTGCCTCTGCGTGCTTTATGCATCAAGCCACAGCTTACATGGGACTTAAGAGAGATCATCCCTGGGCTCCTGGGTGGCTCAGTTGGTTAAGCGACTGCCTTCAGCTCAGGTCATGATCCTGGAGTCCTGGGATCGAGTCCCACATCGGGCTCCCTGCTCATCAGGGAGTCTGCTTCTCCCTCTGACCCTCTTCACTCTCGTGCTATCTCTCATTCTCTCTCACTCACATAAATAAAATAAAATAAAATAAAAGAGAGAGATCATCCCTAAGTACCTTTACCTGGACTGAGTTAGGTCCTTCTGTTGTACTTCCTCCTTTAGCCCTATATTTGCATTGATAGCACTTCCCCAAAGTGGTGAGCATATTTTTACGTAATTGCTAAGTTATTTGATGTTTGTAAAACTCTACGATACATGAAGACAGGCCCGTGATTATTGTTGATTTCTGTCTGTGCCTGGTATATTGTGGGTGTTCAGTTGGGTGAACACTTTAACCATGACAGCAAAAAGTAGAGAGTAGAATAAAAGTTGGCCAAGTCAGTCAGCCCCGTATTGAAAACCAGTTAATCGTTTGAATCTATATCATTCTGTTATTTTTCTTCATACTTATAAACATATGGTTTGGCTTACATAAAAAATTGGCATTGTGCAAATCTGTGTCAGGGAATTTTTTTTTTTAAATTTTAGGCAAGAGAGAGAGAAACTGTTATGTTTTTACTTGAAAAGGGGCTTTTTGGGGAAAATAGGGGGCTTGTATAATGAAAAAATGGAGGATTATGCATGGTGCTCAGATAGAAGCTAAATGAGCATAGATCTGAGCAGTAGGAACAATGCTTTCCTGATGCTTGTTGCCACTATACGGTTGCTCCTAGACACTACTGGAATTCCTAGGCACTATCTTTGGCTCCCACTGCAGGACACCACATTAGCTGTCATGAGTGAAATCCAGCCATCTATTTGTTAGTAACTGTCTCAAGCTTCAAATCCCAGGACTAAAAGGCTGCTTGACCAAGTACTGATCAGCTAACCGAGCCCTTTGTTTTGGATCAAAGGATGCCCCACCCCTGCACAGGCATTTTGAGATAGAGAACCCCACATCTCCAACTCTTTACGCAATGAGTTATTCCCCCCAAAAAAGTACAGGAGGTGAATAATGGACATTTGTCCAGCAACAGATCTACCAAACCAGCCAACACAGAAACCAACAAACAGCAGCTGCTAAACCTTAGTTATCATGCTCAGGATATGCTGTTCCTAGTTCTTTAGGCATTATCTTGCTTCATGATCATCTCCTATATTGCTCTCCATATTATTAATTCTGTGGGTTTTTGTTTTTGTTTTTTTAGGAATCTCCATTTCTAAAATCTCAGAGATATTAGACTGATAACTTTGAGGATTTTATTTACTTATTAGAGAGAGAGAACACAAGCGGGGGGACAGGGAGAAGCAGGCTCCCTGCCAAGAAAGGAGCCCAACTCGGGGTTTGATCCCAGGACCCTGGGATCATGACCTGAGCTGAGGGCAGCCACTTAACCAACTGAGCCACCCAGGCACCCTTAGGCTGATAACTATGAATTATTCTGCAGGTGCCTTTGACAGCACAGGTTATTGTAATATTGCCTTAGGCTAGGTTCCCTGGAAGCTGAATCTGAGACCCTAATTCTTGTGGAGGAGATGCGTTGGCAGAAAAGCCCATAAAGAATGAAGTGGGGCACCTGGGTGGCTCAGTCATAGTGTCTGCCCTCGGCATCGGGTTCCCTGCTCGGCGGGAAGCCTGCTTCTCCCTCTCCCATTCCCCCTGCTTGTGATCCTGCTCTCGCTGTCTCTCTCTCTCTGTCAAATAAATAGATTAAAAAAAAAAAAAAAAAGAATGGAGTGAAGCAGGACAGAGAAAGGGAAAGTGCTGACCAAGAAAGTGATCTCAGATAAAATCTAGCCTTGGCTTGGTCCATAGAGGAAAGTCTTTGAATCCTTAGCCAATTAGCTGTGCTGTCCTGCTGGTGGCAAGGGGATCACCCTTTAGATACCCCACCAGTCAGTTTTTGGCCTTGAGCTGCCCCCAGGGGGTGCCAGTGTTGGGTTGATTAACTTATTGTTTGTGTTTTCAAACACATCAGCAAAAAAGGAACATTATAAAACTAACAACACTTGCACTTTTCTTTTTGACTTTGCCAAGGTGTAAAAAGGGTCGTGGCAATATCATGCCAAACTTCTGGACAAAACAGGCACAATTAAAACACCTAAACATTTTGCCTAAACAACCCAAACCTATCGACACTTAGATCACAGATCAATAATGAACTTATGATTTTATTTTCTCATCCAGATGTTGACTGTTATTTTTAAGGCATGAATAATGAATTGTGGTGTCTTTCTGCATAGACTCAATTAGTCCTTGCATAGAAGCCCTGATACTGGAATTGAGAATTATTATTCAGAAAAATAATCTATGATGGTACTATTGTTAATAATAACAATCTCAAAGTTTTCTTTTAAGTCCTCTGCCTACATTAACTTCTTTAATTGAACAAAAATACTCTGTGAAAATCTAGACATTATTACTATCCCTATGTCACCCTTGGATGCACAGACAGGCTCATAACTTCATTAAGGGCACACAGCTAGCAAGTGACAAAGCTGGAATGATTTTTTTCTTTCATTTTGTCTGAAGAGCCCTTATGAATACCCTAAGACTGGGTCTAAGTTTCACTGTCTCTGAAATGCCCTCCCAAAGATCTCAGGTATTAGGTTTCAAGAGTTAGGGATACATGAAGAAGTAGAAAATCAGGGAAATGTGGAGTGGGGAAATTCTAGTCCATTTCTGATCTCATTGACTTACTTTGTAGTTGATATTTCTCCCATTTGTTTTTACTATTTGTTGAGCACCTAACACATGCCAGGTTTCCTGCTAAGCACGGGAGAGGCAATAGTGATATATGCAAGCTAACAGAACAGGAGTGACATGTATCAGTGTGAGGAAGTAATTTTTAAAATTTTACCACTCTTTCCTCTGATTGTTCCAGAGTGACCTTTTAGTTATGTAAAGGAATGATCATCATAATAGGGACTTCAGAATGTCCGTAAAAGGATGGGTTGTTTGTGGGTCATAGAGTTAAGATGAAACAGTCTCTGTGGTCCAGGGTTAGAGAAACTTCTCATGGTGGATGAGATGGGGTTCCCTGATTAAATGGACACCATGGTGTGGAGGGAATGCCCCATGAAGCAAGGGCCATGTGGCCTGGTGGCCTAAAGTCAACATGAGGCCAAGGGCAGAGAAGCAAGCTTACTTCCAGCACAGCGTGTGATTATATTTTGAGGAAATTGCGGCTGAGTATGAAATAAAAGAGTGCTCATGAGAAAGTCCTAGGACAACAACTGCAACATGGTATCTGTGGACAGACATCCATTAGATTGGACAGAACTAATCCTTAATAGCTACATTATGGGGCAGTAAAGAGATCATGGGTGTTAGTGAACGTATGGGAGTTTCTCGGTGTTTTTTTATTGTTGTTGTTTCCTCTCTGCTTAGAGGACTGGTCCTCTTTGGACAGAGCAGACTATACTGCACAGGGCTTTCATGTAATTTGGAGGATAGGGATTGAGTTAGGATGGAAGCCTCAAGAGGAAGAGACTAGGCATCTTACCATTAATGGCAGAGTGACCAACAATTCACTAAAAGTGAAATAAAATAGGAACGATGATGGATGAAGCTAGAGTATAATGCTAAGCAAAATAAGTTAGTCAGAGAAAGACAGATACCATATGATTTCACTCATATGTGGGATTTAAGAAACAAAACAAATGAACAAAGGGCAAAAAGAGAGAGAAGGACAACCTAAGAAATAGACTCTTAACTATAGAGAACACAATGATGGCTACCAGAGAGGAGGTGGGCGGGGTGATGGGTTAAATATGCGTTGGGGATCAGGGAGTGCTCTTGTTGTGATGAGCACCAGGTGAGGTGTGGAAGTGTTGAATCACTATATTGTACACCTGAAACTAATATTACATTGTATGTTAACTAACTGGAATTAAAAACAAAAAAATAGGGATGAGGACAACCAAAACTAATAAAACTAGGTTTTACTAGTAACATGTAAATGTCCGTTTATGTGGTTTAGCAGTTAGCTTTCACTTTGCAATGCTACAGAAACAATTTCCAAGTCTCAGTGGATTACAGCAGTTAAGTTTTAGGTCTCACATTCCACTGTCAGTGCAGGTCAGCTGCAACTCTGCTTTAGTCTATATCTCTGCATCATGTATCTTATTCATACTGAGATACAGGCTGAAGGAGCAGTTCCTATTTGGGCAATGGTAATCACACGACAGTTCTTATTGTTTCTGCTTACATGGCACACAAGTCACTTCCACACACAATTCATTTAGTGGACAAAAAAAAGTCAACTGGCCAAGCCTGCCTCAGTGGGTATTAAGTATGTTCCTACCATGGAGAGTCTATGTAGGTCTCATGGCAAAAGAAGGGGATGCATAATCTTCTTAAAAGAAAGGCAGCAAATAATGGGAACAATGACATAACCTTCTACGTGTGGTTCAAGAGATACAAATACAACCCTATCTCCATGGTACAGTTGGATGACCTCAGAGCCATCATGATGAGCCGTCCGATGATGGTCATCCTAGACATTCCAAATCTCCACTTGTGGTTGCCAGTGTCCATAGTGGTAAGAGAGAATGACTATCAGTGTGCTTGCCAATGAAGATGAGGTTTAGTGGAATGAGGATTCTTTACCACTGATGGATAATAGTGATTCACACAGGAAATACTGTGGACTATCTTGCTTTAGTGGATCAACACCAACCATTACAACCAGATAATTGTTTAGAATATTGCCCATAAAGGGACATAAAAAAATTCATTGCTACCTCCCCAGCACCTAGCAAAGTACTTGGTACATTGTTGTTGGTCAACACAAAATTCAGCATATGGGAAAAAATTAAAAGAGTTCTTTATACTGTTAATAATTATATATACACATAATAATTATATATAACCTTTAACAAAAATGTTAAATTACATTCCTTTCAAATCATATTTCCATTAAAATAGCCTCATAACTCAAGTTAATTAGCTTTTTACCTTTTGCTAATATTTAATCACTCACCGTATAAGAGGTTTTTTGCATTGGATAGAGCATTTGCTAAAATAATTTCACGAATGTATTTTTTTAATTTTGGAAAGAGTATTTGAACATGTTAGATATTCTAGCTACCATCACCTTTGAAACCACTCTCTTTAATTTATATAATACTTCTATTTTTTTTCCAACGAAATCTGGCTAAATCCTTTTTCACTTATTCTTTATGTCTGTAGACATTTTGCTTGATTTTTCTTGCTTATTTACTGTCAGAGTCATTTTTTGAGTCTTTTTTTTTTTTACATAGAAAATGATATTTCTCCAACTTCAGCAGACCTGCGGCATTAGAAGTGAGAATGGAGGAAATAAGAACACATAAAGAAGTAAGGAGTTCTGGCTTAGCAAGACTCTTTAGCAAAGTGACTCATGCTTGTACATCTGCCTCCCTCCTGACTCACAACTGCTTCACAGGACACCTCATTCAAATTTGTACCCCAGTAAAATACCCATTACTTCATGACATATGAGTTACTAGGCAAGAATTGTAATCTTCAATGTTCATTCTAGCCAAAGCCACCCACTATATAGGTATCCTAAAATATCACTAATAATGTGATATTTTGCCTAACGAACTTCTAAACAAGATTTTGACATGAGTTTACTCACACACACACATACACACACACACAAACACAAACACGAAGCATGAATTCTAATATTCACTGCTTATTCATTCATTTATGCACTATTTTATCCTTCAGACCTTTACTATTAGCACAAAACCCTAAAATTCTCATTAAGATGTGCAACTAGAGAATGCCTGAAGATTTTAAACTCCTCCATAGAGCATTATGTGTGTCTGGTCTAAAGTAAAGGTATTTTTTCCTAACCTCACAAAAATTACATCACAGAAGTTTGTTTCTGAGTGCCCAACCTGCCCTCATTATATCTCCTCTTTCCTTTTTTTTTTTTTTTAAGATTTTATTTATTTGCGAGAGAGACAATGAGAGACAGAGAGGGAGGAGGGTCAGAGGGAGAAGCCGACTCCCTGCTGAGCAGGGAGCCCGATGCGGGACTCGATCCAGGGACTCCAGGATCATGACCTGAGCCGAAGGCAGTCGCTTAACCAACTGAGCCACCCAGGCGCCCTCTCCTCTTTCCTTTTTGATAGTCGAATTAGGACCCCTGATTCCTTACAAACAGGACCCAGTCTGATTGCTCTCCTCCTCATGTCTTCCTGCTATGTGTGTGTTATATATCATTTGGTATTTCACTGATGGTAAGAAAAGATTCAACCCTGTACTATTTGTCTCAGGGTATCTGACCCATCTCTTTCGTCCTCATGTAACTTAAGTCAGAGACCTTAAAGTACAGTCAGAGCAGTGGGAAAGGTAGGTTGGTATTAAGTTCTAAAGGAGAAACTAATCTGCAGTTCGGTTTGAACATAAACTTAGTTTGTAGGTTTAAGCTTCTGGGAGGTTTCCAGGAAATGGGGAGTAAAATAGGGCTGCCTAGACAAGGAACCCAAGAGCTAGACTGTGATAGACTTATTTGGACAGTTGAGCTTATTTGCAGATGACTGACTTCTCAACAACCTTTTTCTTCCCCCTGACCACAGGCTCTGACTCCTAGCTGCTTGTTTAGTGGGCCCAAGATACTGAAGTGTACTATTTTCCTTCTTTTGTACTGCCTTGCCTTGAGCTGGATGACCCGTATCCTTGACACTCTGCTCTTGCTCCCTCTAAAAATCATAATTTCATCTATGGGACAGGCATTTTATGCTTTGTGACTGTCCCAAGTCCTCCAGAAGCTGGGTAAACCTAGGGGAAAGAGCACACAGACTGCTCAGACAATGGGTGCTCATCATGAGGCAGTGGCCTTCCTCTGTTTTAAATGGTAGGATTCCCAGGGAAAAGCATCAGATATGAACTAAATACTGGTGGGATGAATAAATTGAAGAAGATAGTGTGAATGAGATAAGGTTCCATAAGGAGAACTCAGTAATCTTAGACATAGAGGTAAGCTGCTGATGTTGGAGATGTTGGCTGCAGGGCAAGGGTCAATAGTAGGGCAAGAGGTCTGCACTCTGGAGAGACAGTCTGGGATCTTAGCTTAAAAATAATTATTCTAGGGGCACCTGGGTGGCTCAGTCGTTAAGCGTCTGCCTTCGGCTCAGGTCATGATCCCAGGGTCCTGGGATCGAGCCCCACATCGGGCTCCTTGCTCAGCGGGAAGCCTGCTTCTCCCTCTCCCACTCCCCCTGCTTGTGTTCCCTCTCTCGCTGTCTCTCTCTCTGTCAAAAAATAAATAAAATCTTTAAAAAAAAATTATTCTAGAGTATTGTCAACGTGAATGCAATATCTTTATGTGTCTGTGCTGATGGTGTTTAAGGAGTAGAACCAGATCTTCTTCTATTGGGGGTTACCTCAGTGTCCATCTGGTTCAATTTCTGATCAATGCAGAAATCACCCCCACAAGGGAACCCTGACACACTGCCCTTTCTCCCTTCCTCAGCATCTCTAGCAACCGACAACTTTTTGGGGTACCATTTCCCATCTCAGGCTATGCTTGGTGTGCAAATGGTCTTTTTAAGGTTGTACTAAAAATTACAATTTGGAAAGCATCCAGCACAGTGGCTGCCATAGAGAAGGCTTTCTGTCTCAGTCTTGCTGATTCCAAAGCTGAAGCCTTGCAACTTTGATATTTATATTTTATATCTTTTATCCTCAAACTAAATGATGTGATGAGAAAGCTGGGCCATTATTATAGATCGTGATGTTGTAATACCTTTAAAGGAACAAAAATCAAAACTTTGGTTCATTTGCTTTACATCAATTACAACAATTATTGTGATAGCTTACCAGTCTTATCGACTAGCCTGTAGCACCATAACTAGTGTGTATGCATTTAAAAGTTCCAGTTTCACAAGATTGTGGTTGTATTTGATTATAGTCGCCATACTTTGCTCCCCCATAAGTCATGGTTATTGATTTGTTTATAATTTTATGAAAGAAAGAAGAAAAGATTACGTTATGTCCTCTTCAATTTGGGATCTAGTGCATTGGATTCTTTAAAATGCTGGCAAGTTCTGGGTGACATGTAGGGAAGTTCTCTTCATGTAGATGGTTCAAATATTCAGAAGGTCCCTACACTTCAGAACAAAGTAGTCCTTAGCATTAAAAACAAAACAAAACAAAATAAAAACTCTGTTCTTTCCTTTAATCAGAGATCAACTACTGAGCATCTTTGGAGATGAACAATTTGTATTTTCATTTGCAGACTGCTTGGCATAAGAGCTCCAGTTGCTTTGTATTGATTACTAGGATGTATCTGGGAGAGTACTGGATGTGTCCGGCCCATCGTCACCAGTCCTCTGTGGGTTTGCTCTGACAGCTTCCATGTGGGCCCCAGGGAAGGGCTGGATTGTCAAAGAATTGTAAATATGAGCCTTGGGTGGGCCCCAAGTCTTCCAGATGTGACTCCTTTCATATTTTCAATGTGAATGTAGGGACCTACCCTCCTTTCTGACAGAGATAACAAGTGTCTTTGGCCCCATTGCATCTTCAGAAAAATGTGGTCATTTGAGCAGGAATGTCTGCAAACAGCTCTGTTCACCTAACCCTATGGCTAATAAGTATGATAAGTTCCCTTCTCTCTGGTCAACTGGGCTTCTGGGCCATGTTGAACCCCTTAATTTTTTAATATCAAAGATTTGGCTCCCTCTTTACTTATTTTTTTATGAGAACAAATGAGGGACTTCTGACTGGATAAGAAAATTATCTGAGGAAGTAAATTATCAAATGAGTCAATGTGTGTCTGACCAGAATTTCCTCTTTCTGTTGGCTTACCCTGCATCTGACATGCTCAGGCTTAGCGGTGGTAGAAAGTAGTTCAAACTAAATTCCTGTGGTCACTCTTTCCATTTTCAGGCAATGGGTCACTCACTGTGCATGGCAATTAGCCAGGCATTTTGCTTCTCTTTCTATGTCACTTAAATATACTCCTTCTAAGGCGCACATTTCCTACCCAAAGGGGAAAACAGACAACATATAAAGAAATCTTTAGCCACTTCCTAATTGCTGTGCTTCCAAATTCAGTGGAGGACTTGGTGGAATGAGGGGAAAACTTACTAGGAGTCAGTAGAAATCTACCGAGTCCTTTCTATAACTAGATTCATTTCCTTTGAAATATGGTATATGAAAACTCCAAAAAAAAAAATAGCACCAATGAGTAGAAAGAGTAGATAAACTGATATCTTCTCCACATATTTCATGTGAAATGCTTTAAATATTTTGAAGTGGTTTAGTGTATTCAGTCTTTGGATCCGAAGGAATAAATTTGACTTTAGTTTAAACAAGCTTTTAATATATACATCACAATGACAATACACTTTTTCAAAGGCTGTAAGCTACTTTCAACTATACTTCCTTTGCTTAAGAAACAGAGTTCCTCTTTTTATCTAAATCAGTAGATTTCCTCTTTTCTCCTAATCAAACACATCTGAAGTATATCATGCACTCCCCCCTCCTTCCTCCACCACCCTATGGCTCATTATGACAGTGAGTCCCAAATGGAGGTGGCAGCAAAGCAGACACTCCTTAGAAGGATGTGTCAGAACTTTGGGTGACACAGAAACATCTATGTTGGAGTGAGGGAAAGATGTTTATTGCCATATTTTGTATGATCTAGAATGTTTGGTGATGATCAAAATGTTCATTACTAAGGATGTGACTAAGCAAATTACAGAAATTTTACATAATCCTATAAATTATTTGTATTACTTTTCTACTACTGAAATGATGCTTATAAAGGTGCTTTTAGGGCTAGTATCCAAAATCTATAAAGAACTTATCAAACTCAACACCCAAAGAACAAATAATCCAATCAAGAAACGGGCAGAAGACATGAACAGGCATTTCTGCAAAGAAGACATCCAAATGGCCAACAGACACATGAAAAAGTGCTCAACATCACTCAGCATCAGGGAAATCCAAATCAAAACCTCAATGAGATACCATCTCACACCAGTCAGAATGGCTAAAATAAACAAGTCAGGAAATGACAGATGTTGGCGAGGATGTGGAGAAAGGGGAACCCTCCTACACTGTTGGTGGGAATGGAAGCTGGTGCAGCCACTCTGGAAAACAGTGTGGAGGTTCCTCAAAAAGTTGAAAATAGAGTTACCCTATGATCCAGCAATTGCACTACTGGGTATTTACCCCAAAGATACAAATGTAGTGATCTGAAGGGGAGGGGTACATGCACCCCAATGTTTATAGCAGCAATGTCCACAATAGCCAAACTATGGAAAGAACCAAGATGTCCATCAACAGATGAATGGATAAAGAAGGTGTAGTATACATATACAATGGAATATTATGTAGCCGTCAA